>NC_073697.1:73193838-73502170 GCF_023634085.1 Falco cherrug
GCTCAAATAAAATGCAGCAATCTTCTTATGCTGGCAAGAACGTGAGTACTGGTTTTACTTTTCTTCCTCATGTAAAATAGCTGTGCTGTGGCAAAGAGGAAGTTCCTAATTTCTTAGCTCCTAAGTAACTAGAAACTTTGTAGCAAGAAAGTTCAGTACTGGGACCTGTGAGTTTATTATCAGTTTCCTTTTGTTTTTTTAAATCCCTGGTGCTTATACCGGGGATAGACTTACACTGTACGAGGCCAGGTTATGACCACCAACAAATACAGCTCCATTAATTTCAAAGCCAGCACATGTCAGAAGCTGATTTGGTTGTCTTGAAAATATGTTGACACAGTAGAGTGGGACTCAAGGATGGATGCACCTTGATCTCACTGTTTTTTCTGGCAACATTTTTGAATGTGTGGTTGGGGGTTTTTTTCTTTTTTCAGCTCAACAATTAGAATAACTTTGAGACTTTCAATTTCCCTTTCAATTAGTGATGTGGCTCTTTACTGTAGAGGGATTAACACAGTGCCTCAGTTGAAAACATGTTAGTGGGATGCTTCCAGGTAGGTGTTTTTTCTCTTGGGTTGTGTCACATTATTTCAGATAAGAACATTGACAGCCAAATGTCACCAACTGTAGGCAGATATCCATATAAATACCTGTTACACACAAATGCATGGCAATTTCCTGCCTCAGCAATCAGTCGGTTTTGAAATAAAGACCTCTACTACTAAAAGCAGGGGCTTTGAAGGCTTGAGTTAGAAATGCTACCTGGTAGCTGCTAACAAAAGCAGTTATTATCCTGGTTTAGGGAGTAGAATGAGAAGTGCCTTATGCCTTTCAGAAGCGCTGGAAAAGGCAGAATTGTTCAGCTCCTGCTAGCTTTTGTCCTTTGCTTGTCCTGCACTGTTTCTGTATGGGTCTATTTTTTTTATCTTCCCCCCCCGCCCCCACCCCAAAATGTTATATATTAATTCTTTGTAGTAAACATAGCTGTTAGATAAAATCTTCCAAATCATAAAAAAATCCTCCTGATTTACTTACCTGCTTTATAAACATTTATATCAATTTGTAGTCTTGAGAGGAAAGTCTTAAATTTGCATTTATAAGAAACATTTGCAAAGAAAACTGAATTAAAATGGCAAAGTGACATTGCATGGACTATTCATCTGTTATGTTTTACTGATGAGCTTGTTTAATGAGTACTTGGTTTCATTGCAAAGATCCTTTCTCTTAGGGAAACATATTGATGGCAGTACCTCAATTAGATTTTGCTTTCTGTCTGATTAGTTTCACTGGATTGCTTGGAATTTACTCACCAGAGCAAGGCAAGGAAAATTTGGTCTTTTGTCTTTAAAGTTTTACATCCACTAGTACCACTGCAGAACACATATTTTGCTCCTGGAGGCCGGGCTGAGGTTAAGTTGGTTTTAAAGATAACAGCAGATTGCAGCGTCCTTGCATTTGTTTTGTATTTGGTGACAGTCACTAAATCAAAGGAAGGAATGTTCAAACAACACACTTGAGGAAAAGTGATTTTTATAGAAAGGGCCCATTCCTGCTAATAGCCAGTAACTGCACATAACCCCACGGACATTAAAAGTCCATTAGCTAAGCCCAGTTTAAACAGCAGCTGATGCTATGTCAGCTAAATGTACATTAGAATTTTTCATGTAACACAGCAATAGCACTTCTGTAATTTTTCTAAAACTATGTACATTAAGGAAAGCAAATGTCATCTGATAGTAGTAAGATGAAGAGTTCACATTAAAGTAGGGAGAATAGTAATCAAACTGAAGTTACCATCTGTTGCATTAACAAGACACAAAATTAGTTACAAGGAAAGCAGAGTGTGTCAGGTTTCTGAATTAAAGCTAGATTAACAAATCTAGTGTACAGGCTTCTATAGCATAGGATAAGCATGGAGCTGCTTATCTGCTTGGTTCTTTATCATTAAATATATTATGACCTTGTTCAAGAAAAGTTTCTACTGAAGTCAGTAAGGTGCTTTGCCATGTGGAGCACTGGGTTGACATGGGGGGAAAAAAAAAAGGTTATTTGCTGGCTATTTAGGAAATAATGTCTCATTATAGCAGTGTCAATACAGTGTTTGTATGCCTATGACCTTAAATTCTAGTTAACCGTTGGTGCAACACATAGCACCTACCCATCTCAGTGTTTCAAAAAGAGAGTTTAGTATAGTGAAAAAATGGCATGTGCTTGGTAAAGAGAAGCATGACAGGTGATGAACTTGTTATTAATCTTCAAAAGCAGCCAGCAGACTGTGTCCTAGTACTGTGGTCTTGGAAACCACTGAAGCACAGTTTAGCACCTGGTTTGGCAATCTGTCTAATTCTGAGAAGTCACTTTGAAGTCAGCTTTGAAAGTAGATCCTACGCTCTAAAGCCATCGTGGAGACAGGGGAAGGGTTGCTTAGTAAGTTAAAGCGAGAGCTGGAAACAGGGGTAATTAGTTGCTTACTGACATGCTCCCAAGTATGGTGAAGTATTACTGTAAGCTCCTCTGCCTCCTCTTTGCCATCATCCATCCATTAGTGAAACCTTGTACAAGTACTGACAGGAGTAGAGCTTAAATGCCTGATGTTGGTAGACATACCCACTGCAAAAATCCTGTGAACACATCTGGAGGGCTCACTTAAACTCTTAAGAAATTGTGTTAGTAATGCAAAACTCAAATGTGTTGTGAGGCTGAACTTGAATTTTTTTGTCTTCCCAAGCTGAAGGAGGTTGACATCAGTAGCGTGCCCAGAGCAGATCGTGTGTTTGTGAACCACAGGGTTTAAGAAGAGTAATTCAATTTCATTTTTTCTCCCTTCTGGAACATAACATGTAAACATATTACTGAACTAAAGCCTGGTTTTAATTACAAGCAGTAACTTTTTCATGTTGACAGATTTTCACATGGAAAGCTTTATTGAAAATGAGAGAAGACCTTTTTGCCATCATTAGTTCTTGCTGCTTAGGGCTTTTATCAAGTACAGTAAAATACCATTTGTAATTAATTCCAAGCTTATATGGACATGTTTAATATAATTACCAAACAAAATCCTGTTTGCAGACATATTGCTTGTGAAACCAGTCTGAATAATCTGGTCTCTGGCACACACAAATCAGGCAGTAATAACAGCTGTAAATATTTCACAATATACTTAGAATGCTTTGATTTTAATACCAAATCCACTTTTGGGTTTTAAGGATAAAACATAGGTCAAAAGTGACTTTTCCTGTATGTTATTTCCTAATCTCTTGCACTACTTTGCCTGAAAGTTATTAATAAAATAATTATTGGATTAGATTATAAAAAAGTAAATACATACGTGTTCATGAGTTGGGAGAATGATGTAATTGAATTATGCTGGAGCTAACAAAACTGACGCCATTCGCATTGGCACAAGACAATTGCTCTAATACAGCCGTGAGTATTTTTCATTAGAAAAGTCATTGCAGTGCCAATACTCTTTGTCTTTCTCAAAGTTTTTCTATTTTTATCTGACTGGATGTCCATATATTGTATACTAAGCCTGAAACACATACATAAATATTAGAAGCAGCAGCTCTTTCAGGCACGTAAAGGGATGTGAAAACTGAAGGTGACCAGGAGCCAGTTTTGTAGTGAAGTGCTGGGTGACTGATGGGACTCTGAATATGCTGGACTCCCTCTTTCTGGAAAGGCTTTGAGTCTGTATTTAAACAGAAAGAGGAAAAAGAGACTGGTAGTCTGTCTACCCCAGAATATTTGGGGTTTCATAAGGCTACTAAACAGTCTTTGAAAGTTAGGGCTCTGTGTGTAGTTTGCCCAGTTCAGCAGAAGGCCTTGGAATTCTGAGAAAAGATTTGTAATCATCCCTCAAGTCATTTTCCTCTGCCCCAAACAAAGACCTTAAAAAACAGTTGTTCAAAACAAAACATTTTATAGTTTTTGTTTACTTGGAAATGTTCTTTAACCACTAAAATAAAATACAGTAACCCAAATACTATTTTGAAAGACAAATTTGAAAAATGTTTGCTTTGGGAATTTTTTTTTACCCTTGTTCTGCAGTTGGATTCCCTTACCAAAGTTGACATAAATTTTCAGATGTTTTGGCCATTGCACTCTCTGAAGAAATAAGTAGTCTCCAAAACTGTGCCAATGTCCTTCATGAATGCTGTCTCCTCTGAGCTATGAGCCTTTCAAGCTTAGGACCCCATCCCCCCAAATAAAAAGCACAACTAAATTATCAGGCAGGTGATGACGTTAGGAAATGTTGCTGAAGATTCCCCCACATGTACTTCGTTGAGGGGATAAACAAAGCCTGTGGACATGTTCGGCTCCCCAAGGTGTGTGTCCCTGCAAAGGGAGCCCCTGGGCATGGGACAGAAGGGACCTGCAGGGTGTCTCAGCTGTTCCCCCACGCTGGGTGCAGGTACCCAGTGCTGGCAGTGGGGATGGGGTCTGCACGGTGGCCCTTGTGGGGAGGAGGAGGAGGTGGTGCACCGGGTGATGGAGCTGAGATCTCCCTGCAGCCTCTGGAGAGCCCGGGCTGGGGCAGGCTTATCCTGAGGGGCTGCAGCCCGTGGGAAGGACCCATGCCGGAGGGGGGAAAAGCCTTTTACGTAGCTCAGCAGAAGTTGGGTTTTTTTTGTAGGAGGCAGATGAGGATCTGTGGCATAACTGGCACACTAAGCTGCCAATAATATTTTCAGCAGTTAGTTAAGGACAGCAAATGACTGCGTGTGGTCGTCTATGAAAGCACAAGCCTGGATCAAGCAAAACTTTTGGGATGTTCTGGTGGCACCAGCGCTCAGTGATGTGTATGACTTGAACGTGATTTTCCCAAGTGTTCTGCTGTTACAATATGTAGGCATTTTGGAATTTGGTGGGCTTATACAAATGCATTTCTGACTTCCAAGTTACAAAAAGGGCTCTTATTTGACTAAAAAATTGTAAGGACTTTCTATTGTGTTTGCTTCTTTTTCTATTTCTTCTCTATGTACATCAAAAGAAAGAAAGTCTCATTGCTCTTGTCAAAAGTCATTGTTTTGAGCTATGAGTGTTAGCACTTCTACAGAAGTACATTAGTGGGGAATTGTCTTTATCATATGGTCTATAAGGTCAAAATTAATCTTAAACCATTATTGATTACTTTTTGTCAGCTACTGAAGTTTAGTTTGTTTAAAGCAAAGTAATTCTTACCCATAGTGTGATGTAAAAACCGCTGTATTGCTTATTTTCTGAAATGGCACCTGAAAAATAAATAGAAATGCAGGCCTTTATTATCACTTGTGCAGATATGGAAATAAATGTACCAGGGAAGGTTTTGCTTAAGACAATCCTTAAGAAAAAAACACCCCACCCCCCACGCCCCACCCAAGCAACCTAAACCCAAACCATACTCTTTTAATGATCAGAGTTCATCTAACTTTGCCTTTCTTTTAGATGGTCAGTGTTTTAAGATACATCAGGGTATTTTGATCAGTATAATGACACGTGGTGTCTCTTGAAACTTGCAATCAGTATCAAGTCCCATCAACATCCTATGGGTACCTAGCGATACATGGCTGATTTGCAAAGGTGTTACTATAAAATGTAGCAGTTTGTTGTCTTCAGAGAGATCACAGGGGTTCCCTAATGCAGTACTCAGATTTTTGGAAAGCTGAAGTCCCAATTCTTAGCTTTCTGTAGTATGAGAACTTGCACTGAAGTGTGAGTCATTGCTTGAGAACACTGCAGTGTATGAACAATATTAAATTGCTTTGTTATGTGTATGTGCGGGCTGCATCCAGACACTGTCATTGGAAAGTTATTAGTATATATAATTACCTAACCACAAGGAATTTCTGGACTGAAATAGCTTATGTAAGCCTATGCGTTTCCTTCCCACAAGCCCACTTAAAGGTCTCTTGCCAAGGAAATGTCTCACTGACCATGAAATACTGTTTGGGAAGATGTACTTACCTGCAAGGATAAAGAGCTTACCTGACTTGTGCTCTGGGTTGTTTATCACATGCTGGGTTGTTTCATATTAAGTGATGTGACCTTTAGATTTCAGCTGCTGCCATTACCTAATGGGCAGCATAAGTCTTCCTATAGGAGCCAAAACTATTAATGAGCATTTGTACAACACCGAATTTTCGTGACTTGAGGGCTATCACACCAGATATAACTTTGTGTATGAAACCCATGTAGCAGTGTAGGTCTGGAATTTGAGAAGGCCAAAGGTGCTTTGATTAGTGAGGAAATGGATACCATCTGGTTTATTTATGCTTATAAATATATATAACTGTATTTAGGTGCACAGGTAAATTGCGTATGCCACTTACTCCCATCTGTTCCTAATAAATTTCAGTCCACAGGCTCTAGGTTTTGAAACTTCTGATTATGTTCAGATAGGTGAACTTTCTAAGTGGAAGAGCCAGCCTTCCTAAAATGTATTTGCAGCTGAGCCTCTCATTTTGTGTAAACCAACACACTTCCCCGAGGTCAGTGAGTGCCTCAGCTCTGCACCAGCTGAGGGTTGTTAACAGTTAGGATTTCTGTAAGGCCGTATTCATGGTGGAGAGATTTCTATCTTGTCTGTTTGGACAGAAAAAATTTCCATGGCTCTTAAGAACACTTTTTAAAAAATGAGAGGGAAAAAAAAAAAAAAAAAGAGCAGACACTGCAAAATACATCAGTGAGTGATCCTGGTGCTAACAAAGAGATTCTTTGCCGCTAAAATGAGGAGGAAAATGTCTGTATCTTTACAAGATCTTGTCCCACTTAAGAGAGCCTAAGGAAAAGATAACCATCTAGAATGGCATTTATTGGGTAAAATGCTGTTTTATGACTACGAGTTGTTTGGGGCTTTTTATTTTTAAAAAGAATTTTTGCCTTGGAAGTTTTTGCAAGCACCCACCATCCCACTGATGCAAAGCCTCTGCAGACTTAGTAATTGCAATGAAAAGGCTGTATGTTCACGTTGCCCGTACTCTGCAGTTGTTTGTTCTCAACCAACCAACCACCTACTTCTGATCAAAAGCTGAGATGAACTTTTCTTAGTAGGTCTCTGTACCATTGAGGTCATCTTCTTATGTACGGCAATGACTGGTCACTTTTTATCATCTTAGGGCATATTTACAAAACCAAAAAACCCCCTTGATTTTCCTCATTGTCTTCTCTCAAAGGAGGCAATAGAAAATTAAAACATATAAAAATTAACATTAGGATTAGTTGTTTCAAGTATTAATGATTAGCAGCGGAAAAAATGCATTTCTTTGGAGAATTAAGAGTTCTGAATACACTGCAGTATCTATTCCTATTTTCCTGGGTGGTAAGACAAATACTGCACTATATAAAGAACTTAAAGCATCCTCTTTCCCCCAGAATATGTATTTATAAGCACAAGGTATAGACTAAACATTCTTTTCTCTGTCATGAAAACTTGGGACACAAACAAACTTATCTGTGGGATTCGAGGCTGGAGAAAGGCAGGAGCAGGGTAGTATGTATTTACTAGCCACTTCAAAACCACAAGACAGACACAAATGCACGCAGACGGTCTGTTTAAAGGTTACCAAAGCATGTTATGCGTGATGCTACTTGACGCAAGAAAGGGAAGATGGTAATAAAGCAAACACTCTGTTTTGTTGGAACACCAGCACGCACAAGGTGGACTGGTCCTGCCTGATGCCTATGAGGGCCCACGCAGCTGCCTCTCCCCGGTAGCTGTTTGCAGTCAAGTGGACTGAATGTGGCCCTGATATAAAACAGGGGAAGCAGTTAAGAGACAGGCTGGGAATTACCAGCAGCAGGTGCCCATAAAGAAAGAAGAGGCAAATGCTGCTTTGGGAAAGACTTCTGGATCCTCAGTTCAGGCTGGAAGATGATTCGGTATGAGCTGAGGCAAGTAGGGAGGAAGAAATCCTTAAAAAACAAAAGAAAACTCACATGAACTTAAGTTTGGGGGGTTTTGTTTGTTTGGTTAGTTTCAAATAAATGTGTCGTTGTCTATATGAACTGTCTATGATACTGTGGCTATGAGGCATATTAAATAGTAGAGGTACTTTAAAAGTGAGACAAAAATTTAATATTGCCACCACGTTATTTCTTGATGATGTTGTTGTTTGGTTTGGTTTGTGGTGTTGGTTTTTTTTTTTGTTTGTTTGTTTGTTTGTGGGTTTTTTGTGTGTGTGTTGGTTTTTTTTTTTTAATTTGAAGCTGTTCCTTACCCACCTGAGAAATCTTGCAGAAGTGCAAGGGAAGCACTTAGAACAATCTTCTGAATAGTGGCATCTGGCCACTAAAATAGATATCAGAGGGTCGTTATTATCTTTGAATGCAACAGGAAACTGTAAAACCCAAAGACAACATAAAATGGAATTCCACAGGCTGTCTGAGTGAGGAATTTGGAGCAAAATAGGTGGGAAGTCTTGGTGGAAAGACCATGGATAAGGCCCTTGGTTTTGAGTGCTAATGCCACTGCCAGGGCAGAGCCATTTGTTATCAGTGACTTTCCTGTTGGGATGCTGAGATAGGTGTCATTTTGGTGTGCTTGCTGGGTACACTAAGCTGTAAATTACATAAATGGAACTGACAAAGTCAATTTAAGCATTGTGGGGTTTCATACTTCTGGAAAAATGTCAAAGGAAAATCTAGAGCATAAATGGCAGTAAAGGCACAATTCCGTAAAAATTCTTTCTCTTGTGAGCAGTCCCATTAACCTTTGAAGTGTGACAACAATTCTGCAAGCATCTGTGTTTCAGTGTGTGAGTAATCCCGTGCCTCTAATATGCAGCTTTGCAATGTTGTGGCCTAAAATGAGTAGTCCCACGAAAGTTTCCCAACAAGATCAGCAACAGTCCCTTAGGAAGGAGTTCAGAGCAAGAACATAACTTCTCTGAAGAATTCTTAATCTAAACTCCCTGTTGCAGGAGCTCTCATCAGAGGAGTTTTCATGATGTCTATTGATTACTTTTTTTTTGTATCTTAAAGAGCAGATCGAAAGGTCATTTTTTAATATCGATGTGCAAGGAGTTTTATTGATTCTCTTTTATGAGGCATTAATGAAATCTATAGAAGCCTAACAAGATTGTATAGTTAACTTTGGCAGGACTGCCTGCTCTTTTTACATGTGCAGAAAAGGAAAAATACAATATTCCATTTTGGTGGTTTAAATTATGTGGGAGTGAGTGAATTTCATGGCATTAAATACCTCTTAGCACAGAAAGAGAGCATGATGTATCTATACTAACCCGTTAACTCCAAAATGTGCTTAGCAGAGATTTTTTGGGAATACTTTGTTTTCCTGCCTAATGGTACCACATATTTATCACTATGAAAACAAGCAGGGAAGGCAGTCACAGGTTATGCATACCAGAAATGCCTTCTGCAGTCACAATGGTGGTGTGTCAAGAGTCTGTCCCACTTTAAAAGAACAGGCAGGATTTATTCTGGAAATGTACCAAAATGGACCATTTTTCCTCTAAAATATGAAGCTGGGAACAATTTTGCAAAGTTAAAATAAACAGTAGTTGTATGTGACCCAGTCAGTATATTATGTTAACAGAGGAAGAAACGTAAAGAGCTGGGTGTGTCTACAGAATTGGCTTGGTAGAACATTAAACATGATAACATTGGATTAAAAAATTATCCACTAACTTAAAAAGTATTCATAATAAAATTTGGGAAGAATTTTCAGTGTATTATTTCATTCTACATTACTTTCTTAAACATATTTTCTTTTTATACCACTTAAATTAATGAAGGCCATCTTGGCTATGAAGTTGAAAGCTAATGCCCCCTGAGAAAGGACGCATTTGCATAGTGAAAGCTCAGATCATGTTTATGAGAAGCCTTTGAGAGAATGTTGCAAGTTTTTATTTGCAGTAGGAAAAACATATTGGAGAGAGGCAAGTATAATTATCTCCTTTTTTAGATGGAAACCAGAGGAGCAGGAGGCAGGACTTGGGGAGCAAGCAGGCACAGGAATTCCCCTTTGGTGGGCTCACAGAAAACATGGAAGTAATTTGTGGTATGAAAATGGTGGGTGTTGCTTGTTTTCATCAAAAGGCCATGGAGAATGTAGGAAGCGGGTGCTGGGTTTTTAGACCACAGTCTGGTTTGGGACCAGCCTAACTGCTGCTGGCCCGTCTCCTCTTTGCTGCTTGGGTAAAGTCCTCATCAGATGGTCAGCAAAATTAGATACAGGCAAAATTAGATACAGACAAAATTAGGAGTGGGGCTTCTAATCCCGATTTTTGGCTCCACAGACCAGCGGTGAGAACAGTGTCTGGCTGCAAAAGCCCAGTTGGAGGAGCCCTGTCCCATAGAGCCGCCAGTCCTGCTTTGCTGGTGCCTCTGAGGACCAGCCCTCCTCAGTTTGCTCCATGCCATGTGCTTTTTTCCAGCCTCCTCACCTGAGTGCATGAGTTTGCGTGACTCTAATGACACCCCTCACATGGCTTTTCTATTACTCACTGCCCTAGTAAAAGCCTCCTTCCTTCCTGCTGGATGGACAGTCTTCCCAGAGCATATCCAAGACCATTTTAGCAGGGAAAGTGAGGTGATGCTGCTCCACCACTGCCTCCATGCCCCACGGGGACTGCATTCTGGTGGGTGGCTGTGCTGGGTTTCACATGAAGGAGCCATCTGCAATGCTGCATGCTTCAAATCTGCACAGCTGGAAGTCCCTCAGGGTCTTGGTGCAGCAGAGAAATGCCCTCACTTTGCCCCTGTCTCAGGCACCAGTTGTGTTTCAAGAGGGTGGGTTGGACTAGAGATGGTGGTCTGGAGTTGCCAGAGGGGCATCATGTAGCATCAAGACTTTGCCTGTGCCCAGAGGGTGAATGGCTTTGCTTCTGGGTCTGGAGCTCCAGTTGCCTTCAGAGCACTACAAAATCAGTCTGTAAAGAGATACATCCCAAAACCCAGAAGCGGTCTTCGGCTTGGCTCTTGCACTTCTATTAGCTGTCATGAAAATAAGGGCTAGATGTTGCTGCATTTCTCAGCTCATGAAACAGGTACAACTCAGTTCTTCTTTTTGTATTTTTTAAGTCATAGTACAGGTTCTGTTACTGGTTTGGATTTTGAGTAATGACTGTTCAGGCTCTGGTGTTTATAAAGTGGTTATCTGCACTGGAGGACAGAGATCTGCCATACATTAGATTGTCTTTTTCTCCTTTGGAAGATGTATCTAGAAAATCCATTGGTTGACTCTCCCTGGGTGAGAGCACCCCCAGAAAGCGGCTGGAGTAACCTTGTGAGGTGCTGTAAGAAAACTGCAGGGTTGCCTGAACAATATTCCTAAAATGCGTTGCAGGATAAAAGTGAATCGGAGAGACAGGCAGGCATGTTACCTTTTGTTTTATTATATAAGTAACAGCAAGAAATAAGAGTTTGGTTATTTTCCTTTTAACTGAACATTTCAGTTGAACTTCCTTGCAGCTTGGAGATGTCAGTACGTCAGTAAGTAGATTTATATATTGGAAAGTTAAAGACATGCTGATGGCTGCTAATATTTAGTTTCTACTTCAGCTAAGCTACTGAATTTTTCTATTTATTGATCAAATGAGCATTTAGGGTTAAAGGATGCCGAGAAGTATTTGGACCCTGGCACTCCAGTAATAATATAAGGAGTAAGCACAGTTTTATACACTCTCTCCAGGTACATTTCCAGGAAGTACTTTTCCAAGAAGTCAGGCACTCCCAGTTTTGTAACAGCAAACATTGAAAAAGAAGACGGATAACTGGATAGATGGAGAAAGAAGACGACAAATGGATGGTTGCAAAGATGAAGAGAGATATTTGGGATTTATCAACCCTTTGCAAACACAGGGCATGCTCCAGAAATGGCTACTTTTCCTTTCTGGGAGTGTGCTTGAGAGAGTGTGCAATGGCTTTGGTGGCCAGGCTGGGGTGGTAGGAGAGAGGGTTATCAGCTGTCTGAAAAAGCTTCTGCACAGTCTAGCTGACAATAGAAATGAGCGCAAACAAAGCAGTTTTTAGCTGTCAGTGCCTTGCAGTACCAAGCAAAGGCAGGAGCATGTAGCAGCCAGAGGAGGCCTTTGGCTGCCAGGTAGTGATGGCCACATTTGCTCTCCTGGTCCTTCAGTTTTCTTTGTCCCTGAACTGTGCACACCAGCCTCTGCGTGCTTGCAGGTGAGTGCACCTGCCAAATATCTGTGCCGAGTGCTGATGATTTATCTATCAGTAAAATAAAACCTGTTATGAGGCCTTTGTCACAGATGTTGCTGCCTAGCCCTCTTTCTGGCTTCTGCAGATTGCCAAAGTGACTAATTTATGATGGGGAAAGGAGGTAACACAATTCAAAGGGAAAAAAATAACTACTGACCTAAAGGCGTTCTGCTCCTCTTAAAGCAGTTTCTGGGGCTTCCTAAGCAGGTATGGTGCTTCAGCTGTCCTGTGGTGGAGTTGGGCAAAATCATCAACCATTTCTGAAAGCTTTGCCCCTGCTCTCTGGATGGGCTGCACCTTACCCCTGGTTCCACCGGCTCCTCCCATCCAGCCCTTCCCATCAGTCTCAGAATCTGTTCACAATCAGAAACTCTTACCGGTGCTTTGGCATTTATTGCTTTGTGGAAGAAGTGATTACCCATGTTACAAGGCTGTCTGTTTTTATCTTTCCTTTGATATTGAGGACTTCCCTGGACAGGGTGGAGCTGCTGACTTCTCCAGGCTAAATGAGGTTTCAGCCTGCTGTTGAATTTGAGTATATCTTTGTTACTACTTTGTTACATACTTTTGAGTCCAAATGGGTATTTGAATCCCAGAAATGACGATTTCCTGCACTGTGAAGTACCATGGGGGTACAGCAGTACTGGTACAAAATACGCTTTCAAAGGCAAACTGCATTCCCTACAAGTTCAGAAGCAGGGGTTAAAGCTTGGGTCCTAAGCACTTGCACTCATTTGACTGGTCTGGGAAGAAAAATGGACTCATAACAACAGCTGAGAAGGCAACGTATTTTGGACAAGCGGTTAAAGAACCTGTTGCTTTTTGGAAGTGTGGAAGAAGAGTTCAAGCTTCATATAAATCATTATTAGCTACAAAATGGGACTCTGTTGCACCAGCCTTTAAAGTATCCCTACCTTTCTGGCTGTGATTAACCCTCCCCGTGTTTCATGCAAAAGCATCCCTGCCCGTGCATGAACTCCATCATCTCTTGCTCCCTCTCCTCCCCTCTGCATGGCGTTGTGCAGGCTTTGTGTAACAACTTGGGTGTTAAGCGCAGCCTCTCCAGGACACCCTGATGAGCTTATCCTGTAGGAGCTGTCCCTGTAGGACCACCCAGGTACTGGTGACTGGCACTGCTGTGGCAGGCAACGCTTTGCGCCTTTGCTGTAAGAAGGTGCATGATTTTCCTGTGGGAGGCCAGCTGAGCCCTGCACCTTCTGCAGAAGGTCATGCAAACCCAAAATTCCTGCTCTGCAGCAAAAGCAGTGCTCTTGGTGCTGTGCGCAGCTTTGCTGCTCAGACATGGAGGGTTGGTTCTCGGTGGCACCGTAAAGTGAATTCTGCTCTTGTGATTCACACTGCAGGGATAGCCTGTGCTACACACTTCTGAAACTGATAGCTGGAGAAACTGGACTTGGTTTTGGCCAAGATGCAGTTGGATTTTTTGGCCCATGTTGTATTTCTGCTGCTTGTGTGCAAACAACTAGGCAGGGGTTTACCATTGAAGTTCATCTTGTGGTCTTCCCTGAACACAGAGTTCAAAAAATAGTGAAGCAAAGTATCTCAGAACAACTTTCATGTCTTTTTGTGGTTGTTACTTTTTTGGTATTGGTTTTACCTGGCACAGGAAGATTTGTGTTCCTTCCCTTCCCTTTTTTCTTTTTTTTTTCCCCCTTTTTTTTTTTTTTTTTTTTTTTCTTCCCCATTTTCTTCTGAATCGGGAAGCTATATAACCTGTGGATATTAGGTTATTCCTCCCAAATGCTGTAGTATGTACTGCACAAATTGAAAGGAGGGGAAGAATGGTGAGTTGCACTTACCTTGGGCTGTCTACTACCTGGCTGCTCTTCAAGTAACCTGACCAGGACTTCCACACAGACACTCTTATTCTGCCCCTGTGCAAAACATTGTTCAGGTTAAAATGGTCAGGACTGCCTTTTACTTGTCTGTTACATTCAAGGTCAGATTACTGAAGAATTTAAACTGCTGATAAAAATAGGGGAAAATAAAACTGCAGGTTTTTTATATTGTCCTAAGGACATTCCGTTCTCTTTGGTGTAATATTGTAATTTTTAATGGGTGATGAGTGACTTACACATCACTTATGTCTTTCTTAAACCATTGTAGTAGGAATTCAGCATCATTGAGATTTTGTATGGGTCCTTCGCATAGGTGTGAATTCAGAAATGTCATTCATTTGCACAGAGTAGGAAAAACACTTTAAAATTTTGTGCTGATCTTAAATGTATTTTATTATATAGTTTACCACTCTAAATCTTGCTTTGATATTTGGATTATTGCACATACTTATATTGTCTTAGATTTGAAAACAGCATTTGTCTGCATAGCATATAGCAAATCTGTTTCAGTCAATTAATATATGGTGCAGTACTTTATACTGCCAATAAATCTGCTTCACTTAATTTATACATGGTAGAGCAAATGCTTGAGCTGAGGAACTGGAATTATGTATCTAATACATCTGCCCACTTTGGGTGACATGGAGATGCTGTGCTTTCCATAACAGTTTTGTCTTTCTGTAGAATATTTTGAATTATTAAATTAGTCAGTTGTGTATTAATAACATACTGAAACTCAAGTATAGGGACAGAAACAGTTTTCTGGAGTGATGCTTTCTAGGTTTTCTCATACTGTAAAGGCATATCTCAGTAGCAGAATGGTGGATTTATGTTCTCAGGAATGTATTAGCACCATTTAAATGGGCATTAGAAGTCAAGAAAAGGTAGATGTACTCTGGAGAAGAACTGTGGACTGAAGTTTCATAGATTCATGCCACGACATAGACACATGATGTAGCAAGCAGCAGTTTTTTCTCATTGCTGTCCATTGGACACGATGTGCAGGAGGTACCATTTCCCATTGATTCTTACTCACAGGGCTTCCAGTGGGGGCTAATGATACAGGAGTTAAATGTGCCTTGCAGTCCTAGAAACTATTTTTTTTTTTTTCTCTTTAAGCATACAAGAGTGCTGCATCTTGATGCATACAGGTATAAATATTGAAAAATGTTCCTCACAAGTGCCTCTTCGTTGTTTCATGGGAAGGTATTGAAAAGATGCAACAGAACAGTCAGGGTGTCTATTGTGAGGAACAACAGACCAGACCTGGTACTGGTTTGCAGTGTGGAATATTAAACGATGCCTTCAGACAACCTGAGTCTCCAGAACATACAGAGAAGATGGTCAAACACTGGAACAGGTTTCCTGGAGAGGTGATTGATGCCCCATGACTGTCAGTGGTTAAGAGGCATTTGGACAATGCCCTTAATAATTTGCTTAAACTTTTGGTCAGCACTGAAGTGTGCAGACAGTCGGACTAGATGATCTTTGTAGGTCACTTCTGACCTATTCTACTCTGTTGTATCCTAACCTTTCTTGTCAGGAGGGGAGCTTTTGGGAGAATGAGGAGAGAAGCATCCATTCCTGGTTACGTACCGGCAAATTTTGCTGCCTTCATCTCTTGCAAGCATTATGTTAGTTATGTTTGCATATGTAGCAAGATTAAAAAAAAATGCTACTTTTTAAAAGTTCAGGAAATTCCTCATGCGTGCATGCTTATTCTCAAGGCTTCATTGGCAAGTTTGGATCAGTAGAGGGTGTGATGGAAGCCGGACCCAGGAGCCAGAGCTTTCCAGTCATTTTGAGTCTCCCAGCCAAAAGAGTTCTGCTGCTGGCTTGCTCTCTGACTACAGAAATACATGCAGGCAACACTGGGGTGTTGTGTAAACTATTTTGTATGTAGACTTGACCAATGAAAATGTGTAATTGAGAACTGGATTTTTTTTCTTCCTTTTTAAAAAGAAATGCCGCTAGGATTTGCTCTCTGCTTCATATTTAAAGAGCATCCAGTTTAGCTGTCTGTTCTCACTATTCCCCAAGTGTAAAACAAATGGAAGTAGAAATATGTTAAAGCATGTTAAATTTGCTCTAGCATAGCCTTAGCCTTTCCTTCCACTTTCTTCTTCTTCTTCCTATGACTACAAGAAACAATTTTCAAAAGTTAATCTCTGCCTCGTTCCCCAGCTCCTTCCTCCCCTACCTTCTTCCAAATATTCTGGATTCAAATTTGAATCTTCTTGAAGTTTCTAAAACCTTCAGTTAATTTGCATGCCTTTCACTGTCATACTTTGTTTCTGCCCATCATTTTTAAGGATGGTCCTGACAGAGTGGCAGGTTTGCCTCTGGCAGTGGTCTTGCAAGTCAGGAGACCAACCTATCTCCCTAAAAAAAACATCCCCAGCAACCTTTTTTTAAGTTTCTGGCTGAATTCTGCAGACTATTTTCAGAACCTGCCCGAACAGCTATCCAAATATTTTGTTGCTTCTCTGGACATTGTTGATAAGGCTGATGCTGTCATTCATTAGTTGTAATGCTTTTTATCTCCCAGAGCAAAACAGAAGTGTTAATGTGGATTAGCATATTTGTCAGTATGTCACTAGCTTTAATTTCGATGACTCTCGGTAGTCCTATCCACTATTTTTCAGCATCTGGATAAGGTAGTATTGAAATTACTTGTGAGTCCTGAAAGTCCATTGAATTGTGGTGTGCTATACTTTGTCTGAAAATTTGTGTTAAAAATGTATTGCATATCAGGGGGGTGTCAGCAGCATGCTTATGATTTACCATTTTTCTAGTGCTAGGAAGCAGGAATGCTTCTTAGTCTCTTGTATTCCTTGCCAGGTGAAATGGTATATTGCCAACACAAAGAGTTTGAGAGTAAAGTGTACATAAAAGCTTTCCATGAAAATAATTCTGTGAATACTGGCAAACATAGCTGAATAATATTCAGATCAGATTGTAAATGAAAATAAGAAAGAAATAAGGCGGTATATAACTTGTAAAGAAGAATGTGATAATTCATTTTTTGCCATTACTTTATCTTCTTGCTGCCAGTTTTCAGCACCAATCAGAATTACTGTGGTTATTTCAAAATGCAAGTTCGAGTTACTGGTTTTCGGGAAACATAAATCTGAACATCTCTGTTACCACCTTTGACTTACGCTGCACATAAAAGGCAGATTTTTCTTAGGAAACAAGTTAAAAGGAACATCAGTAGCCTGGTGCAGGTAGAGTAGAGAAGTTTTGTCAAGCAGGGCTGGCTCCTGAAGCAGGGGTGATGGCACGCAGGGGAGAAAGGACTCTCCAGGGGCCAAACACTGCACCAACAGCAGCTGGTGGAAGGACCTCCATTAGCATCGGCAGGGACAGGACTTTACCCAGTGTATTCAGGGAACACTGACATGAAGCTACACGTGAACGAGCCCTGTACAGGACGTTTTCATGATGCACTTCTACTTTAAAAAAAACCCAAAACACAACCACAACCAAAAAGTCCATTTCAATGGCAGAGCAGAGTTTGCCTTTCAGAACAAGGCAGGGAGTGCTGATTTTTAGCTTGCTTGAATTTGTATACCTGAGGGCACAGGAGAAAATTGGAGGACACACAAAAGCAACTGAAACACGTTAGTGTGCTCTCCAGCTGTAACCATTTCTTCTACCACACTCTGCCTCTACCGTCATGCTAGGCATTCTACCTGAACATACATTATTCTTTTATGATTGCAAATATCTCTTTAGAGAAAAGTGTCTAAGCATCTAAAATCTCTCTGAGGGAGGAAAAAAATATAAAAGCAGTAAAATCTGTGAGACCTCACATAAATCTTTTCTTTTTGAAAGTAAGCATGGGGGTGGAGAAAGAGGGTAAGTCAGAAGCAGAGACCAGTTCCTCCCCTCTCAAGAGTACCTGCAGGGGTGATGAGCAGTGGGAGGCTGTGCAGTGCTCGATGTATTGGGATTGAGCACATGCCGTGTTTCTTGAGTGACTTAGTGGTGACGCTCAGACCTGGCAGAAAGGAGCTTAGGCTGTCTGTCTCCCCTTCGGAGAACTAGCGCAGCCAGAGCCTCCCTCTGGTATTTTATCAGTGCTTGCATGAGGAGTGCCAGCTTATGCTGAGTAACAACACATCTGCTATCTCTCTTGACTTTTTCTTCCCCCTTTAAGTCAAGGAGAATCAGCTCTCAGAGCAGAGATAGCATGCTCTGTGATTGCAGCCAGTAGAGTTGCTAACATCTTCCAGATGTTTTATAGTCCCTTGCATCAGTTTCACAATGAAATTCCTCTCTTGGTTGCCCATAATTCCTCTTATTTTCAGTTAGATCTGTACTCTAATGGACGCCTCCTGTATAAGATGTAAATCAGTCCATTTTAGCAGTCTGTAACAAACATTTACTGTCTGACAGCTCTACGCGAAGTTAGTGGGATCTTTATAAACTGGCTTCAGTAGAAACAAGATTGAATATGTAGTAAACATATACCTACAGAAGCCTACTGTCAAACAAGGAGCCAGGGAAAGAAGTATTTCTTATGTGTGATTACATAAACCAGGATATTCCTGTACGTAAAGAATAGGGATTTCATTTTTGCAGTCCTGCCTGGCTGCTGAAGTTGGGGAATGAAAGGGGCTTGAGGATTCAGCTGTGAGTGCATGGTAAACACTTTCATCTTCAGCTGGAGTCAGTATTCAGGCCCTTCAGTAGGCATAAAGTCTCAAAGCTTGGAAGTAGATCTGCACGATTCAGTTGAATAAATGTGTTTGACATTGAAGACAAATATTTTACTCAGTAGAGCAATTTTGAAGCCTAATACTCTCCTCTCCCAACTAATTCTAAGGCTTAATTACTGTTGTATAGTTCACAAATAATTCCCTGGCTTCCTTTTGTTCACTTGTGCCTTTAGTACCATATTATCAAATACCAAAAAGATTATCAGATAGCATGACTGGCTTGCAGATGCTCCACAGTGCCAATAAATATCAAAATACAATGACTTGCCAATTTTCAAAATGGTATTTCACTGGCACTGTAGGAGTATTATTCCACTCCTTGCTTTTCCAAGCCTGATTTGTGTGTAGTAATAAAACCTTCCCATCATAATACTATTAATCTCCCAAATTTGAGAGGCAGACGGATTGAGTTTCCTTTGTCTTAATTCAAGAAAATATGTGCTTTGCCTGTATAGCTTACAGATTAGTTATCTGCCATCAAATTACCGGAGCCCTAGGAAACAGGAGGAGACTGAGCCTTTCTGTGTGGACAGCTTCTGACCCAGTACAAGCAACTGCAGCTTTACTGACGTTATATTGCAGTCTTTTCCAGGAGGGCTCCATTTGGTCCACTTTAACAGCTTGAGAAAACACTTTTTTTTCTTTTTCATTTTGAACATTATTTTCTTGAAAAGGCGAGCTGTTCATATGAGAACTTTTGAGTGTCAGTTTTCAGTTAGTTGAAGTACTGTACACAAAAGGACATAAAAGCAATATATCTAGCAGTGGAAATTGCTAGAATTGATTTTTGTACCATAAATTGATCTTATTTTTAGCAATAATCATATTACATTATTATTATGTCTAGAGATTTGATAGATGTGTGTGGTTTTTTCTCCCTTTAATGAAAAGGTGTCAGTCAGAAACTTTTAGCGTTCCTATGCTCAATGTAAAAATAAGACTGTGGGAAGGACTGGGATTTTCACTGTGAGTGTATAACCCATCATCAGACGGAGCAATTCAGGTGTTTCACCCGACAGAGAAAAAGGTGTGAAAACTGTGTTGCTACAAAGCCCTTAGAAAGCAGCAGAATGGTTTGGACTTGGCGGTCTCACCTGGTAATTGCCCACCCCCAGGAGAGGAGCTTTCCACCCTTATCATCCTTCAGTCTTGGAGAGGTGCAGAAGGCTCCATGGAAGGTCTTTGCTGCTCCTGTGAGTTTGTTAATGTATCAATAGGAATTTTGGGTTGAAGCTCCATTTAGGCATGGTTCTCAAATTCCTTGGGCCAAGCTGTGAGTTCAGAATAGTCCTCATTGTTTTCTGAGTTTCTGGCCTAGATCTGTTACTAAAGGGGAGTATCTTTAATCCCCCTGAAATATCACATATGGCAGCAACAAGAGTAATACAGTACTGCCAGCCTGCCCAACAAAGATTCAGTGACATAGGACTTTGCATAGACTTTTCTCCATTGCCTGACTTTTTGTACTGAAGGAGGTGGTAGCAACTCAAAGTGTTACCCCAAGCATCAGCAATCAGCGAGAGCAGCAGCTTGAGTCCTTCCATGTGTGAGTTGCTGCCACATTCAGTGCTAGCAGGGCTGCAAATTCTCTGTCACCAAATGCAAAGCCACACAGCCTTTGGAGATGATTCAAGGCTCTCGGGTGTTAGTCATGGCTGTGAATGCAGCACAGTGTCTTGTGTGAGGGGATGGGGTGGGTGAGGAGGTTAGAGAGTGGTAGGACTGAAGGGAAAACTGTTTGAAGCAGTTAACAAGATAAATTATACTGTTTGTACTGTGACACTGGGTTGGCAGCCATGGCTTTACTTGGGGGTTCAGTTTCATTTTCCCTGGTACGTGTTTATAGAGGATGCAGGCTGTCGTGTAAGGAGGAGGAGTCTTCCAGTGCCTTCTGCCATGTGCCCGGGCAGATGGCTACATCCTCCCACACTTTTCTAGGAAACTACAGCAGAGCTTATTGCAGCATGATGAGCAGTGGAACAGGGCTTCAGAAATCCCAGACATGCTCCCGCACATGCAGAGCAAACCTGAGGTGATGTGGGCTCAGGATAAGCATGTGGGCACTGGGGTCTGTGCTGGGCTAAGCCCAGTGCTCCAACATGGGGAGCAAGTGCTGACTTAAGCCTCAGAGAGAGATACACTTTTAACGGTGCTGCTGCAGTGTAGAGTCAAAGTGCATCAGCAGGATGTCTCAGAGAAGCCTTGTATTCTTCCTGACCATGTTAAATCTATCCGTGCACGAACAAAGGCTGTTGGATTCTAGGGCTACCTATCCATTACCTCAGACGAATGAATGCAAGTGCTGGAGGAGAAGGATGCTAGAGCAGCAATTATGTGAGGTTGTATTAAGGAGCCACAGCTGGCCACTTAGCTTGTCATTAGCAGCCATCACTAGGTTTGAGTCAGGAAACCCTAGAAATCTGCCGAAGAAGCCTGAATTAGCAAAACTGCGAGGACAGTTTTGAGATGAGATGTTCAAAGGATTAATTAACTTTTGGACCACCCTCCCCTGCTGACACATCCGTATTGAGCCTTTGAGACTTCTGGGTTCAGACCACCACAGAGTGGGATGTGGTCCCATGGCTATGGTGTGGCAGAAGCCACAGCCACGTAACCACTCCTCTGCCCCAACAGAGCTTGCTGCAGAAGCTGGGCTGACAATTCAGTGTTAGAAGTGCTTGAGAAAAATATAGGGTCTGAGCTGGAGTTTGCAGAGATAAAAAGGTGTAATTTTTGAATGATGCAGGGCGTGCATCAATAGTAAAGCTGCAACAGTGGGTTGAATCCTGCTTGCATGTCCGCCCATTTGTTATTTTGTACTTGTACTGTCTAATGGCTTCATGTCCCCACTTTAACATGACAATCCTTTTTAACTTGCTGACCTCCAGAAGCCACTGTGAAGCTGAATTCATTAAGCTTTGAAGTTTTCAGCCTCAACAGAGGCTGAAGAATTACCTGCATATAAAGCACTGCTAAAGAAGCACAGTGGTATTTTACTAAAGCAACACATCACACAAGTTCATATTCTTGTAGGACCAGTCCCTAGAAATAAATAATTTACCAGACTTAGTGTGGTTCTTATTTTTCAAGCATTTTCCCTCTTATTTGAGAGAAACTCTTAAGAATGGGTGCTAAGAGAGTACTTTGGTAGCAGAAGATGACTTCAGCCACTTTTCCTCTGATTCAGTATTATTGCAATTTGCGCAACTCTTACAGCTGTTATTGCCATATAATGCAATGAGTGACAAACACTACTTAGCATACTGAATGGGGGCACTGTCCCTAGCTTAATCTACCTAATGCCCCCACTGCAAGATATAAATAGATTAAGAGAGAAAATCCAATAATTTCTCCATTCTCCCACCAGAGCAATACACATTACATGTTCCTTGCCATCTAATTGCATTACATGGCAGGGATGCAATAAACATTTAATGGCAGTCACAGTCATCTGTCACTTCCTTTTAGATTGGTAATGTTCAGTATGATTTACATGCTTAACACTGTATATTTTCAGGGGGAGGGAGGAGAATATGAGTAACCCATACCAAAGAAGTTGTGCTTTTAGCTGAAAGATTTTCTTTAATTAGAGTTAAGAAAAAGGAAGAGATTGAGTACCCAGTGCTCCTGAGGTACCTTAATTAATCCCTCATGAAACCAGGATAGGATTTTAAAAGTCTTGGGCTTCATTTATCTCAATGGTACTTCAGTTTTGCATAGGTATAATGCCACTGAAATGAAACTGGAGTCACACAAGTGAGTTAAGTGCAAATAATGAAAAGCATTTAGGAAAAATGTTTGAGTCCCACTCCAGCTTGTTACTTAGACATCTTCATAAATTGCTGTGTTTCAGAGAGAGGTGTGGTGGGTGCTGGGAAGAAACGGTCTGATACGTGTACATATTTCAGGACAAAGTGAACGTAATTGAACTAAACAGCAAATCTTCCATTAGCTTCAAGAACAGGGCAGTTCCATCACAAAACTTTGTTAAAAATATGGAGACCATGAAATACATTGTTCACATTGAACGCTTTAATTGAAAAGCTAAAAATCCCTGTGGACATGTTAATATCAAATCATGATTTTCCCCCCCCCAGGGCAAGATGGGGGGAGGATGCTCAGCCACACTTCTTGTAAAGCTGCTCTGCTTAGCTTTGTGTAGGGTTTTACCATGTGACGGCTAACGTGTTACACATCCAGTGGCAAAACCCAGCTGTTTCTAAAAGGGAGAACAAAAGCTTTCACATACTTTTTCTTGTAGCAGCACCGAGAGTTGTGCTTTTGAATGCACAGGCCATTGGCTTTATTCAGCAAAGTTAAGCAACACTGTTTCAGAAAGCATCCTCTCCACACTGATATTCTTTGAATTTACTAGATAGGCATGAAACATTAAAAAAAAAAAAAAAAAATCACAATGTAGGACACAATAGCAATGTGTGAATTAGAACAGTGATTTTTTTAAGGCACATAGGAAGGCACTGGCTTATTCCAGACAGGCTGCCAGCAAGTCATCATCCAGTGAAAACTTTCAGCCAGTGTGAATTTGAGCCGACCAGTTGCTTGCAGGTGACAGTCTCTGTAGCCCATTAAGAGTCTCTTGAGGCCTGTAATCCTGCAGCTGAGCCCATTTCTTACTCTTTCTGAGAGCTTGGTTCACATTTGCATTTGCTTTGCTCTGCTTGTGGTTTGCAAGCAAATTGGGGAGCAACTGTGCTCTGCAACAGCACCGCAGGTCCCCAACAGTTAGGTAGTCTCCCTTCTTCAGCTTCTGTTGGTGCCAAGAAGGATTGATCCAATGTTTTGTCTCATTATTTTGCTTTTATATTCTGAGTTTGTGGAGGACAAGAAGGGGAGTGGGATTTAGTTTTCTTGTCTGTCAGAGAGTCAGAGTTGGGCTTCCTGGGATCTTTCACCAAGGGATGGGATGTGCAGAACAGAAATCCAGCACTTAACTACTCTGTCCTAGAAAGAGCTCCTAGAAAGTGCGCTCGGCAAGGATGAAACACAGAGATTGTGTGTGCATGTGTGCACACAGACATTCACTTATTGATAAACTCATGACTGTAATTTACCAGCAAGTTACCTGCTGTATGGTGCTCTGGGCTTTTGCTAATTTGACAAGGTCACTTCACTTGCACTATCTGCAATGCAAACAATTACCAAAAGTGGCACGGCAGCTTTTCTTCTATGAATCGCTAAATCATTAACTTCTATGTCACTGAAAAAGTATTCTAGCTGCTGTTTGCGTCCTTCTTAATCAATATCCACAGACAGAGTATCCATGTCCTTTATCCCCCACAGGAATGACTAAACCTTTCCAGCAGCTCAGAATCACTCAGCTAATGGGCACTGGAGCACAGACCTTAATTGTCCCTGACACCAACACAACCGCTTTTCTTCTTTGCATAACAATACTATACATCTCTGTCAGAGTAGAGGCAAATTGAGTTATGAAAATGCTAAGGCTGGTCTCGGAGTGCATTACATCAAGTTTGGGGCATACTGACTTCATTCTGCTAACGTACCTGGGCTTTTCGCATCCTTCTGAAGCCACTTGCTCGTCATTCATTGCTGAGGTTGCCTGTGTTAACGCTGCTGTGAAGTTGTGTGGTGGAAGTTCTGCAGAATCCTCCCCATTTCGAGCTTTGGCTCTGAATCGCTGTTGGGCCGCATTGTCACGCTGCGCAGGGGGAAGGAGCAAACCGAACGCACAAAGCAACGACAGTGAAAATTAAAATAATGATCGTGGTGATGATGGTAAAAATGGTGATGATAATAACAACAATAACAATAACGATACCAACAATAACAACAACAGCGATGATGATGATGATGATAACGATGCTCACAGGCCGTGGCTGGCGGTCCCTGGCCCGGCGCTGCCCGAGGTGCCCGCCCGGGAGCGGGAGGGGCGCGGGGCTCCGCCACGCCGCGGCCAGGGCGCCCTCTAGCGGCCCACCCCGGGAGCCAGGGGGCGGCTCGGGCTGCGGCTGCCGGTGCCGCCCGTTCGGGTCCCGCTGCTCCGGCAGGTTCGGAGAGGAGCGTGTGATTTTATGCACCCGTTGCTTGGAAAAGTGTAGCAGTTGTGCTGCTAGCCTTCTAATGAAGCTTTAGTATTGAGAAACATTTAAGCCTTTTAATGCTTCCACTAAATCCCTGATGAAACTACTTCCATAGCAATCAGAAGGTGATTAGCAATGAGGATTACAACTATTGCCGTCAATCCCTTGCATTCGGTGAATCCGAGATTTTAAAAGCCTGGAAAAAAAGTAATGACTGACGTTTTGATCGCGGTGTTTTTGCGTGTATGTTTTGGATTCATCCATATGGATGTTTTAATTGGAATTTCTAGTCGTCTTTAACAATAAAAAACCCAAAACAGCTAGAGAGTTACTCCTATTTCTTTTTCACATTCTATGGAATGTCTTGTAACTTTCTAAAGGAAGTTAAGATACCAACATAGACATAACAACTTTATGTTGTTATGGAAAGGAAACAAATCCTTTCTTTATGACTTGAAAAATGCAGTAATTCATGGGGCTAGGAACGCATGGATGCAACTGCTTGGCTGATGCATTGAATTTGGGGATGGCTGAGCAGGAATGAGTTCTACACCATCCTTAGCTGTCCACTTAAGCATAAGTACATGCTTTGATTTAATTTTCTACTAATGAGATAAAACTTTACTTAACTGAAAAGGTTGCAAGGATTGCTTGTCTGTCTGTGCAGTTAGGATTTTGTGGTCTGAGGTGTTGGGAGCTTTGTTCTTACAGGTAACAGGTCTTTGAGAAGTCGAATGATAATTATTAGACTAATAATTAACTAATATAAAAATGATATTTTAAAGCTGTATCTATTTGGATAGTCTAAACATGTATGCCTTTGTCTGCCCCTGTCCTGTATTTAGTCCTAGAAAGATGCATGATTTAACCTGAGGCAGCAACCCCCGTGCCAACCCCTCCTACCCCTACTGCAGCCAGTGCTGGACCACAAGAAGACTGCTACGATGGGAGGGTATGGTGCTCCCAAAACACCGACAGTGGTCTGTATGGTCCCCTGAAATCTGCCCTTTCTCCCCACCCACCTGGCTCTGCTTTCTCTGGAAGTGTCTGCATTTGTGAGTGAGTGTGGGAAGATGTCTGCTCTTACACTCTGGCTTCAATATTCAGCTTTGTTGACGGTTTATTATTGTGCTTCAGGCCTCGTTAGAAGTTTTGATAGAAGCATGTGCATATAAATATAGTCATTAACACATTTATTATTTGCAAATTTACACTTAACTTTGGCTATTAAATAAACAAATGGGAACAGCCTGTACCAGTATTACTAAACTGTCTGAAATATGCATTTCAGTCAGGTCTTGCAGTGATGTAAATTGCTGTAACAGCATTCAAATCAATGTTACTGTGCAATTTAGAGCAATTTGAAAATCTGGCCACAGTATACATTATTTGTTAATAATTTGGGGAGGGAGTTTGTTTATTCCTTTGAGGATGAACTCAGAGAAGCCTAGATTTAAAACCAAAGTGAAACAGCCTATCATTAATTTTGTGTATAATACATATCTCAGCAGCATATACCACAGAGCAGTGTAAAAAAACCTCTAGGTCCTGGAAATCTTTAACAGGAAAAACCACACCACAAAAAAAAAAAAAACCAACACCCTAACATATTTGTATAGCATGCAAAGTGCAAATCCATCAAAAACATCAACATTTTTGTAAGCTGTTTTTGTACTGTGAGAAGGCATAAAGGATCATGCTGGAGAAAAACACTGTAGAGAAGCATTGGGTAGAGGTTACTTAGTGTCTCTGTTGATTGGCTAGCCCAGAAGAGAAGACCCGAAAGTGTAAAAGGGTGCTTGGTGTGGATCCTGATGAGACTCTTGTAGGGGTGATAAAGATACTCTTCTGCATGTTTCAGGTGTTCTTGGAGATTTTATTTTATATCTACATCTAGATATAAAGTTACCTTTTTACATATATATATATATATGCACACATATTTATACAATAATAAGGAATGCACAAATACAGAAAGTAATTTCCATCTTGCTGCAGTGAGAATAGTTTCATTATTGGCACCGTGTTGATAGTATGCTTTGCATATGCTATCATATATCATAAGTATATATATGCTTAGCAAATGCTCAAGGCTTTGCACCCTTAAGGGAAGCTGCTGATTCTTCCCTTTCTGCCACAAGGCAGGGGAAGCAATGCTGCCGTCCCTCTGTTACGGCAGGTGGCCCCAGCTGGCACCCATGTTCAATGTCACATGGAGCGCTCACAGTAGAGCAAGATTCAGCATTCAGGAACTTTGGGAACACTGTGTAGACCACTGTCCTGTCCTGGGAGTAAACCCGCTCAGGCCCAGGGCTTGGCAAGGCAGGGGTGAAACGCTTCAGCCACCATGGAAAGTGGTGGTCAAATCTTGAAAGTTCCCTGGGAGTTTTGTGGCTGCGCAGTCCAGTCAGAATCCTGGTTCTACAGGTGTTACCTGTAATGATTGGGGTGTGGGGAGACTGTTGGCTCTTCCAGACCTGCTCTGCCTGGCAGCAAGCGTGCTGTTGCTGTGCTGCACTATCTGTCATTACCTATTCTTCAGAAGCCGTGACAGTCAGCCACTCGGTCCTCTGAGTGTTCTGCTTTCCTTTAATGTATTCCTGAATTGCTTAAAAGTTTTATTTGTAGCCGTAATAGCCTGTGCTATCCTAATTTCTGTCTGCATGTTTGTAAAATCATGTCAGCAGCCATCAACATTTGAAATCATTGCAACATATTTCAATTATATCCCTTTGATACTGGTAAAGACTGTTTAAGAATAAAATAACAATCCTGCACTTAATGCAATCAAAGTTTCCTCAAAACTGGTTTATACCATCATCACTCATTCAGTATGGTTGAAAACATTTTGTGTAATGCTATTAGAGTGACTTGCCAGTGAACAGTACAAGTTAATATTGATTTTAATACACACAAATGATTCCTTAAATCCCCAAATGCTTAATGAAAATTTCACTCTAGTCTTATAAAATAATTCATGGATAAGAGCTGGATAGCATGCAAAAGACAGTAGATTCTTACATTCCAAAATACAACCTGATATATGGCATACTTGTTTATCTTACCTACCCTCCAGATAAACCGATTCATGGCTCTATAAATATTTCACATGGTCTCGTCTCCCCATCTTCCCCCCGCCCCCCCTTTTTCTTTCTTTTTCTTTCTTTTTTTCCAAAGAAGATCACAGAAGTGTGGTTTTAAGTCTCTGTCTGCACTAGGAAAGTTCATGAACTGATTCCAAGTGATAGGAGTCTTGGTACTGACAGTGCTTCGTACTCAGACCTGTTCTTAGCACCACTTTACCGTAATGAAAACTGTCTGCATTGAGTAGCAATGGGGATTTCTCCATCTGACCTCATTCCCTAACCTCATTTCAACTGTTTTAACTTCTGAGCTCCTGTATGAACTGTGTTCCCAACAAGCTAAGGGGTGAGACATGGAGAAGAGAGGTCTGTAGTTCATGATGAGGGGAAATGCTATCAGGGTTGGTTGATTAGTTGTTTTTTTTTTTTTTTTTAAAGAAATGGAGACCTGAAAGTGTATTTGCATTGTAAAAATAGAAAGTCAAAGAAGAGGATTAGGTAAATAAAAAAAATAAAGTGGGCTCAGAAGGAAGATCAGAAGAAGAGGTGTGCAAGGATCATTCCAGGAGGTCAGAGGTCCTGCCTTCCAGTCCAGATCCACACAGATCAGCTGGGTCAACTGGGAAGGCAGAACTTTCTCAGTCTGTTGACCCTCACCCTCCTCATTGCAGCTGGTGATTTTACAAGATCTACGTATGCTGGAAACTAGTATGTGCAAAGAACTCAACTGAGATCAAAAAATCATTTTATTCGTAAGCCACCAAGAAACAGTCACTAATATAGCTGAGTCACTAGTAAAGTAGGTTAGATTTGAATTAGTGACCTATGGTTGAAAATTCTGTATGTGACCAACGCTCCTTGGAGAGATGCATTGCCCTTTCCTCTGGTCATTAAGCAAAATTTAGGTTTTATCTCTCCAGCTTATCTGTTAGGTGCTAAGGGAGGGAAGATACAGAAGGTATACAGAAGAAATGTTTTACTCTACAAGTGTACAAACTTGTTAGTGTTTGTGCAACTTTATTTTTTCTCAATTTTCGCCTCAGTTTTTTGAAGTCAGAGTTTGCTGCTCAAGAGAGACTTGGCACCCAGGTTGCAATGTAAAATTCGTGACCAAAAAGTAATTCTTGTTGCTGCCTTTTTTTTTTTTTTTTCCCAGCCTGAGAGATGCGACAGCATCAAGGGCATACTGATGTTCTAACTACTGATGTCCAACGAGCACTGCCTTTTAGCTATGGGCAGCAAAGGAAGCATGAGTGCAGGACCACCAGTGTCTCCTTCGTCTGCTCTCACCCTTCTCTGCTTTCTGAAACCTCCATTAGTTGGTCCATTGCCGCTTCCTTTTGCATCAGTTCCTGTATGGAAGGTTATTTCCCCTGCCCAGGGGAAGGGGAAACATGGCCCTAATGGCTTCATCCCATTGAATTCAGTAGAGTAGAGGGTTTTGCATCCTCTGCTGCATTTAGTTTAGCCATTGCCACCCTATCCTCTCCCTGGGGTGCTGGGGGCTGTGTGTCAGCTGAGTCAGCAGCATGGCACACCTCCTCTGTGCACAAAGTTCAGGCAGGTGCACCCAGGCACACTCGAGTGCCACTGCAGTGTGTGCCTTACAGCACAAACTATTCTACTCTGAAAATTGCTTTGAGATTGTAAATTGCTTTTTTGATCCTTTGGGATGAAAAGTTCTATATCAGTGTATTATTATTAATGACAATAAATTATTCTTGAGGCAGCAGGGCTGCTTCTCTTCGTATGGAGCAAAATGAGTAAGCACTTTCCCGTGAGTACAACTGAAATGCAAAATACTGGTGGATGAGCCTAGCTGCCAGGCAGCCTGATGTTTCACCACTGTGCATGCATTTTGCTCACTGAAAACACCCAGAAAGAAGATGACCTGAAGAGAAGGTGTGCCCTGGGGGCATGCTTCCAGGGCGCAGCGCTAGTGCCAGCCCTGCATCTTGCCAGTAGCCTTTGCTGGGCGCTGGCTGTACCAACACCATCTTTAAGAGGTAAGTTGGTAAGACTGAAGTCCTGGCTCAGTGGCTGAAGTGTTTCCACCATTTGTTTTTCTGGGATCCCTTCCAGTTCCTCTGAATTGGCCTCTTGTTTGCCTGCCTCTCCCAGCCTGCGGCGCTCCTCGGGCTGCTGCTGCTGCTGCTTGCTCACACCGCCTGGCCAGCAGGTTCTTTAGGGCCAACAAATGATTGAGAGTCAAATTTTGGTAACTCCATCACCAACTTTTGGCAACACCCTTGTCTCCTGTTTTTTTCTAAACCACTCATGTTCATTACTGCACGTTCAAGAAAAAAGAAATAAGCCCCTACACTTATCACTGGCTATGGAGAACCTTGTTTTTTTTACCCTTCCTCAGACTTTTAAATACTCAGGATTTATTGTTTTGAAAGATGCCCTGTGCAAGGGTGTATTTCAAAAGGCAGAGGGGCTGACAATCCTTAACCTGTGTTCAGGCATTTTGGGAGCACCGTTAACAAAGTGAGCTTCACAAAGATACATTTCAACCAGAGTAGTAGAAATGTTTAGCTTGATGGATCTGTGACCAGGCATGAGCAGGAACAGCTTTGCACAGGCAGGAGAATGGGAGAAGTAGAGGGATGACAAGTTGTGTAATGACAGGTTTGTGCAGCAGTTCTTTTCCTTCTGTTTTTATATTAAGTGAGAGGCTATGGCAAACAGTTTGGTGCTAGGAAGCCTGATTTCTGAAAGAAATCCAGATATTGTGGAGAAAAACCCCAAAACCCAATTGCAAACCCCTCACCCCAGCCATTTCATACCTAGTTTTCCAGGCTGAACTGAAGCCAAGTCATGAAAAGGGTTGTCGTTAATTACTGTAATTTCATGCAAAATGTGTTTATTTACCTATCTGAGAACAAACAAGCTGAAAAGGCTAAAAAAAACCAACACCAAAACAAAACACACCAACAACTTTTCTTCTTACTACAAAACCTCTAGGGAACGAGGTAGGTGGTGCTTTGGAAAGAGAGGGATGGGAAGGGGCCGGGGGGGCGGGTAGCAGAGGCTTTATTCAGGTCTAGCACAGGAGGTCCTACTTCATGGCAAGTGCTCCTAGGCAGTCTTGTGGTACAGCTGCTGCTCACTAGCCCAAGAAAAGGATGCCCAGTGATGGGTGAGACCGTAGCCCTGCAGCACAAGGTCTTTGGCAGCAGCACCGTCCAAAGGGGGACTCGCAGCCCCCCCACCTCTGCCTGCAGCTGTGCGCATCACCCCTGCCGCTCTGCCAGCTCGGTTCAGAACAGCTCACGAAGCAGGTATTGATGCCAAGGCCACTGTACTCTGCAAACTTGGCTTAGGGATGTGGAGCACGTGGTTGCTTACTCATGTTTTTGTAGGTAGTAAAGTACTTTCTGGCCTTGTGTGTGCATATGTCCCATTTTCACACCTGTGTGCATGCCTTTTCCAGGAGTACAAAGGTAGCTAGTTTTTTCATGGTAAGCTGACAGTAAGCTGATTAGATTGTCCTTCTGGATACACTTTTCTACCAGCCTGAAAGGAAGTAAGTGCAGTCAGTCCTCTGAAGATGAGGAAAATGTTCTGAACAGCAGAAAACTCTTATTTTCCTCTCTTGAAAAGGGTGAAGAATGCAGCAACTGTGGGCTTTGGTTGCTTGGGGTCTGCTGGGGAAGATATCATAGAAAATTCTTTTGGAGGGTTTGGTGGAGAGTAATACACCTGAAAAATGTTGTTTCTTTAAAGAAGGCTAGAAGCATGATAAAAAGAAAGTAATTTTTACCCAAGCCATAGAGAGGCAGCACTGACAAGAAGAAAAAAGTGTTTAGGTTTTATGTGGTTTTGTTTTTTTTCTTTTGCATAAATGTATGAATTTTCAAATATATAAACATGGGGTTTTGATCCAGCAAATGCTAAGCTCGGTAATATCCACTCTGTGTCTATGTGTTGGCAAGAAACAGGAGGGGAATAATGAGAAGGTAGAGAAGCATTTTCTTTTCCACAAAGCTGTGAGCCTTTGACTGAAGAGAACTTTGTGAGTTCAGCATCTTGTAGCTTTGCCACCTTCTAGGAGTGGGAGTGTAGGTAAGATAACCAGGGGAGCAGTTATGAGCTCTCCTAGATCTGTTCTGGCAGACTGTGATCCTGGGCTCAGATGTAGCACTGGGTGTGTATGTGCCTTTGAAAGATGCTAATTTGGGGAGCTAGCATGGTTAGTTTTGAGAGATATTCTTGTGGACAGATATAAAGGATGGGGATAGTAGGGTTCACTGTAGCTGTTTTTGTTTGGGACTAGCAGTGTAATCAAGTATAAACAGACAGAATTGATGGGATTTTGTTCTTATAGGCCAGATCCTTCATGGAATTGCTCTGTTTTAACCACAGCTTTCAAGGACGAGAGGTAAATGCGTAGGAAATGCAGCTTACTGCAAGATGCAATACCACCACAGAAAAGGTAGATATAATAAAAAGACTAAACCAGACTAACTCTACCACATCTTGACTGTGGTATGCTTCATTCAGAATGAGCCAGAATTTAATGTCCATTGCAACAAAACATCCTTAAAAACGTTAGGCTAGCATACAGGCTTCATCAGAAAATGGAATAATATAGGTCCAAAGAACTGATGTTATTATTGAAGGCTCTAAACTAGACCTTAGGGACAATAAAGCATTCGGATTTGCATGGATGATTTTATTTTATTTTATTTTTTTTTAATTGAGAACTGACTGCGGTTGTCCTCCACACAAAGACAGGAGAAGTGGATGGCCAGGGACCTATTCTCTTGTTTCTGCTTTTCTTGATTTAATTTTTTTAATGAGACAAAAATAAAGAATAAAGGAACCATTTATCTCTTTTTTTGTAGAGAACAATTTACTATGACCTAACAAGAGCATTAACAGAATGGAGGCTGAAAATGATAACGACAAAGTAGACCACTGGTAGTCTATTTGAGTGTGTGTTTTGTTTTGTTTTGTTTTAAAGAGTGAGCTACGCAGTCAGCCTAATTATTAGGAAATAAAGAGTGAAAGGGAAGTCAGGCAGAACTGTTCTACTTGGAGGGAAGCAAACATATGGAATAAGTTGTAGAGTAAGGCTATGAAAACCAATATGTGAGTCATAGAGACAAAGAGGGTGACGTGTTTACTGTGAACAGAGCGGGGGTTTTGAAAACAGAAACAGATGCAAGTAGAGGGGTGGGGGAGAGTGAAATAAATTTAAAAGGGACATAATGCATTCTGTGGGCGTAGTGTCCTTTTCTTGTGTGATGAGTTTGTAAACACCTATAAAGTAAGGGAGAAATTTATTTTTACATTGACATTCCAAGTTAACTGGGTGCTTTTAAAACATAAAGGAGCATGGAGATGGAAGTCTTCATCTTTCTTGCAGCTACTGTTTCAAGGAGTTTCATTTCACATCCACCAGACTGTTGTTGGGCTCTGGTGACACTGGTTTCCATGGACCTGGGTATTTTATACTAGTGAGTAGGTCCTTGTGCAGGTCTGCCCTTCCCTCTGAAGTCAGTGGGTGTCTTACTGGAAAAAAAGACCTGCTGATGCTGTGGTTCTGGTGCTTTGGCAAGATACACAACAGAAGCAGAAACCATATGATGAGGGTATCATCTTCACAGTGCTCTGCATGTAGAGGGTTCAGCCCTGCCCCAGGAGACTGGCTCTGCTCGCCTTGGTGAGACTGCTCAAGCGAGGGGTGGACAGCCTGCACAACCTGGAAGTGAAGCATCTTTGTGACACAGGGAATAAATTGGGAATGGTCCCTGCCTTTCCAAAGACTGGTCAAGATGCTTGCTTTTTTCCTCCCGGTTTTGGGAGAAGTGTGGGGTTCCTTTAAACAGGAATCATAATGATCTGAGCACTGCCAGGGAGTCCAGTTTACAGTCCTTCCTCTCCCTGAAAAATCACCCTCTTCCAGGAGACAGCTCTGATCGCAAAGATAAGGCTGTTTTGTGAGAAACCATCCCCTGCCCCCTGGGATCTCCTTTGTGAAGTGTGCTGAAATGAAGAGCAGAAGGACAGATCCTTTGGTTCAAAGAGATAGTGAGAAAGAAAGGAAGCGTGACCTGAGTTCCCCTAATTATGGCTCTGAGCACAGAGATCCAAGGCCTGAGGTCTGGTCTTTGCCCCCATGCCTTTTTTTTTCCTTGATGTGAAACAATCCCATAACTGTGATAGCTGGTCTGTGGGTATCCTAGCAATGATACATGCAGCCTGGAAAGATTGTCTGCTGCTTTGCAACAGAGCTCTCCTTACTTTGTGATTAAATGTCCCACGTTACATAAATCTTTGCATCCTTTCTCAGGTCTCAGAAGTTCCTGGCTTCTTGACCAAAAAGTCAAGATAGTATTTAAGGTTTCTGATAGATTGTTTACTGATATAATGAAAAAGTGCATAGTGGATAACATAGCCTAGGAAATTTTTCACTTTTAAGATTGTCTTTTTTACAGATTGATAGGAAATACTGTGTTTGAAAAATTGTAGTAAGCCTTAAGATGGGAAAAGCCAGCCCTGGTTGTGAGCTGGGCCCAGCGATGATAGAATTTAGTCTCTTGTCTTTAAAAAAATTTGCCTGTTTCCCAAGAAAAAAAATAAATCAATTGATGGTCTGTTTATTTCTATGTCTTCTGGAGCCTTTTTTCTATTGGATGATGTGTGAGCGATGATTAATTAGTTGCTTTTGTTTCAGCTTTAAGGTTTGTGCAAGCAACAGTGGAAAGAAGGGGTTTATGAGCTGGTCTGCCAGGGGTTGTCATTCACGTGGTTGACAACTCCATCTCTCTAGAAGGCCATATAATAAAGTATTTCAAACTGAAAAGTCAGTTAAGGGGACGTTCATCACTTCAAGAATATGTTCAAATTGAGTGTCAGGCATGTAATTCAAGAGCGCTTCAAAGTAGGGTTCCTGAGGGAAGAATTAACAGGAGAGAAGCACAGTCAGTACTCTCTGTGTCTTTCCCTACCTAACTATTCCTAACAGGAAAGACATGGCTTTTCATCTCCATCTCAAAACCTCCAGGTTTGGCATTACCGGCCATGTCTGAGGAGCACTGCCTGTTAGCATCGGTGCAGGGGCAGCTGGCCGGCGGTGCACTTCCTTCTGTGCCACCTTTCCTTGGACAGAAAGGGACAGTGCTGATCTCACTCACGGTATTTTCACATTCGAAATGGCTCTGTTAATATGACATCAGTGTGAAGCAAGTACTGGTCTGGAGTGTGCTTGCCAGCTGGTATCCCACACTCCTGTGGTAAGAAAAGGCAGCAGATGCAGTGACGTGGCTCTGTGATGTGTGCTGTTGATTCGACAGCAGCAGCTGTTGCATCCCTGAATCACTTGCACACTTCTTCTTCAGAGCCTGATCTCATTCCTGATGGTTGCCTCACTCTCTTGCTTCCACTGCTACATCTGCCATTCAAAGATGGAAGTTTTGGGATCCTGGTACAAATTGGTGGTGTTTTTCTGTGGCCATGAGACCCCACTCACTAGCCCAGAGCATAGTCACAGTCATGTGAATGTTAAGAGGGGTACTGGAGTCCTTCAGCCAGCTGAATGCGTTTATGTTTTCTGAATAAGAGAACAGAGTGCAACTAGCATGTGTTAAATTGCTCTTAATGCTGGTTGAGGATGATTTTATCAGTTCTTGTTTCAGTCTTTAAATTAGTCTCGCCATTTTTTCCATTACGTTGCTTTGGACCAATGTAAAGACAATATTTCTCTTCTATTGCTGTTTCTGTGCAGCATTCCTGCTGTTCTGGGTCTCAGTCTGGGTAGACCCTTCCACTGTTCTGTGACAAATGTGTATTTTGGTCTCACCATGATATTATCTAATTTTCCCATCAATGCATAGGAGCCAGTGGGAGTTTTAAACCCAACTTCTTGTGGTCGTATTAGGAATAGGAATGCATCTTAGACCCATTTGTGCCTTAAGTGGGATGCTGTTTTCTGAAATTCTTGTCTCTTTGGGTCCCGGCACATACTGTGTCAGCATTGCTGGGCAGAAGACTTAAACGATTGTTGTATGCTATCCCCAAACCAAAAGTGACTGACAACTGCAGACAAGAGGATGAAGGTGCTATCAGTGAAACTACAGGTTGTTTTCACCTTTAGATAGCTGGTAAATGAAAATTGGTCTCCAATTTCTTGAAGAGGGACGTGTTAGAAACTATTAGCTAAAAGCTTTCTGCCTGACAGCATTAATTTCTTATTCATTTCATTAAAGGGACATTTTTGGAGAGACTTGTAAATTACAGCATGCTCCTAACAGAATAATAGCTTCAGGAAAAACATGTAATGGCTCTCCTTAATCAAAATAAGGGCAGGTTGTTTTTATCCAGCTGAAGAGCTGGGGATCACTAAAGCTTGATTTCTGTTTTTCACATTAAACAATTGTATATTTTGAGCTATGTTTTAAGAGAAACATGGGTATATTTCAGTAAAGTACATGCCTATTTCGTTATTTGTTTGTTCTGAACATGTTTATGCTTCTGTTTCCTTGTTTATTCTTATACCAGTCTCCTTGTCCATGTCCTTCCTGGACTGTGACATGTTAGCCAAAAAGAAGCAACCTCAAACTGTTTAATAAAACAGAATTCTGCCCCTATGGGATAATGTAGCAGATATTACCATTGTTTAGATAAAAGCTGATGATAAAACCTCCTGCCAGAGCTGCATGATTCTTGTCTTCATCTCATAATAGATCAGGTGGGAGTTTCTGCTGGCGCTTGCGCTGTGATGCTGGAGATCAGCTCACACTAACTCTACACACGTAAATAATTAACACAAGGTGGAAGGAGATCCAGAATTAGACCACGATTCTAGTGGGGCTTTTCAGAGAAGGGTGGATGCAAGTGGCTGGAAATAGCCGGGACTGTGATCTTCAAAGACATTTAGATGCCAAGTCTAGATCCCTGTGGATATTTAGAAAACAGTTTATTTAAACTTAATATGCCAAAAATCTGATATTCTTTTCCTGGAGTACCATTTTCCTGCTTAGCTTGGCCTATGTCTGCTTTGACTTGGGTTTTAGATAGTTTGTACTGTGGAATTGTGATTCCTCTTGCATTATCTTCTCTGTGCTTTGCAATTAAGAACAGTTTTAGTCAGTGTTGCTGCAGCTTGTAGAGAAAATTAAGCCTCAAGAACCTCAGTTTACCACAAAAGGGGTTTATTTTCATTATAAATAAATAAAATAAAGCAAAGAGAATTTAAATAAAATAGAATAAATACATTTTTGAAATAACACAGCAGTAATAGCTGTAATCCCTTGCTTATTGCTTGTGTACTTACAAGGACTGGCAGCACACCGCAGCGTGTCTCGGTACCTCCCAAAACGCGGGTGCTTGTGCTCTTTCCTAAAAGGCTGACTAAGACACAGTAAAGCAAGGGGCTATTTTTTGAAAGTTAAATACACGGAGTTCATTTTTTGGAGTATGCACTGTGTTGGATTTTCAGAAATGCAGGTGATTTCCAGGTAAATTTGTAGTGTGATGGTGGGGCGGACATGGGAGGGGTTGTGTGGAGAGGGGGCAGGACCGTGGTGGTACCAGTTGCACACTGGCATGAGCACGGGCTTTTCACTTAAAGAATCTGTCAGCGTTTCTAGCCTGTCTTTGTAGACTCCCCTGGAAAAGGATAAAATAACAGCCCTCTTTGTTTGTACAAAATGAAGACTGAAAAGGATATTCAGATTGATGTGTACCTTCCAGTTGGCTTCTGCGCTCTGGTCCGAGAAATGTATTTACAGATCGCAGCGTGGCAGGGAGTCGGAGCGTGGAGCTGGGGCCGCTCCATGTTGTGGCAGAGGGCACGAAACGTGCGATTAGCACCGCAACAAAATCGTACTTTTCAGTGCTAATGGCTGACTTTACTAATAGTGGTGTCGCTGCACATGGAGAGGAGCAGAATGAAGAAATAACTGAGAAAACCACGAAGAGCAATAATGTTCCCCAGAAATAGCTTTTTTTTCTTTTCTTGGATATATGAAGTGTGGCATGCAGTGCTCTTGCCTATATTGCATTCTCCATCTGGCTGGTTACTGAAAGCTCAGATTCTCCTGGGCTTTTCTGAGTTATTTACTTTAATATTCTGCCTTTTATAGACAAGATTATCTTACAAACTGGATTCTCCATAGTGGATAGATTTTTATGGTTTAATCCTGTTTTTGATATCTAATTCTATTTTTTCCCCTTGAATTTAATATCTTTTCCCCTGACACACATACATAAACATGCACAGGATTTCATGTGTCTTATGTGTCGTCTTTTTTTTTTGGTGGTAGTGTCTCATGCAGAGATTCTTTTCTTACCACACTTGATTGAGAAATAGCTCCTATGGGATTCAGAGAATTGTTCTATACCTCCAGCTTAGGGACTAAGTAGTCCCCATGCGCCTTGTTCCCTTTAAATGGGGACTACAGCTAAACCCAATTAATACAGAGGGAATCCTTCCATTGATTTCACTTATCTCTTAGTCAGGATATCTGTCTTTTATGCTTCATTATCATTATCACTGAGCATATCATAATACATGCATTTATCCTACTATATGCGTGTAAGGTAAGGGAGCAATAGTCTTTCCGCTTTATTGATGAGGATTTGAAGTATAGCAAGATGAAGTGCTTGATCTGGCAAGAGACTGAATTCAGTTTCTGGAGACCTGGTTTAGGTAAATTCCAACATATTGCCACCAAAAGGCTCTGCCAAGTGGCTGTAGGTGCTGGTGAAATGTATGTATCCTTTATGCAGATGATGCAATTTATGCAAAGTAGTGTAGAAACAGTTCTGGGAGCACAGCTTGGGATCCAGGACAAGCCATCCTTCTGGGATGACAGCCCTAAGTGAGAACAGCAAATCTGCTTTCTCTCTCTCTCTCTCTCCATGCTCTTTTTCTCCTTGGTACACACTCAACATTATGCCTCGGTGGCATACCTGCAATGAGAGTGAAAACTCCGCCCTGCGCAGAGTATTGCTTGGTGGCTGTAGGACTTTACTGACAGATTATGGACCTGAGCGATCTGAAGCAAAGCCTGGGTAGTGAATGACCAGTGAGAAATTGTTCTGCTTTGTTCCTGTGAGACTTCTTGCAATATGTTGGCTCTTCAGAAGAGGATTCAGGGTTGGAAAGCCCGAAGCTGGCAATTGTGGGTTTGAGGTTTTTTGTTTGTTTCTTTCTTTCTTTTAGTTGGAAGGTAATCAGTTGGTCTCCAGAATGGGTGGTGATAGGGTGCTTTGGGTTGCAGTGGAGGATGTGCTTAGGATGGGAGGAAGAACGTCTTCCAAACTATAGCCAAAGCAAAATAGCTGGAGTTTTGTCAGCCATGGGATCATGCCAGGGGCTTTCTCTGTTCTTCCTCTATCCCACCCATCACAGTGACTGGTAAAGCCCTGCATTATGCAGTGAAAGATGGATCTCTTCTGGTTTAGGTATTTAATTTTATGTGGGAAAATAATGTGGCTTTTTTCTTTTCTTTACTTTTTAAGACATCTGTGTGAAGGTCCTGTAGTGCCTCGGGCAAATCACTGTAAGATTTAAAGCAGAAAGCTTAGGACTGTGTTTAGTCTTCCCATTAGGCTGAAAGGGGTTTAGATTTCCACTGATTGACCACTGAACCCTCCCTTCCTCCCTCCCTCCGCCAGCTTCACTTCTCCGGCCCAGATCAATGTCAGTAGTTAAATGGATCGGTTATTTGAAAGCTGTCTGTTGACCTTTCCTTCATGACTGATTGCATGAAAAGTGCACAGGAGTGTGGCTTCCAGCTAGGCGAGCAGTCACTGCTGACGGCTCTCTTTCACCACTCCCCATAGCCCACTAGGATTTCCCACAGAGGAATAGGCTGCCTGCGAAGATGCTGGACCAGAGAGTGCTCTCAAGTAACCATAATCAAGCTGAAAGCCAGCTCTAGTCTTCCTCAATGGCTAAGAGGAATTATTTATGAAGAGGAGACAAGGGCTGAGTGGTTTACTGGCCTTCAAAACACTTCCTGACTGGACGTCTGGAATCCGAGAGCCGCAAGAGCCCTGGGTGGCAGTTGCCTACGGGTGTTGGCAGGTGTCCTACCAAAAATGAGGAAAGAGGACAAAACCAGGGCCATCTGACTCTCTCTGGTGCACGCACCAGCATGCACTTGCCATCTCATGCACTCACCATCTTGCACACGTGCTGTCCTAGCCCGGAGAAATAATTAAGTTTTCTATCTTTCAATATGCATTTGAAATACAAAAACAGCCTGCAGGAGCAGATGCAGAGAATTAGTCTTTGTGCAACTCTTCCTTCTTATGCGTTCCCAGTCTAAAACTAATGTCAGAGCTTTAATTTGCTTTAAATCTCCTGTAACCAATTCCATGGTAACAGGTTTTGATTTCTGGCATATGGAACATTTTAGTTACTCCCGATTGTTAGCATTATGAATAATAAACCCACCTTTTAACTCTTAAAGTTTGGCAGTGCAGTAAGTGACGTTCTGTTTGCACAGAGGCAGAGAATACAAATTACCCTAAATCAGGTAATGGGAAGCTGATGTATGATGATTATGTTGTTTCATCACCCAGTTTTTAGTAGGTTGTGCAGGATCGGTAATTCACTGCATGATCTCCCTTTTAAATCACTTTCTTAATAAACATGTAACAACACTAGCCTGATGTAGGGCACAGCACGACTCTGTGCTTAATCTAAATTTTACAAACCAGCAATACACCACAAGTAGTGAAAAGGTTCACAATGTCAAAGTTTGATTCTGATTATCAGGGAATTGCTCTCTGTAACGTGTAGGGTGACACAGAAAGCAGGAAAGGAGGGTGGAACAGGCTGAGGACTGGAGTTTCTGGTAATAAATATGATGTTCCAAAGCCTAGGCTGGTGCATGAAATTACTATTGTAACCTGGGTTAACGGTGGATGCCAGGCAGTTTGGCAATTGGAACAAAGGTTGGGGTTTTTTGATGGCAATGATTTATCATCAGCTGGCTTCCCTGTTGCCCATCAGTGCTCTTCAGCTGTGGCACTGCAAGGAGGTCCTGCCAGAGTTGGCCTTAACCCTTCACAGACAGTGGAGAAAATAGCTTGTGGAGGAGCTCTGAAAGGCACAAGCTGGGAGTGAAGAGTGAATTAATCTGTTGGAGGCTGAAGAGGGCTTAGGAGCCTTAGAGAGGTCAAGAATGTGATCCTGCTCCCCACGGAGGGAAGTATGTGCAGCCTGCTATATTAATCTTTGGGGCATGGTGTGGTGGAAGGAAGGGCAAACAAAGCTGAAAATGTGAGACCTACCTTGTGTTAACTGCTGCCTGTATAACAGCCACCCTAAATTTCAGCTGCTGTAATTCAATGCCAGCAGATGAAGACAGAATCAGCCAGGTTTAAGTGTAGGTAAAGCTGCTAGCGGTAGTTTTCACTGCATTACATGTATGACAATTTTGGATTAAAAAGTCACTGATTCGAATGCAATTCCCACATTCAAACATGGGAATGCAGAAAGCTCAGGAATGGTGCTCTGTAGTATTTATGAACAACTAATTTTGCACATCTGGCTGCTGGAGTCTGATTCAGGCTTACCACAACAGTTGTCATGCTGTGCGGGACCCAGCGATGGGGCTGAGGTGGAGAAGGACACAAGTTCTCATCTCTGCAGCCATCCCCAGCTGCTGAGACAAGGTGGGTAGAGCCAGGCCAGAGCTCTCAGCTCAGAAAAGATCCTCCTGGGCTATTGATGGCTTTAAGGGGCTTCCATGTGGCTCAGCACCCAAAAGTGAAATTGTAATAAGGAAAACTTGACACATCCACCCAAAAGACACTTGTACTGTACTGTGGTTAATGGCATCTCCATGTTCTATTTGGCTCCATATTTCTTTCAGTTTTCATAAAAGCTCTATGTGGCTTTTTTCACCCAGCTAAACCATGTAGTTGATGAATCAACGACTCCTCTTCTGATGTGCTCGTCCACACAACATGGGTTTCATTATGGCAAAACTTGCAATTTGCCTTGAACGCCCTAGTAATTAACAAATGCTATCAGCATGCCACCAGTTGCCACTGTTGGGAAGTACGGGTGGAAAAGGTTCACTGTCACTTTCACATCATCCTCTAAGTGGCCTAATCAAAGACCAGGGAGAGATGTTTCAGGCTTAATAAAAGAAATTGTAGCGCTTGTAATAGAGAGCAGCTCTTGCTCATCTATAGAGTCAAAACTAATACCTTTCTTTTTCCTGAGGGGTGAGGGATGAAATGCTGACTTTTACCAAATCATAGGGAAGTGAGACTGTTTCAGGGTCTAAAAAGAGTGTAGTCAGGAATAGACAATTCGTTTCTTCTCTCAGTGTAAGATAATTTTAAGTTATTCCTTGTACTGGAAGAGGGAGGGAAGGAAGTAAAATGGAGACAGAAGAGGAACAAAATAAATTTGGGGTGTGGGGTGGGGGGACAAACTTGACAGCTAGCTAGCTTGCTTGCAAACTCACTTTGAACCTAGTCCATGCTCAGTCAGCATAGCTGCATGGTTTTTTGCCCTGCTGACTTACCTGGAGTAACTCCGTTACATGATTCTTATTTTAGTTAGGGTGGCTTGGTAGGTGAGAGGTGTGTTAGGAAAAGCAAATTCATGATATTTAAGAAATATTTCTGTAGTTAGAATCAGCAGGAGAGTTGGTGTGTGTTAGAAAGGAGGCTGGTGCTTGCCTACTTATTCTGATAGAAATGGAATGAGAACAAAAACCTCTCAGGCAGAAAGGTGTTATATTAAGGCCTTGAGGAAGTGGACAACATTCTGGATGCTATGGAAACTGAGACGCTTGGGTTCATGCAAGACTGTTGCAGAAATGGCTTTGCTTTCATGCTCAGCCCTTTCACCAAAGTGGTGTGGAGAATCTAGAGAGAGCGTCTCTAAGTCAGTTTAATATTCACTGAGAACATGCCTTCCTTCTTCCAACAAACCTTCAGGTTTTGTTCCAGTAATTCCCTTCCTTAAATTGTTTTTAAAATAGATACTTTTCTGGAATTAAAAAAAGAAACCTACAGGGTCATTCTTCTGTTGCAAAGATGGGATGAGGGCCTTTAATAGGGCTAGAAACTACAGACGTATTAAATAATATGTTTAGAATTGCAAAGTTGTTCACTGGAGAATTAATTTCTCAAGAGCAGTCAGCACCCATTGCTTTGGTGTTTGCTTGGGTATGACAAGGTTGAGTCTCTATTCTGTCTCTGCCAGATCAGGGACCTGAATTTCAGTTTCTACTGAAAAAACACCCACTGAGTATCCTGACTATAGGCTGTTGGGTTCATTTCTGAACTGAAACTTGTGTCTTTGATCTGAAGAAAGAATGGCAAAAGCTTCAGAGAAATAAGCTTATTTCATCAAATTATTTTCATTATGGATACTATGCCAATTTTCCTTCAGGAGGGAGCAAAGGGAGTATGTCTAAAGATTTCCTACCAATGTAATAAAGAATGAAATGAAATATAGATGTCATATTGGTACCTGACTTCCCTCCTTTCCTCAAGGATTCTTTCATTGCCAAAGCTGAGATATAAAGAAGACAGCAATAATCGCTGGGGCAATTCCTTATCCCATACCTGGTGTCCTTGCATGGCTCTTCACACCCAGCGCTAAAGGGAATCCTTGTGTCTCCCACTGATCTCATCGGCTAGAGGCCATGAACTACTTCTGAGCACACATTTACAGCTCGGGGAAGCAGTTACTCAGGGTCACTGCAGCACTTTGTTGGTGGGGAACTATTCCTGAGCAGAGTACTTGATTCCCAGGCAGGGTCTCGCAGTGTGCCCAAGGTAACAGCACCTGAACTTCAAATGAATCTAGGGTTGGTGAATTGTTTTGATAGCTGAACAGAAATGCAAAGGATGCAAAGCTTTTTCCCCTTCCTCCCTTCCCTCCTTCCTTCTTCCCACATAGCACAGCTGTCTTTAGCTTTCTTTCCCACCCAGCACTGGGTGCCTGACTGTTCCCAGTGTTGTGGTGCTCCACACTCACGTTTCCACAGGGAGTCCAGCCACCCTTTCCACAACATCCCCCCCAAGCTACCTGAGGTCTGATAGACGGGGGAGTGAATGTGCTTTCCCATCTGCTGCAGGTGCAAGGACATCACCAGATTTTGCAAATGACCCATTTGTCCCTCATGGAAACCTCTGAGTATGGGCTTCAGACTTCAGCAGTTCTATTTCCCAAACAGGCCTTTCCCCGTAGGTAGGCAGAAAGCAGTCGGTTGATAGAAGACACACAAGAGCTATTTAACTCCCTGCCAGCTTAGTATAATGGGCTGCACCAGTGTGCTGCCTTGAAAAAACGGGGAAAATATCAGGCAATCTGGTTTGTTTTTATTGAGAGGGAGAAACGTAGACATTTTGAGAGATTTAAGTGATATGCCTAAGGTTGGGCAGGGGGTCTGACTGGAGCTCAGACGTGAATTTGCGGTTGCCCAGTCATGTAACTTCAGCTCAAGACTTTTTCTAACCTTTGAATAAAATGTATTTAAAGCCAAACAGTTACAGTTCTTTCTGGCATTGCTTCTTTCACATAATTCTTGCAAATCCAAGGATATTACAAAGTTTAAGAATAAACTCAGGTCACAATACCCTGCATTTTCCTCAAGTCTTCTAGTGAATTTTGAGAACATAATTTCTGTTTTATCATGGTGAAAAGTAGCACCTGCAGTGGCTTTATTTCTTTGCAAATGCCAAATCTAATGTTTCAAAGAAAGCTGAAGATGAAATGAAAATGAGAGCAGAAGGGTACATAGCTGTCATTAGCCTTAAGATTGTTTATGAAAACCTGAGATGACCTACAGCTTTAAATGACATTGATTGGCGTTCTTTAACTTTGTGCTAATGGACTAATGACTTGCAAAGCTCTGAACATTCAAAGGAGAAAAAAAAAAAAAAGACTGACATCTGTGAAAGATGTTGATTGCAATCTGTGGCATTCAGCTGACTTTCCCACTAAGTGTTAAATATGCAGGACACTGCACAGAATTGTAATTGTTGCTATTTAAAAAAAAACAAAAAACAAAAAAACAACCAAAACAAAAAAACCAAACAAAAAAACCAAAAAAAAACCCCAAATAACAAAAACGGAAAAACAAAACCAAACCCAAACCATTCCTCAAATAACAGTCTTGTCTTTAGTGCTATGAATACAACATGTTGAAATGAATACTTTCAGCTGTAGCCTCTTGATAGTAGAGGCAAACCTTGATACAATTAAGCAGCATGTAGTGTCTGAACAGTCCTTCTAAATCTTCAGTCTAAAGGACAGAGTACTGAGGAAATAAAAGCTAAAAAAAAATATGAGATACCCCCCCCCCCCCTCCTCCCCCTGCTACAGAACACATACCAACTATCTTTGATTCTTGTTTTCCCCCTTAACTCCGTTGGATGTTTGGGATAAAAGGAAGGGTAGGATTCGTCTTAAATGTCCAGTGTAGTGGTGACCTTTTCTTCTTCTTCTCCATTTATTATCCTGAGTAAAATGTGCCACTACAAGAATCCTTTCAAGATGTGAAATACTGCTGAAAGGTCACTGTTTAGAGCACAGCCAATATAGCATGAGGCACGGCTAATCTATTGGTTCTATGATGAATATGTTGACAAGCAGCTGAATTTTAATAATTAATCATGATAAAACTAAGGTGATTTAATAATTTAGAGTCTGATAATGGAGAGTGGTGAGACTCCTTGAGTAGGCAGTTTCTGTTAAGTTTCACCTCTGTTAATTTTAACCAAAAGGAGCACTGTCACTTTTAATTATCAGCGAGAAGCTCTTGGAGCTGTATGGCTGGCACAGAGGAGGTCAGCTTCGGTAAATGTTAACAGCTCGGAGAGAAAATTTGGGGAGCACATATAAAGTCAGTCTAAAGCTAATCAATGTGGTTGGTTCCTTAAGCTGTACATTTGCTTTATTATAGTAGTGCATGCCTGAAGAACAAGTAAGCAAAATGGTAAAAAGGGACTAGACAGAAAGTAGATGCTTGTCATTCCAAATATGTCAATCATGAAAAGTCAGTGCGAAGCCCTGACCTTACTAGTGGTGGTGGCAGAATTGTTGTCATCTCTATGCTCCGTTCCAAAAATGGAACCAGAGTTTACCCATTTATATGTATGTTTTCACCAAGAAGTTCTCATGACCTCTCCACCATTGCAGTTTCCTCCCTGAAAACATTTTGAATTCCTAAAGGCATGAGATGTAGGTACTTAGACTTTTGTCAGGCAGGTTGCCCTTTCCAAAAACTTTGCATTTTTTAATTTAAATAGCCCATTTCAACAGAAAGAGGTAAGAGACCTCACAAATATTTCTCCAAGCTCTGTGAAAATCAGTACCTGGATATGAGAGAGGATAAATGATGTTCTGGTAGAGGGAAGGATGTGTGTGTGGAAGGAGGGGTATGCACACCTTGCCCCAGCAGCCGTACTCCATGCTTCTCCAGCAGCCACAATGGGAATACTGCGGTGATGCCAGGGGTGAGACCCCACTGGGACCAGAGAAGGAGGTTGAGGGGATGTAAGGCAGGAATTGAAAGGAAACCAGTCTTCAGCAATTCTGCTGCTGTGGGAATAACTTTTGGGTTTATATCCCAACTGAGAAATGCGTCATGCTTTCTCAGGACTGAATATGCAGGTGTAGGCACTGCAGCGTGTACTCCATATAAGGTTGCCAACGTGGCATTAGATGCTGCAGTGCCTGAGCATTGACTTATGTTTCCCGCTACTTACAGTAGGAAATTCCTGGAATACTGATACTACTGAGGTACTTATTCAGTTATCAGAAGCATTTGGCAAGTTTCTAAGGGCGACCACTGTAGCTGAAATGTTATTTTAGTAATTTTACAAAGCTCTTTGATAAACACAGGCTGACATTTCTAAGAAACCCTGTTCTCGTCACCCTTGTGGCGGTCAGAGTTGGCCAGTAGAGAGGAAACACCTCACACGGTGTGGCTCAGGTTACACAAACCAGATGATTTAACAGACTTCTCAATGTTCGCCGTTTAAAGAGGTGCTTTTGTTCTAGACTTGGCTGAGTTTTCAGAGGGCTGTCGTTCTCCACTTAAATGTCTTGTTTGCAAAAGTTGACTGTTCATGTTAAAGATGCATTGGCGTGGTTTTAAAAGAAGAAATAATAAAGCAGGGCAGTAAGTAGTTAAAGTATACGGTGTGTAATATTCAGTTCCTTTACTTGGCCTCAGCACTGTATCAGTGGCAAAAAAATTAACACCAAAAAAATGCATGCAAAACCGGCTGCTTCTGAGAAGCGCTCCGAGCAGTACCCGCTTGCCACTCTTACACCTCCAAGTGTGTGATCTTGTCTCTGTTAGTTGTTTGTTTTGGCCAGACTCCAAGGGATTTGTACTACAGGCTGTTTTGTCAGTGCAGTTGACATAACTCACAGTTTTTCTCTTTGGTTTTTCACTACAGATAATCGTATTTGTTGTACTGCACAGAATAACTTCATGTCACTGTAGTTTCATGTCACATTCTGTTGGTGTGTGATGAAGGCATGTCATGTCATGATTTTATGTCATTATACGACAAGATACCTTCCTCATAAATTAACACAATTTGATTAAGTTAAAACATTGGGTCAAGTTACTGCATTGCAAAGTTTCAGGAGTTGCAGAGACTCCAACTAATTCAGAATAATAACACAGCTTTAGGCTAAGCTTGTGGGATATGATATACTCCCCATAAAATGAGGTTTGTCCCATGAACTTCTTTGTAGACAACCTTTGCATCATATTCCAGCCTAAGGCTGAGCCTAAGGCTGTTATTAAAAAAGTTTCTGAATTGGCTAGCAAGAAGGGTGATGCAATGCATGTGTTTTAGGCATCCATTTCTCTAAAGACAAAATTTGCATATATTTGTACCTGCCAGTTTCCAGTAGACTTGAATGAAAGGGGTCCCCAAATGTCTGTCTGTCTTACACCCTAAATCTATTATGTAGCAGTGCGATGTACTGTAGCAGATGTATGGATGTTTGAAAGAATGACAGCATCCAGTGCACCATCTATCTATGGGGATCCATGATCCATAAATCATTACATTTATGTGTAGCAACCTGCTGCATAAAGTATGGCACTTAACATACGATAAGAGAATGTTACCTGGCAGGAAAAATAATTATGCCTGTTTTATAGTAAATCATAATTAATTGTCCATGTCCTCAATAAAATGTGCCAATGTCTCTGAAGTCATATGTGAACCGTGTGCAATTATAGACAAATGTCTGCATGAAAGGGTCAGATGTGTTCCACGTGCCCTGGGAAGCCCAGTCACTTAGCACCAGACTTGAGAGCTAACTCTCTATCTCAGGGGTCACCAAATTCAACCCCCTTATGTTAATGCTATCACCTACTGACTTATTTGGTAAGGTAATTGCATGTGTTATTACTCAATTACGGTAGATTTTTTTATTATAATTCACTCATCTATAAATTCCAGGCCAAACCAGACTGCATATTAGATAATCTTTGTATTTGTTACATGTACGGAAAGAAATAGTTGAATCACATTTTTAAGTATGAAAATTTGTATCAGCAGTCATCAGATTCTTTTCTGCAGGCTGGAAAGAGAGTATTATTACATTATTTCTTAGAAATACATGCTTTTGAGTTAGATTCCCTATGTATGTATAGAAGGTTTTTGAGAATCTTGTAACTTTTTCAAATGTTGAGTATTTTTTGTAGGTGACGGAAATGAGCTGAAAGTATAAAATTACCAACCCCCCACCAAGTTTTCCTTCTTGGTAGACATTCATCACTTTAAAACATTTAAAACTTGAGCTTTATTTTTAATCCAGCTTTGTACTTACTACATAACATCAATAACTACTTATATTTTCAATTCAGTCTATGGACAAAAGGACAAATCAAGCCTAGCTTGTTCATGATTTATTGTAAAAGGATTAGCTATTAGGTTTGATTTCAGGCCAGCAGAAAGCCCTTGCACTTTAACTATCCCTACCTAATAAATAATTTTTCTCAAGCCATTCAACATTAGATGTAAAAAGTGAGCTCTCTCCTACAAGCTCACATAGCTGTTGAATGGTAAAATTGCCTCTTGCACTTTGTCTTTTACTACATTTTAAACAATGGACATCACGTTTATCCCTTCCCTAAACAAATGGTACAATGAAGTAATCTGTTCTACATGACTTTAAAATAATGACAAGAGAGTTCAGTGTTCAGGAGCTGACAAGCTCACTTTAGGATGGAGATGAATCATAGCCACTGGGTGTATGTGATAATGCTACTTCTCTGCTGCGCTGCCGCACACCTCAGAGGTGATGCTTGGGGGATGCACTGCGACCTCATCCCTTGGGTGCGCTGTGATTTGTTCACATCTTCCTCTAAGGTGGAAACCCACCTTCATCTGCCTGGCAAAGGAGTGACAAGAGAAAAAGAGAAAGGGCCCGATCCTGCAAACTAAGCATACCCAGAAGCCTTGAGTTCCCTCAGCTCGCTAATGATTAAGGTGCTCAGGTTTGTCCATTCTGCATTAGACATGGCAGCATGGGGAATTTTAAGTGCTTGTTTCCATTTGGTTTGTTTCTGCCAGCAGTTGATGCCTAGTTTTTCATTTGGTTGCTCTGTGGCTGGTGCACTGCATCAGTAAAAAGTAAAACCTGTTACATAAATCAGATAAAGAAAATATCTGTCAATTCCTTATGGAAGTTTATCTGTTTTGAACTGCTTTCATGACTGATGTGTGCTTGGGCTAAGAAAAGAAAGCAAGCTGCCAACACCTCTGGCCATTTTAAGATCTCTTGTGGAGAGTTTAATGCTCCTTTTGCAATCTTTGGGAATTGTCTGCTTGGGCTGATCATAAGACAAAAGTGAAGTAAAGGCCATGAAACCAGCAGTGAAAGAAAGTCAGAGTTTTCCTCCTGTGGGCTCAGACCTATTGTGGTGTAACTGCCTTTAGCTCACTGGTGGTCACAGTTTGCTCCTGAAGTAAACTGCACTCTGTGTAGGCTAAAGATTGGTCTTGAGGGAAATAAATACACTTGAGGTTTCATTTGCCTTTATTTTGCAATGGGGTTTTAGGGTTTGGTTTTCGGGATTTTTTTAAGGCAGTGGCAGGGCAGAAAATGTTTCCTTGTGCTGCAGCATGAAAAATTTGAAACTTAAAACTTGATACTGGTGAATTATTATCATTTGCTATTTATGCTAGAATATCCAACATGCTGTAAGATCTACCTAGAGATGCCAGTGAAACATGATTCCTGCACTGCAGAGCTCCCTAAATCAGTACAGGCACAGAGAAAATGACAGAGGCCAGAGCAGATAGAGTGTTAAAATGGAAGTTGACTCTGCTCACTGTAATATGGCACAATTGTTTCTTAAGGGTATTTCATGGGTAGTGAAGCTAAACAGCTTAGTTTCATTATCCAAGCTGAGATAAATGCATGGGGAATTAATTTCAATACATCATCCAAGCCTCCATGTGATTTAAGTCTCCAGTCAAGTCATGGTCTGTTCAACACAACACTGTTTGTAGGAGTTGGACTTTTAAACACAATTAAAACTTCAATTCCCAAAAGTGCACGAAGTATAAATTTTTGTAAAGGATTGAGTGATTGCACAAATAAAGATGTTTCCCCAACTAATTAGTTTGGGATCACTGCAGGCCATCATATCCTCGGTGTGTCCCATCTCGCAGATTGTACAGAGCTTGGGCACTCTCACTGTGCTCAGAGCTTTAGACAGGAGAGGCAGAAGAAAACTGGAGGGTTGTTGGAGTCACAGGGCTGGCAATACTGAGCAGTTGGCTTCTGGATGCTTGACCTTGGTAGAAGAGTGAAAACAAGAATATTTTCTGGTCTGTTGCATGGAGAAAGACCCTGTCCCTCTAAGCGTGTCCTGAAAACAGAGCAGGGTAGTGTGTGCAGAGCTGGGAGATACCAGGTAGCTCATGTGGATGTAGGATTGCAGAAATAATGACCAACCTAATGTGTTCGTGAACTGAAGTACAGGGATCAGGTTATGCCTTTGAGAAGGAAGTTGATACTGAATACGTGTCTTAAGGAATTTTGACTTAACAGCCTATCTTATGCAGTGTAGACTACACCAGTTTAAATTTTGTTTTAGCTCTGATGATCTTAGAGCAATTAAAAAAACGCAAGTAAGAAGTGTAAGATGACATGAAGAGGGCAGAGCCCTTGGCTGGCATCTGCCTGTGTCTTTCCAGCAGGGCTCTGATCGAGGGTTTGGCCTGTGGTGTCTGTCATGGTAATATCCCTTGATGTGTTTTATGCTCTTCAATCCAAGTGACTTGCTCCAAAGCACCATTTCTGTTTCCTCCTGTGCAGTGCATGCACATAGTGAACAGGAAAGCTTCAGTGAACCAAATCTCTTCGCACAAGAAGTCAGTGGGGAAACACTAATATCTATGGATTCAGGTTCACTTGCTTGATTGATCACCTTAATACAGAAGGTGAAACTTTCCATTTTGCGTTCTTTAATGATCCCGTACTAATTACTGCTCATTGATAAGCTTCATGCTGTCCTTCAAGTGATGAGTAGAAAGCAGAAGATACCTCCAGTGTATAAGATCAAGAGATACGGGAGACATCATAAGGCTTTCTGTCTGGCTCATTTGTTTGTGTGCCTTCCTATGATCTCAAAAATCTGCTGTGACTCTGCACTCTGTGGAAAAGCCATAATATGCGAAACAAACATGATGCTGGTGATGCAACATTAAGCGACTGATGATGTTAAGAAATGTACTAATACTTGTGTTTGAGGCCGTCTGGTCTGGTTTAGCCCTTCTGAGCCTCTTTAATAGATGAAAATTTTGTATTACATAATGAAGTGCTTTAGGATAAAAGTCTTCATGTTGTTGCTACATTCTCTGAAATTAATATTTTCTGACTAATATTTCCCCTGCCTCTCACTTCTTTACATGTATGCATGTACATACACGATGTATATACATTTTGAAAGAGAATTTTATATTTCATCTCTCTTGGGAGAATTCTTTTCCCTGAAGATGCCTGGTTTTCCCTAATGTGGCCTAATGGCAATGAGTGAATCAATTTTCACTTCTTTCTGTAAGAACTTTCACCAGACACACTTCAGTAATAGGATAGTACTGAATGTAAGTGGAATATAAATTTCACACCCTTGAAATGACTGCTTTGATGGAAGGGGGCAGAATTACAAATGTCAAATATTCCAAATTGTTTTGAGACAACTGGATTCATTTAAAATACAGCTTTGGTGCAGAGAAACAGCCTGGGGATGGATTGATCTTGTTTACCTACTGACACGTTTCTTCCATAGTTGTTTGTCTGTGCAGAAATTTGCCTGTGCAAAACTGTATGCTTTGGGGAGGCAGGTTCATTTTCGACCTTTTGACTGATTTTCGTTAGAGTATCTGGTTTGTCAAAAAGAAGGAAAAAAACCCAACACACGATCCAACCAGTATTGCACTGCTCCTTAAGCTTTAACAAGGAAGCTCAGGATTCATGTAAGCCTCTAAGATGTTTCAATGCCTCAGTCTTCCTTCAGTGTCCCAATGCAACAGTGCATCACACAGAAGAAATGCTTGGTATTTTTCATTCTGATATTGTAGAATTAGCCAAGGGACCCAGTGTGAGAGGTAGCATCCTTACTGGCATGCTGTGGTGCTGTTTCTCTGTTTGATTTGTTATTTCCTGCATTCTGCTGAAAACAGCTCAAAATGGTGCTGCTGCACAGGTTCCTAAGTCAAAGAGCTTGTCCCTCTCACATACCTCCCACCCTCACCCATATCCTGCTGGGGGCCTTGGGGTAAAAGGGAAGAGAATGCGAGTTTCCCTGTGACAGCATTGTTTATAATGATTTATTCTTTCTATTACTGTGGTTCTTAGAGGCCGCATGTAAAGATTGGGGTTTAATTGCACTAGGTGCATTGTAAACATGTGGTAGAAGAAGATGGGCATCGTCCTGAAGACACTTGTATTAATAAAACACTGTTGCTGACTGCAAGTCAAACAGGTGTGTGAGGTGGGTACAGGGAGAGAAGGTACAAGATGAAACAGAGGAGCAAGTTTGCCGTACAGTAAATGTATGCAGAAACTGACAGAAAGCGTACTTTACTTGGGTGTCAGACACTGAAATAAATTTTACCAGACTCTGAAGAAGGGTCAAGACTGAGCAGAGTGGTTGGACCTGTTGCTTACCAAGAGAGTTAAGCGTGGCAATAAAACCCTGGCTAATGATGACTCTGAAGGGTTGCAGTTGCTTTGGAATTTACTTTTATAAAAGCATGAAATTTTATGTATAAACAAGATCTATAACCACCTGTATAAAAGTAAGGAGGCTTAGTGCCTCTGAGAATGATGGACCATATTCTGTTGGCAGCTGCAGGACAGATCTTGTATTAGGACTGTAGGATCAGAGCTCAGTAATTGGTTATTTCATAAGCTTTGTCTTTGGTGAGAATAAAATATAATTGTCTCGAATCAATTTATTATAGGACACTTTTTTTTTGCCAGTCTGCTCCTGGCAGACTTACTCTTGTCGTTTCCTGATGCCAAACCAGAGGTGCTGTAGCTGGGCGGTGGGAGCAGGCTCAGCCTGGGGCTTGGAGGGACCAACCCTCTCTGTTGCCTCCTGTGAGCATGCTCTTACCACCCTGCCTTGCTTCTCTGCTGTGTGAGGACCCACAACCTCGAGACCATCCTTCTTCTGTGGCTGGCCATGTTGCAGTAGCTTGTGGTGCCCTTGCATCTGGCCTCTGGGCACCAGCTGTGGCAGGAGCTGGGAGATACAGGAACAAAAAAAGAAGGAAGAGGTAGGGAAGGGCAAAAGAATTTTTCTGAAGTCTTTTTTTCTGTCTCTTCCTTCTGGAAACACTGGGGCATGAGTTATGTTTAAGGGTAGCTTAACGGATACAGCTGTTGCCTTCAGCAAGAACACACCGAAAAGCAAACTTGCTGGAATTACACTTTTGCTTATTGCTCCCATGAAGCAGCAGCCTTGTGAACCTGGTGATAAATCACGATCCAAAGCCCACAGCGATGATGGGGTGAGATATGAAAAAAAACCTGCAAAGGAGAGAGCGAAGACAATGGAGGAGGCATTGATTTGATTTTGATAGCTGCTAAACAAAGTGGGCTGACAAAAACCATTAATGCCCCTTTCAGGCATCTCCACAGGAGGTCAGCTGCCAAACAAGAGAGGAAGTGGTGGGGGTGAGTTATGTGCTGCCTGTAAGACTGATGGCTTCTTATGCTTGATGGAGCCAGAGCTGCTTTCTAGTGAATGTCCTGGTGGGTGTTGGGTTTCTGACAGGGGATCCTGAAGGAGAGGCAATGAAAGTGTATTGCTTGCAGTGGGCTGGCAACAGTTGGCTGTAGGACGTGGCTGAGCTCTGCTGCTGCTACCCTGGGAGGCAGGCTGGAATCACCAGAAAATGCCATGTTCTGGCACAGGACATGGCAGTGAGGCATTGCCAGCTCTGACACAGCACAGGGTGTGCTGAAGGCTTGGCACAAGTTCCTACAGTAACAACGTCTCCTTGCTGGATTTTCTATGGTGATGTTTAGTGTTAATGTGTTTGTTTCAGCGGTCAGCCTTTGTTTTCGTACACAGTGAAAATCAGAGATAATCAAGGTACTGCTGCTTGTGTTAAATACCCCTAAGAAGTGTGGGGTCGTAGGGAGCAGGGTGTGGGGGTAGGGCAGGGTAGGGGGATCCCTTGCAGGCAGTAGCCCTTGTGGCAGATTTATCTGTTAATCTTCCCCCTTTTGATTTTCCTCCACTCCTCCCCACTCCTCTTCCAGGATCAAAATGTTCCTGTTTGGGTCTATGTGCATTTACAAATTTGCTTTAAGACCATATCTGAGCTCATTCTTTCTCAAAATAGTTTCCACATTGGTCATGATTAGAGACGCCATTTGTGTGACTGTTGATCTGTAAAAATTTTTGCCAGATCAGTAAGATACTGCTTTGAGATCATGGAGCTGTGCTGCACAAACTCAAGTTGTTTCAGTAATGGAGAGACAAAGAACAGCCACAAATTGAACATTTTATTATTGATAATGGCCAGCCAAGATGACTAAAACAGGATGCTGGCTATAGTGCTGGTGTGTTCTTCTGTTTTAATGTTTTTGTGGCTGGTGACCTGAAAAGCAGAACTAAATTTTGCAGTAATCAACAGGCATGAAGTTTAATTACAATGGAACAAGATAGCTCTGCTAGTGTTAAAGTGGTGCTCTGCTGATGGGCTAAAGAAAGTCTGAAAGAATGGTTTTCCTGGTTTGGAACACTGCATTCTTTCACTGGATGTTTTCATATTATGCACCATGGAAAACTGTTGCCAGTCTGTTCTGTGTGAGTAAAAGAGTATCTTAAAATACTGTGATTTTGACAGCAAGTCAGAGTTGGCATGTTTGCTTTTGGGCCAAATTTCAGAGATCCAGTGGCCCTAATGGAGACTTTGTCACTAAAACTCTGCTCTACTTTTTAACTGCCCAATTTGTTTCCATTTCATGTGAAAAAAAAGATAACCTAGTCAAGGTTACCTGGACAAATTTTGAGTGCAGATGCCTCATGTAGAAGCCTGTACATTACTACTAGAGGCAAATTGAGACTGCTGAGTGTTTTCCCAGGTATGTTACCAAATAACCTAACTAATGGCTTATGTCTGACGAATGTGCCCTTCCTTGGCAGCGAAGTTGACTTACAGGGTTCCTTTGTGGTCCCCATCCTTCCTTTGGTTGCTATTATCCACTTCACCAGATTCTTCTTTCTTGCATGTATCCACAACTAGTGTTTGTGGGGCAGTGCTGTAACCTTATTGTCATGATCTGAGTTGAGAAAGAAAGCCTTAGAAGGGATTGAGTTGATTATTTTTACCCATATCACTTCTTCAGTGCAGTTTGTAATAAACCCTCAAAAAATATCAGCATAACTGGGCAAACGAGCTGTTTTCTGCACCTGATGTGTGATGGAGACAACACTGTCTTAAGCTGCAAAAGCACTGGTGCCTGGTCTAATCTCCCTCCTTTTGATAGTTACCTTTATCCTAACAGTTTCTGCCTTATTCTTTTCTCAGTTTCCATCACCTTCCTTTGGTGTTTGATAAGCAAGCAGCTTCTGCATGTGTACAGAATTGTTAACTTCCAGGACTTTTATTTCCATTACTTGCATCAGGACAACACTAATGAGGTATGAAATCATGCTGGCCATGAGACATTTTCTAAGCAAATTCTCCTCCGAAATAAGCAGGCATCTGGGCCTGATGGAGCAGGGGAAGTTGCATGGTGCAAGGAGGGCCTTGGAGAGCCGTGTGTTTGACTGCTGGTGGTGACATTTCTGCTTTTCTTCCTTATATGGTTCATTACTACGGTTTGTTTATTTCCTTAATTGCTCTCTGTTGCTGGGTCTCTGTGGACTGTAGTCTATGTAAAACAATGTGTATAATTCAAGGAAAAGCAAGGGTTTGTCTTGCTATACATACCAATATGCGGAATACTGTGAACTATGGATTTAAGGAATACATTATCCATTGAACTAAATCCTAAACTATTCATAACTTAAATCCTTTGTTCCTGCTAAAATTTAATATTTCATAGCAACTGATTTGCTGTATAGCATTGAGTGCATAAAGGCACTTGCCCAAGATCAGGGCTTACTTGGCTGGACTGCTGCATGTGCCATAGCTGTTCCAGCAGAAAGGAACTTGCTTGTCTGAGCAGGCAAAAAATCTGGAGAGATGGGAGTATTTTCATACTTACTCTGCAGAAGAGGTGCACTGAAAAATGAAGAGACTTGCCTGTAATCTCCCAGGGTCTTCACAAATGTCCTGGTGATTAAATCTCCCGAGTCCTGGTGCATCATCTCCATCACAAATTCTGAATTAATCAATAACACTTTTATTTGCCATCCCGTAATTGCAGCAGTATTTTGTTGTTAAATACCCTGCAGTGTCATTAAAAACTAGGTTATTTAAGAATTGTAACCAATGCAGGCACTTGAGGCATTTCTAAAGGAAATAGTGGATGAGCCGTTCAATATAACTAACAATAAAGAAAAATACTTGATTACCCAGCAATGCAAACATAAAACTCTTCCTGAAGTATCCTGGAGATAGCCTGGCAGTATCATACCACCATGGCACATCCTTTTTATTACTCTGCATAGCACTGTAAAATGGATGCAAAATGAAAACAAGAATAAAAAGGATAGAAGTAGACCTGGGCTACCTTGATCAGAGGCCAAGAGTGAGACCGTGCCCCTGTCGCCTCTGATACCCTAAGACGGAGCAGCATGGCTCAGAAGGGGAAGTCTAGAATGGTAAATTGCAGCTTTGAAATTCCAAATTCAGCCTGAAAGAAAATTGAAACGTGGCCGAGCAGGCTGGTGCTCCACTGGAGTAATCACCTGCAGCCACCCTTTCACACAAAAGCTCTGAAGAAAGCCACAGGGGCAGAAAGCTAATTTTCCACTAACCCTTTGTTCTAAATGGTGGTAAACTGTGACTCCTGGTCCCAGAGGCAGAACGCTGTAAGGAAATCATTCTGTGTCTAGAAATTAATGTGTTAAGACACTTAAGCAAAATGAAGAATGTTGTCCTGCCCTACCCGTGTGCTTCCCGCCCCCCCCCCCCCCCTTTTATGTGGGAGAAAATCAGATTAAAACACTGCTATTGTATCAAGATGCAAAGAACTGAAGCTAACAAGCTAGGCAAAGGAAGATGGTTAAGATTTAGCCAACAAAGGAAATGCCTATAGATAGTTTTCAGAATTCCAGCTGTTAAAAAAACCCCTATGAATTGAGCTGACATATGGATAACGCCACATTGTTTCTGCTTTCTGGATGGGAATGGTGCTTTTAATTGGGTTTTCAGTACATGTGCCTTGCTGTTAGAATTGGGTTTGGATAAACCTGCTGGGAAGTTTGCTTTTAATGTATTGTTTTAGCAACATTCTTGTTTTCTAACATTCTGGTAAGATCAATATTTAAAGGCTGTGAAAGCACTCAAGTAATTTTATTTACAATTTTGAATGAACATTTTGGGGAACTGTTCTGTTTTAGTTCCCTTTTTCCCATTTGGTTATCAATGTTGTGGAGATAAGAAGACAAATCCTGTTCATCTCCTATTGATTTTGGACTAAGTGAGCAATCAGTCCCTGTAACTCCACTCCTCCGTGTGCTCAAGTAACATCTGTAAAAGCAGAGATGCAGTAACAGACGTGATATAGATACACTGCTTTTGCAAGGGAAATACACATAGATACACAGATACAGATACACTGCTTTTGCAAGGGAAGCATTTAATAGAAACAGGAGAAATGGAAGTGAGTACAGCAAGGAGTCTGGGAACACTACCTGAATTATTTGCACTCCTGAAAGTGATAGCAACTGGAAACATAATTTCTGTGTAAACCAGTGAGGGAATTCCTCTACATCAAAAACTTGACTGGAGTGTATGAAGCAATTAGTGCAAAAATACTACGACATCACAGAGCATGAGAATACTATTATTTTTTTTTTAATTTTGCAACAATAGAAGAGGCCAAATACCATTATATATTACATTAATGAGATAGATTGCTACTTTTAATGGAGCCTCTGTGTTCTGCACTGCACTGTATGCAGATTTGCTAGTTAATAAGCCTGAACGGTGTTTCTGTTCGTGGAAAATGAATCTGAAACGTTTGTCAGATTATCTGTTTGGCATGCCTGACTGGTGTCTGGAGTGGCACTTTGCTAATGTGCTATTACTCAGTGTCATTAACCCACAGAAGTGATTGAAAGGTGAATTTATATTTGCACCATGCTGCTCAGAACAGGCTGTGTTCTGGATTAATCTGGTGCCCTGTGAAATGATGCTGTATAGGATAAAATAAACCATGCAGCTCAGAAAGCGCGTATCTCTAATTCTTGGTAGCTCTTTTTTGTTAGAGGAGTGTCTCGTTGTGATTATGGTAAAATGTGGTCCCGAAGTTGCTTGTGTGAATGTTTGTTTGTTAACTGTTTGTTCAACATCATTACAAATCCAAAGTTTTTATAATTCCTGTGAAAAGCTTCCGATTGCTTTACTCATCAGCATTAAAACCACATCAAATATTTTGGCAGCTACATTATGTATGCATAGCTTTGAAATAGTGCATTAAAAAAAGGAAGGGGGAATCAGTCTGAGAAACACAGAGCTGATTTTTTTTTTTCTTATTGATCCAGAAAGTCTATCTGTTTGCATGCAAGTAGATTACTTTCATCCTACAATGTATTTCCTTCTCCACTGAAAGTGAGGAAGTCTTATTTTCTTTCCATAAGTGGAACTGTCATTGTTAGTTTCTTTTGGGTTAAATAATGGTTGGAAACTGCTTAATGCTTTGCATCTCATGATATTTTTACAGTATTCCTAGCAAACAGTTTTTAAGGGAGATTTACCAATTAAAAGCCACAGTCTTTTCATTTAGGTGAATTTTGGAGCTGAAAGGGGTTTGCTGTGACCTTTTCAGGCGTGCAAGGAGATACAAACCCACAAAACAAAACGGTTTCTTGCTTACTGAAAATGTAGAAAGATAGGGGAGTGAAGGAGACTGGGGTTATTCTGCAGCTTTCCTGATTTGACTTCTTTCCATTTGGTTTTACATCAAAGTTTGACGCTTGAAGTAATTAGTCCTCTGGGTTTTGTTTTTTTTTGATCTTTTTTCAGTAGTTTTGAAATATCGGTATATTTGTCTATGTAAAAAGACAAAAAAAACCCCTTAGCTCTTTTGCACCGCGCTTCACAAAAGACATGTGACATACCGTGATAATCTCCCTTTGACGAACCCCAGAGTTGGAAATGTTTTAAAAAAACACCAGTGAACGGGGATTTTATTTCCTACATTAGCGTCTCAGGGCTCCCACTCAGTCTGCATCCAGAATGCCCACTGCTCCAGCGAGTGTCACCCACGTAACAGTGCAGAGAAAGCCGGTGCCCAAACAGAACTGAGGGGGAAAAAAAGGTGTAAGTGAAGACTGTGACATTAACAAATCATTGCAGGAATGACTGCAGAGCTGATCCTCAGTGAGAGGTGTCACGGTAATAAATGACTTCTGGAAATTATGGTGACAGGCGAGGGTGTCCGGGATTGGGGTGTGGAGAAGCGCCTGCCAGTGCTGCGTTACACACTGTCCCACATCTCTTTAGAAAGATGCCCGTTCTTAGCCATTTTCCTTGAGTAAGAATTAGTGCTGTCTCTATTTATGAAATTTAGCTCTATTTCAGGGACTTGAAAAATAATGGACTCGCTGTTCTTCTCAATTAGTGCTTTATTTTGTTTAATCAGATAGAGATCAGTTTTCTGTCGTCATTCCTTAATAATAATAAATGCACTGATGAGCCTAATTGTTATAGTCATTAGACCTTTAAACCCAGGAGCAGTCACCCCTAAGTTTTATTGTTCAAAAAAGGATAAATGCAGAGCAACCTTGAATGTCTTCCCAGATGTTGATTAGCTGTGTTGCCTAAGTACTACGGATTTTTCTGTGTGTTATTTTTACTGTTATTGCATGGTAAAACAAAGAAAAGAAATCCCGAGGAGTTCATCTACATTGACATGATAGATTACAAGAGCTTCTCCAGGGCATTTGCTCATCACGTATAGATAAATTCAATCTCTCCTTTTTCTGTAATGGAAAGATTGCTACAATGTGGGAGTTAATTAGCAGAGCTGTTTATGAAAAAAGGGGGGGGGGGGTATAGGCATGGGTAGATGAAAGATGGGTTGATGAATGAATAGATAGATGCTGGGATGATTTTAAGTTTTAAAAAAAATCCAAGTGTACAGGGGATTGTAAAATTTGGAGTTTGCCCATATTTATAAAAACAGAATTACTACTTGCTCTCAGGCCTGGGAAAGCGTTTTACGACAGAGTATTTTTTGGTTTTGTGTGTGCACGAGTTTTCGTTAACTGAAAAGCACTGTCTGAACATTGTGTAATTCTACTCACTAACAAGCAAGTCCCTTCATATCACCCAATGGAAGCAGGGCAAGCAGCACAGAAATGAAGGAAAAATTATTGTGAAGTTTAAGAAATTGTTAAGGAGAGCCAGGAGTGGTGGTGTAGCCTGTTAGTTGAATTGTTATGTTCACGAAGAAAATATGCATGGTAATAGTATTTATAAAGAGAAGACAATACTATTAATTTTGTTGTGTTTTATTTTGTTTTTTAAGACAAAACTGTGTCATATTTCAGGGGCATTTATTTATTATTTTCTGTATTACTGAATCTGGGAAAAAGTTACAAACTGCAACGAATACATTTAGTTTTCTGCATTTCACTCAAATGGGGGTAAGGCAGTGACCTTCTCTTATTTCTACTTGAATGGCTAATACTGATACAAATCTGAGCAGATTCAGGCCTTTTCTGTTTTTGATGGGTTTGCATTCCTGGTTTGCATTCACTAAGGAAATATCTTGGACCAGCACAGCTTGTCTACTTGTCTGCTACTTGGATTTCCATACCTCTGTTCTGATGTTTGTTTCATTTTGTTTGGTTTTTGAATAAAACCAACATTCCAATTTAATTATAAAAAAAAGTTGAGTAGTTCTTGAAATTAAGGAGAGCAGTCATGAAATAATTTATTCCTATTTGAACTTAATTGAAGTAAATGTATATTTTTAAGAGCTGATTGGAGCCTTTTCATTAGAAAATATATATATACACATATATAGGTTTATCTTAATAATGTGCCTTTGACTCAGAATAGTTTTTCATTACAAATGTAAATGTTAAAAAAATATACAGAAGTCTTAAAAGCACTACAATTATTTGTAAAGTCCGTGAGCAAGATGTATATAGATAGCATTCCCTTTGGACTTTAAGAAGGAAAGTACAAGGTTCAAAGTCAAAACGCAACCAAAATTCATTGCTAATGTGCACTGTACATATACATTGATATATGTAAACATGTCAGACAAAACACATTTTGGGATTGCACAGTAATAGTTTGAAACTTGCTGTGAGACAAAATACATTTCATAGGTGCCTTATTATCTCTTGATCCGAAAGAGGCTGTCATACTGAACATGAGAGTAGTGTGTCCTCCTGCCTCACAATCCTTTCATTCTGTGATTTAATGCAGAAAATAGTATGACTGTGTTCACGTGAAAGTAGAACTACTGCATAGTAAAGGTCTTCAAAAGGAATGAGAACGTTTATCCAGAATAAGAACCCATTTGTGCTGTTTGCTCCTCAATTGCTCCGGATTTTTGGTGCTGGACCTTTGGAGCTCTTCATGCCCTAGGCTGAGGCACACCTTACCCAGAAGCACCATGTCCCCCATCAAGCATGCCTTCCTTTGACACAAACATCCCCCCATGGCTCTCCACCAGTTCCCCTGGTCTTGCCTCTTGCAGCAAAGTCTTTCTTCAGGGATGCTGCGAGATGTCCAGCTGCCCACCGTCTCCTCACCAAATGCCTCCCTGAGGTATCCCATGAAGTTTTCCATTTCCTAAAACTACCTGCAAGAGCACAATGCGGTTGCAAACACGCAGCATGGCTATATACAGTGACCTACAAACTGTGCTAAATCCTCCACATACTTTCTATATACAATAGTAGTAGTTAAAGTGAGAGCACTTCTGCTGAGATGTCACCACCAATAGACATTGGTGAGGTTCATGGTGAGCACTTAAATGTAGGCCATGTTTTCAAACATTACCAGTTGACATCTTTTTTGCTAACGAAAGTGATGATCATGATCCAGTTTTCAAGACAATAAGCTGGTGAAACCCACTTAGGGCAAACGTCTTGCTATTGCTTGGAAAAATATAAATGAGGTGGGGACTCATTCCTTTCTCCGTGTGAGAAACCACCCATTGCTCTTTCTGGAGTGCTCGGGGGGCTCTGTGATTGTTAGATTTTAAATTTTTTATTGTTTTGTTAGCTTAACCTGCAGTTGACCCGTACTGATTTCATTCAGAGTGATGCCACTTAGTAGTAATGCATTTTCTGACACCCTGTAGAAATTATGCTGCTGGCGTCGGGGTCTGGACCATCAGCCCGGGCGGAGCTTCTGGTTGGTTCATCCCCTGCCAGGGAGCCTTGTACAAGGCTGCTCTTTTATTATTTAGCACCTTGCTTATGGCATCGCGCTTGAACTCTGGAACTTTTCAGGTCCACTTCCCAGGGGTTCAAGGGCGATTATTAACCCCTGCAATGCCAAAATTTTCCAAGAAGTCAAAACCCTGTAGGTGCATGTGTGCCTGGGTAGTGAATATGGGACATTCGCTTACAGCTTGACAACTTTAAATTATTTTAGCCACCATCTTCTGTAACTCTCTCAGACATCTGTGGGAGTCCCCGTGTGGGGCCAGACCCCAAAGGGTCAGCTGTCACCACCCCACACATCCCCTTGCATGCTCCTAAGTGTGGGCATAGCCCCTTAAAGGCAACGCTTCCTTTAACTTTGACATGGCCAGAATTTCACTCCTGATGTCTAATGCCATCATGTATTTAGAGCCCTTGGTTGCCTGCAGAAAGAGGTATTCAGTCCAGTTATTTCCAGTGCTTGCCAATATATGGTACTGGTTTCTTCCAGTGGAACTTCTGTGTCTAAATAAAAGTAAAATGTTATAATGTAATGGAGGCTAACAAAACAGGCTCATTACCACAATGATTGCTGCTGATACTCAGTGCTCCACGCCTTCTTGCAAACGTGATCCTTTAGAACATCAATTTTATTCAAATAAAAAATGACAATTAATTAAAATTAAAGTTTCTGCTGTGCCTCAGCCTTTGGAACAACTGAAGGAAGGCAGAATTCAGGTTTTCTTCTAGAACTTGTAAAAAAGGAGAGTATTTTATCTCATGAGGTAGAAGTTATGAACACCAACCAAATTCGTTAACGTTTTATTTCAAATTTGAAGCTGCAGCTCAGGAAAGCATAAGGCAAGAGTATAATAGCTCCAAGAAAAGCTCGGCAATGAACCAGCATGTACTTCCCTGCTGCTGTGTGCAGGTGTGCGGGGAAAGGGAACCTGGTGGATGAGTGCTTGTGTTTCAGAAGGACTTTGTGAAGCCATCCTGTGCCGCCTCCTTGCTTTTTCCATTCTTCTTGCAAGTAAGTGAGACAGCTTTCACGAGAACTGCATTGCAGAGGTCAGGGAAGGAGAAACCAGCACCTGCGAGTACCAGTAAAGGCTCCCTGGAGCTGCTGGCACAAGCCCTGTGTTTTTGAAGAAGACATCCCTAGGGTGCCCCAGGCAGATCGCGCAGGTAGACTTTGTCTGATGTTGGGGCAAGGGGTTGCTGAAGATGGCGCAGCGAGGGTCTTGTAAGGTCGAATGGGGAGCCCCGGGGCTGTGCATGGTGTGTCACCTTCTCGCAAAGGCCTTGCTTAGGCACAAGGCTCTCTATAGGCCACCCCCCAAAGAAAAAGGCTTAGATATTTTAAAATGGAGCCGAGTGACTGTCTCAAAAACAAACATAGGCAAAAATGCTTGAGTAAAAAGCCAACCCTCTGCCTGTTTCCCTTGTATGTGTTGGCCCCATCTGTGCAATGGAGAAACATTTCTTTTGTACTCAGATGAGCTGGATGCAGATGGCAGCTACCTATAGTCCCGATGCAGCCATACTTTGAGATCTTTGCATGTTGCTCGTTTTTCACACCACAGCTTAAACTCTCTCCTAGGGTAGACACTACCTGCCAGGTGGTTGCGGCAAACCACTCTTCCAAGCAAATGGGGCTGATCCAGCCTTCATCTCTGCAGCTGCTCTGTCTGCCCTTCTCAGCGCAATGGGAAGCTAAAGATGTAAGTGGTGTGGCACCGGCATGAATTTTGTCCGAAATAGAGCTGTACCTCCCTTAGCTTTGTAACTGCGGACTGTGAGTCAAAATAAAATGTGGCAAATCATTATGCAAATGAGGAGGGGGAAAAGTGTTATTTCTTAAGTGCTAGATCTTGCAAATGGATGTCTGCAGGCTGACAGAGCCCTGCCCTCACGTAGAGCTCTGAAGATCTCTGCAAAAGCAGGACAGGACGCCTCTGTGCATCAGCTTGCAGGATTAGGACTGCTATATTAAAGGAAGGAAAAAACCGTAGAGCCGTCATTCGTCTTACGGAATGTTACAGTTTGGAAAGGTTTTTCTATAGACAGGTTATCACTGCTTTAGAACTGAGTACCCACATGAAGACACAAAATGATTGCCATTCCTTTGTTAAAGGGGTATTAACTTTTAGTGGATGTGAATTTAATCTAACCTATCTATTCGCATTAGACAGATCATGCATTATCACTGATGATTATTGGAATTCTGCTTAAGCATTTGAAATTCAGACAGGATGCTATGAAAGTAAAATTGAGTAGGAAATGACTGCAGACAAGTATGAACCTGCCTATCCTCTCTTCATCAAGAAGGGGAAAAAATCAAACATTTTAAGCTTGGAAGGCAAGATAGGTGGTCAGAAAATCTTTCTGGTGTTGATAATCTTCACGTCCTTCTACTGTTTATATGAATTCTAAAATCTAGCATTTTTAACCTCATGAATGCATCCCTCATTCATTCGATAGCATGTTTATTTTTCAGCTATAGAGTCTGTATCATAAAATTCATTAGCCGATTGATGGGGAATCAGTTGGGAAAATAAAAATTAATGAAGCCCCCATCAGGCAGCTCTTCCCCTCATCCCCAACAGGCCAATAAAAGGGAAGAGAGAATCAGAAGTTACCCACCTCTGAGTGTTTTTTGTTGTCGGTTTACAAGGTAGCATTTGCACTTTGGTGGCTAAAATCCCTCTGATCGGATCTGCTGTGCCATCCTGTGGCATTTTGCAGGGTCATCTAGCAGGAAAGCTTTGCACTTGCCATTTGTCATATACATGACTTACACCATAGTTTCATTAATGCTGTAGACCCAGGTTAGACTGAGTTTTGAATTAAGAGGGACCTTGATGGAGAGGAATACTTTTGAGATTGATCATCAGATCCTTATATTGCTTTTTTTTTTTTCTTTTGGCTAATTTTGCACTGCAGAAGGAGGTTATTTTCCACCTTTCAAAATGGGAAAATGAGTCTGGAGTGTCAACTGGAGTGCCCAAACATCAGATGGGGAGACACATCTCTTTAGTTCCATCTCGCTCATGGTTTGCCATAAAAAGAAAACCTCTCCCTGTCAACCAGAATTTTATAGTGTTTATTCTTTGCATAAAATACTTAAATTTTAATTCTTTAACTTACAGGACTGTTTGGGGAACATAATTATTAATATTTATTCATTCAATTTTCTTTCATTAAAACCAACAGCTAACATTTTAATTTTTAATACTGCTCCTAGTATACCTGGTCCTAGAGGAAAAATAAGGATGTTCCTGGGAATCTTGTTAAATTTAACAACTGACCTATCCAGTGTGAATCATCAGTCTTCAGAGAAATTAGAGGGCTGTTTTGGTATTCCTTTGTCTAGGGTTTTACATCTGCAGGAGAGAGGTAAGAGATGTGTAAACACCAGCTCAGTAACTATCTACAGACTGTAACTGAAAAGCTCAGTTGATAAGGGATAGCCAGGCAGTGGTGAATTTGGTCCCCTATGTTGTAGGAGGGAAGGGGATATAGTCTGGTCCGGTCTGCTGGACTGCTGGTAGGTGACTAGAGAAAAAACAATGTATGAATGAAAAGAGTCAACACATGCTTTTTTTTCCTCAAAACTGCCTTTCTGAGGATGAGTCAGCTCAAAAATAAAGATATAACTGAATATTTATATTGAAATCCAAAGTCGTCTTTGGGTATCTGGGTTCATTAAGTACTTCCTTAACTGAATTGCTTTTGCTAAGCTTTCTTGTGACTTGCTGACACCTCCCGAAGTCCCCCAGAGTCCCTAATGATCGGAGGAGGTTGTGCCATCACAAATAATGTGGGACGCACAAACCAGACACAGACATGGACTAGACTAGTTCCTCCTGCAGTCAGTTGCTGTGGTCTGAGGCATCTCGCAGTGGCCCAGCTTTGAGGACAGGTGTTCAGAAAGGGCCATCCTCTGGAGCAGACCTTTCCAGCTGCAAATCCCTTTGAAGCCACGAGTCATGCACCTAGTCTCTGAAGGTAGTGTGGTATCCCTCTGTGGAGTATCTCCTGCCTGGCATGAGGCAAGGAGGGGCTTTCATGCACACAGTCTATGAGAGAAGCTACACAGCTAGTTAACCTTTACTTTAGCATGTCTGTGAAAGTCATGCTGCTGGAGTTGTTTTTCTCTATTGATTATGGCTTCAAAATGTGTCAAAGCTGATAGGAACCTGAGAGGCTCCTTTCAGGTGGTTTCTTTTTTTGGGGGGTGTGTGTGTTTGCTTAATTTTATGTTAAGAAAAAAATGAATTTTTTTGGTTTGGTTTTTTTTTTACCCCTAGATAAATAACATCAACATTGACAGAAAGGGATCGAATCTCACAAGTGAATGACTACTATTTGAGAAATCTCTAGGGCTATCTGAGGATTTTAAACTTACCTCTCTAAAAGAAATGGAAAGCAAAGCTACAGAGTGTGTGTGTATATATATGAGAACCAGTTTCCATATACTTAACAGTATATGTTCTAGTTGTTCCAGTGAACATGTGTGGATACAACTCACACATTTGTTGACTTTCTTCAGTGTGTCAGCTGCAATGTAGCAAAGCTGATCAGAAATGGACACTGAATTGTTTCCTTACCTTCGAGTTTCCCGTGGGAATAAGGGCCCTGGTTCTGCACCAAACAGGGGCAGCTGCAGTGTACAGTCAACTTGAATGGTGTGGTGCGATGTGATATCTGTATGAATGATAGCTTTTATTCAGATTTCAGCATCAGGACCATATTCTAGCTGTTCCTACAATGTACTCAATGGAGTGTTTTCATGCTTTCAAATGATCCCATAGATAGTCTGCAGATGCTGTCGTGTAAGTGCTGAGGGTCACGCAGGTAGAGGTGAGATGTTCTATCTGCTGCCCTTCATGTCCCTCCCAGATTACACTGTCCTGTGTGTCACATGATGTCTGGGAGCCCCGAACTCCAGCGCTTCTCAGGGTCTGTTCTGCATTGGAGATACGGTGCTGCTGCTCTCAGACCTGCAGCAAGCATGCAGAGGGTGAGGAGGTTCCTCTGAGATGATGGGTTTACGCACCAGGTACAGGGCGGTCTGTGCTCTCATGGATTTTGCTGGAGAAGGGAGAATCCAGCAGTGACGGTGGGCTTGCAGTGCCCTTTGTGTTGCATGGAAATGTTCTCTGTCTGAGACAGATGGCAAGTTCAGGTTCTGTATGAGGCAATATTTAAATTACAGGCTGTGGACACGAGTATTCAGACCTTTCAGTAAACTTCTTGCTACTCGCTCTTTTCATTTCTATTCTTTGTTCATCAGTGTTTAAAAAAAAAAAAAATCCAGCAGAAGGTCTGAGGTTGACATTTCCGAGTGAAACAGAGAGTACAAAATTTCAGTTTGACCCTGGCACTGCAGCTGCTGAAATATTAACGGCATTAAATGCAGGTGAATCGGAAACGTGTGCGCAGGCCAAAGATTCCTCCAGGCGGTTTTCTTCGGGCTCACCCGCTCCCTGTGTGCTGCCGCCAGTGGGGAGTCTCCTCCGCTCACCCAAATGAAGAGTGACAGGGGTGATGAGGACAGCAGTTATTGTAACAGCCTTTCTTTGATAGCGAAAGCTGTCTGTCTGATAAGATTTAACAGGCAGCGTCAGTTGTTCAGGCAGTGCAAAGCCAACGCTCGAAAGCGCTTAAGCCAGCTAAGGAAAAACCATGCAGCATTCTTGCACGGTGCTGGCTGCCACTGCCAAGCCTGTGACCATGTAGGCTTGGGGATGTGGGTGATTTTGAGGTGAATTGGGACCTCAGGCTGGGCTGCATTACCTCCCGAGTACCAAGCTTCACCTGCGATGTTCCAACTTTTTTTTTTTGTACATGTATGTTGCAACGTGGGCAAGCCCAGCACACGCTGCGATAGCGAGGCAGGGGAGTCCTGTGGAAACTGTAGGAATTGCCTACTTCAATAAATGATTGTAGCCTGAAGCTTAGAAAAGGAAATACTTCATGAATGGAAAAAAATGCTCTGAGTTCTTTGTCCCAAGCAGTGGAGAGGGTGATGGTCCTATACTGCTGTCAGGCACTAAGCTCCCGTAGCAAGATTTTGGTGGTGTTAGGTGATGAAATATTTGGAAGTGGGCACTCTTGTTACTGCCAGAACCATTTGAATTGCTTATTTCCATCGATGTCATGGCAGCTTTTTCACAGAACCGGTTGATGAGGTAAAGCAGTCATTTTGATATTGCCACGTTTAGGCTACTGCAAAGTCTGCCGTGACATAAATGGACTTTAAAAAAAAAAAACAAAACAACAAAATAAAATGTCTTTAACTATTCCACGTCTCCCCTTTATTTGAACAAAATAAAATGCTAAGAAGGGGATTTAAATGATTATATATGTGCCCAAGGCATGAGTTTCACTCCTTTGTCCTTTTAGGATATGAATAAAACCCACAAGTTTGTTTTGAAAGTTAGCTCTCCATCAAGTTTGTTGCCTGATTTTTCTTTAACTTTCTTTCTGCTCTTTTACCCCGTCATTCTTCCCTCCCCCAACTGCCACCACACACCATCCTTGCTCGCTTTCTTGCAAAGCTGCCAAGAAACTGTGAGCAAATTTAATGTCTGAATAACTGCTCGGTCTCTCGGTGACCTTGAAAAAATTACTTTGCATCATTAAAAATTCATAGAAATGAAATTTTTGTGAGGAGACTGGCACATGCAAAATTAGTACTTGTTGAAATGCAGCTGGAGTAATTCAACCTCGTGAACTTTTGAAATTGTAATTCTTATGAGAGCTAATTGCGGCCACCTTACAACTTGGATCAAGTGTTGCTGTTTGACTTCCTAAAATAATATCATCCTAAACATGATATACCTGTAAGCACGTGCAGTAAGTGCAGGTAAAATTGGTACATAGCTTCGCAGAGAAAAAAACGTTTAAAGGTTGTTAAGTGCTGATACAATGATACATGCTCTAACGGGATGCAATGCCCAAGTGCAATAGTTGGGAAGTAAGTACAGTATAATGCTTTGCCGCTGTTAATGGGCTGTGTAGATCTCTGGGATGCGTATCTACTCTGTGTTGTTAATTAGCTGTGGTGCTGTGAAGTTCAAGCCCACGTCAGATGTGACTTCTTGAACTCTCAGAATTTTTCATTCCAGGCTTTTTCCCCTTGCGTTGGTCCATCTAAGCTGTGAAGCTTGGTTGTATGTTTGAGCGGGGTCGGGGGGAGGTGTGTTTGGGTGCTCACTGTGTTCCATGTTGTCTCGCTTTCCTGTTATACGTGAAGAATGTTTTGTCAGGGAAAAACATAATTAAATAATAACCACTGAAGTACAGCATGTAGTAACAAAGTGCACTTTCCCTTCAGCAGTGTGGTAGGATGGAGGATGGAGGTTTTAACAGATGCCACTTGTTCAGTTTCCAGTTCAGGGAAATAAAATGTGATGATCATGGGGCCTGAGCAGGAAGGATGCTGTCCCCATGACCTGAGCACACCAGGTTGTTCAGCCCTGATGGATTTAACCACTTAGGGTTTTTGAGTACTGACCAACATCCTTGTGATCTGGCTTTCAATTTTTGCAGTTTATTCCTTGAAGGCTGCTTGTTAATACAGGAAAGCCCTGCAGTGCATTGGGCGTGATCCCAGTTTCATGAATACCAATTGGAGACCTTCCATCTACTTGCTCAATTAGAGATCTGGCTTCGTTGCATCCACAGGAAAAGAAAGAGATACCTTTTATGCTTATGATCCACAGAAGCTGTTTGATACTGTCGTAATTTTAAAATCACCAACTTTTTGGGTGGTTTCCTGCGGAATGGAGTGTGTGTCTCTAAAAGCGTGATGTCCTGGGCTCTCAAGCAGAGCTGGGACCATGGGAAGGCTGCAGCTGGTGGCAGCAGTATTTTGTTGTACGCAGCTTTTGTTTGCCCAGCTCTGAAACATGCCTGTGAGCTCAGTGGACATGCTGAATACCAGTTGCAACTCTGTCACCACCTGCGCTGCCATCCATTTTGCTGTCACATCATAATTAAAAAATCATTGCTCTCAGTAATGTTTGGCACCGTGGCTGAACCAAAGCAGTAAGCAGCCCAGATAGAATGTGTCTGAATGAAAAAAACTTTGACTGCCCAGCACATTTTCAGCCAAAGTCTGTGAGGATAGCAATCCTTGCATAACTTCGGGAAGCAAGCTCACTCTTTATTTGATTTTGCTTTGTTCTGGGCATTTTCCTGCCTTTGTTACACAGAACCTGGGTATTTTGAACACATCCTGTTGTCTTCCCTAGTGCCTGGCTGCTGGATGCCATTAGCATATATCTGGGCCGCCCCTTGTGCAGACTTGTCCCCAGGTGAAAGCCCTCGTGGTCTGGGATGGAAAGAGGCTGCAATTTACTGAGTCCATTATCACCTCCGGACGTGTAGAATGATAATGGAAGTGACAGAGGTGCAGCTGAAAATTGGCTCTTAATATTTTATGTGTTAAAGCTGAGGATTGGAAATCTCACACTGCTCTTCAGGGAAAATGAAGTGTGTGTCTTGCTCCCCCTGCCCATTCCCCCACCCCCCACCCCCAATAAAAATCATCCATTGGACAAAACAGCTCTCTCTTTACACCTACGCCTGATGGAAACACTGTGCTTCAGTAGTGGTGCTTTAAAAGACAATGGCATGAGATCGTATGAAGAATGACAAGTTATCCCAGATAGTAGCATGGTGCTAACGGGATCACTGCTGCAGTGGAACTTTGGATGATGTACATGCAAGGCTACTTCTTCCTTTCTTCCTTCAAGTTAGGGATGAAACAAAATGTCTGCCCTGCAGCAGCATCTTCAGATTGGTTTCCTTCACATCTTGTAGTCTGTAACCTGGATAGTTTCATCCCTCTTCTCTAATGCTTGCAAATTACACTCTTTTATCAAGGCAGCTCCCTTCCCCCTCCTCTGCACATACACACTGAACTATTATTCAAGATTACTGTTCATCTATTCACGTGTAATGTGTCATGGATACATAATTTTAAATAGTTTCTTCTTCTAAATGACTTATGCAAATGGAAAATTGGCTTCCTGGCCTTTCACCAAACTCTGCAGACTTTCTGCATCTTCTTGGTAGTGATTACAAGCAATATTAGATGAAATTGGTTCTTGCAGCTTGGCTTTATTAATTTCTCGTGTTCTTACATCAGTTAAATCACTTAGGACTGGGTGCTGCTGTGATTCCCATTGACCCGGGGATTTCTTGAGTGCTTTGAAGGACTCTTTCCCTTCTGCTTAGCCTCTTCTGTGCAAATGGTAAGACTGGGAGTAAGAGCACTCTGCTGAAGGGTATTTCCATGGATACAAAAGGGATTCTGGCTTTCCTTGTGTGCTCTGCATTTTTGAATGAGATATTCAGCAAAGTCTTCATATGTACTGTATTACTTCCCTTGCAGGCAAGTTTCACAGGAGACAGTCATGGGCTGTGTGTTGCAAGACACTGGTGCAGTTTAATGTGTCCAGTTGGCTTGTGTTATGACAGCCCCTAAATACGGTCGCGTTGAACTTCATATCATGGGCTGCCTTACTGTGTGCTGTGCATTGTTTCTGCTGTCCTACCCCCAACCAGAAATGTTTAAATATTAATGCAAACCACCATTTTGTAGTTGTCATTACCGTAATGGGCTGCGAGTTGTGTAGATAATAGATTAAGCTTGGATTTAGGGAGCCTAGGTGCTAGCCGTGGATCTGCAGAGACTTCTGTCGGTCCAAGCACATGATTTCTCCATGACTCAGTTCTTCATTTTTTAATGAGAAGTAAACACACTTTCTCAGTAGAGTTGTTCTGACATAACTGTTACTAATTTGGAGATTGCTCAGCTATGATGCTGTTATGGCAATGGGAACGCTTAGGAAAAGCCAATTATTACTCATCACTTTACAAACTGGTAAAATAAAGCCTTGAAAGAACTTCAGCATAAACAAGGCTGAGGCATCATAGCTAATAATGTTTTTATAGTGTGCTGGACTAATGTCGCAGAACAGAAGAGTACCACCCACCCCCACACCGTTCCTGCTTCTCGTCTCCACAGAGACACACTGGGCTGCAGGTAATGCGTTAGCTGTATCTGGTTGCAACTGGGGTGCAAGAGATAGATGTGCCAATTTGAGGAGCAGGGAAAATTGCCAGGATAATAAACATCATTTTTTCAGCAGTTCCTGCTTGACTGTTGTGAAAGTTATGGAGTTTTTTTTAATTAAAAATCGTTATTGTTGAAATGAGCAACACTACATGCCATATGGGTGCAAATAAAATAGAGAGTCCAACCTTTCCATACTATTTGTATTCTATCTTTTTGCTTGTTCTCTTTTAAATACAGTACCAGAGATTACCCTATTAAGATTTAATTGACTTAAGACACAAAAAATCCTAAAAATGAGGAGCAAATGTTTTGAATCCAAACAACATTTTATCTGAAACAGAAAAAACCTACTCATATTCAGATTTTGTTATTTAATCACCATGTTTGTTCCCAATTTCTATGTTTCATGCCAAGCCTACTGCAAATAGGCAACGAGTTTTTCTAATGGAAAGCCCTTGTGCAGATGGTCAGAAGGAGCAGTATATTTGCAGGACATTATGGGAAGTTATACTAAAATGAAAGAAGATGCTCCAATAGCCTGAGCAAGGTGAGCAGAGAAGAATGGGAAATTGGGCAGCTGGAGCCTTAAATCCTTTCTGAGGGTATTGAAAAGAGTTGGCAAGGGGAGGAAGAAAAAAATGGAGGAAGATTTTTCTCCATATCAGAGTGTTAAGATGAGCAAATAATGAATCAACCACAATGTTAAAACATGGCTCCAGTTCCTCCAACTTCAGGCTATATACAAATGTGGGGAAGTAACCTTTTTTTTTTTTTTTTTTTTAAGCATTTACATCTCCTGTCCAACAACATTATTTAAATTTATCTACCGTTTTAGGATTCTAAAATGTACAGAGTAATTTCTTGGCTACTATGAGAAATATCTTCCAGAATGGATAAAAAAATAAAATTATAAATTATCCTCATGAACAATTGCAAAAAGTTGAGATTCAATGTGATCTGGTGCAGATGTATTCGATTAGCTTAAGATAGGAGTGCTTGAAATAATGATGAGTAATATTCAACCATTTCAGCAACCTGAACTTTTTGAGGACTCTGCTAGGTTGCTCATGGTTGTAAGCTCCTGCTTGGCATAAAGGCACATCCAGTTCTGGCACCCCACGAAATACTGAGCCCTGGCTGGAAGCTGTTGCCAGTGCTGTATGAACAGGCAGGCTCTTATGATGGGCTGTATCTCTCTTGCTTTAGAAAAGTGGAAATGGGTTAGACTGAGGTCTTTCTATTTCAGGTTTTTCTGCTGACTGATGTTGTACTTAACTTTTCACAACTTAGGAACATCTGCCCGTGCTTTGGCCTTCCTTGTGACCCAGATGTGGTGGGCTGGGGCAGGTTGAACAGAAGCAGGCAGTTTAATGGCAAGCAGGACACTGTGGGAGGAGGAAATACACTCCAGATCATCAAAAGGATAAATCTCTGCCTCCTCTTGCAGACCACAGCACTGCTGAGACATCTTATTTCAATTCCATGTACTTAGTACTCGCATCAAATATAAATAGGGCTTTCATGCTTTACTATCTGGTTGGCATTTTCCCTCTTTTCTTTTTCCAGTTGCTTTCAAAGCAACAAATAAAAAGGTCTTTTTTTGGTCAGCTCTTCATTACAGCTGCACAAAGTGCAAAAGGACTGACCTGGGCAACTTTGCAAATTTCTAAATGAGTGTGAAACCATTTCATTTTTTTTTGTTTTTTAATTTTGCTGTTTGACATAGGTTAATTGCTTAATGTTTAGGAGAAAGAGAGAGACAGAAGAAAAAGAAAAGCACTGATAAAGGTGGCGAGCACCTGTGAGACCTAGCATCAGAAGATTGATGTTACTCGGGTTAGAATGAGCTCAGGGAACTAATGGGTTCCCAAAGCACACACAGTTTATGAATTTTAGCACTGAATTAGTGCGTTGCCTCCTACCTGCTACATGTTATTCCTTAATTTGTATTATTTTTTTTTTTAAATAAAAAAATTTCAGTTAGTGAATTGGCAAAGAAAAATACAAGGCTATATGATTTAAATGACTGGTTCTTCTAAGTTATTTATCAAATACTTCTAAGTAACCCATATCCCCAAATTGGTGATCAAGATACAGGCTGTTTTCATTTGAAGAAGGGAAGCAAGCAGGGTTACATGTGAAATCCATTTTTGTAACAAATGATTTTGACAATGTTTTCATGTGATTTTGCACAAATCCATTGTATATTTTTAAAAATGAGTACTCCTTATTAAATATTAGTCCGCGGTTCTAATTTGAAGGAAGAGAGAACATTGCCTGGTGGGAATCAACTAATATTCCTTTTCTCCTCACAGCTCACTGGGGGAAGAGATCCTTAGGATTTACAACTAATGAAGGAGTTGAAAAAGCAAAATACTCAGTATAAATACTTTGTGTGAAGAGACATATTGATTTAAGGAGAAAATGAGAAAGGGAGAAGAATTCAATTGTAGCAGTTGGCTTTTCATTTCACTTCTAGAGCAGATGGCCTAATGGTCCAAGCATCTGGTTTGAAATATCTGTCTTCCCCACGGCCATCAGCTTGAATTTAAGGAAGTTTAGTTTATACCTTCATTTTCAAGACAGATAATTTGCTTTGACTTTCTGGTTGGTTACAAGAAAGTTTATGCTCAGGTAACACCACTGACACTGGCTCAAAGTATTTCATGCCATTCACAGGGTAGGTTTTTCAGGCTTGACCTTAAAAATGGAAGTCAATTGGCTACATAACATTCTTTAAGAAGATCCTTTTGCCAGAGGGATTGTCCAGGCATCATTGTTTAGAATTTCCCTCCTGTCCCTACTGCTATGCCACGTTTCTTGGATGGATGATGTATTGTTCTTGCTTCTCTTCCATGCTTTGAGCATTTAACTGAAAACTTTGGAAATTACATCGAACTTGGATGGAAAGCTTTAGGGTAAGAGCAGGTAACTGCACTTTTATATGGCGAGTAACAGAGGAGTGTTGCATCCTCAGTGCTAGTTGTGTGAGGTTTTACAAAATAAGACTTGTTATGTGCCTTGAGTCACACTTAGGTTTTGCTTTGCTCTCTGTTATCTGTCATGCAGACTGTTCCCTCAGACATGCTCTAATAAAACCAAGAGGTATATTTTCTTGTAAAAAAGAGACAAATCTGAAACAACAGTAGGAGAATAGGAGGGCAATGGAAGGGCAGGTTCATTTTGTGATCATTGTGTGAAATTGTTTATGCTATCAAGTATTCCTCATTGCTGAAATAGTCTAACATTTCCTGCAAATTTTGTATTATGCTGCGCTACAGCTGGCGACCTATGTGCTGTCATCTGCATGTTTTTTTATACTAAGAATTTGAGTTTGAATTAGTTTTCTTCTCTATTATTTATTGACATCATGTTTTTAGAAAACCAAGGAAGAAAACACAAAGAATAACAGGAAGATTTATAAGTCAAATGATGAGAACAGAGTTTAGCCTGTTGTATAGTAATTGAGTGGCAAAAACAATTCCCCCTGTTGAAGAGAGATTAATCAAAAGATTAAAAAAACCCACTTGCTAACGGCAGTTCTTAGGACAGTACGGAATATGTACTAGGGAAAATTAATCCTTCCAAATTGCTAAGAAACTCAGGGACTTCGAGATTTAACCCAGAGTGCTGCAGTTAGTAAACCATTTCCAATCAGTGTGCCAGGTTTGTAATTATTTTTTGTTTTGTTTTGCGTTGGAAATAAAAAAAATCTTAGCCATGTTCATGCCAGGGGCCAAAGCCTTGCCTGGACCGTGGCATCCTTGTGTCCCTCAGTTCCTGCTCAGGTTGTACAAGTCTGGGGCCTTGGAGACTGCTCCGGTTTGTGCTGGCTATCTATTCAATAGAAAACTGGGTGGCCACCATTGATCTGGGGAGGATTCTTTTAGCTTGTGTCCCATCGGCATCTTTGCCCATCTCTAGAATAGATCCCAGAGCAGTTGGTGTAGGCACTATGCTGACGGCTTTTAGCCACTTCAGGGTCTGGCAACATAAGCAAAGGGATCCCTTCATTAGTCAACCGTATTGATTTTATGTTGGCTTTGTACAATCACAGCCCTCCTGCAAAAGGGGTCTTACTCCACAGTATTGGATGTCACGGAGCTTTGATGGGATATTGTGTATCTCTAGGGATGATCAAGGGCTATAATGAAGAGCATGCCTTATTAAGGGGTGTCTGTGTAGGTTAACTTGATAGGTGACCTGAGCCATTCCGTAGAAATATTTAGTTCAAATAATGTCTGCTGTGATTAGAATTTTAAGTAATCTGCGTCTCAGATCTGGTTCCCAATTGGTTTATTGTGATCAAGGAAAAATTGAGAAAGAAATGAAAAATAAAGAATACTGAAAAGATAAATGGGAATCCTGCACAATTCATTTAGTAAACAGTTTTTTCTCAACTGCCTGTCAGAGTGCAAGGGAGAAAGAAGCAACAGAAAGACAAAAGACTTCTGGAAATTTCACTGCAATGTTCTGTTTTCATCAGGCTCTTTCCTCTGCCAAAGCACAATGAAAATCACAGCAAACCGGGAATGAGACAACAGCTTTGTCTTTGTTTTGTTTTGTTTTGTATTGTTTTCTTCTTTGTCTTCTTGACTGACATACTCAGTGCTTCACTTTCCAAACTGTCACCTTCCCTCCTCATACTGCTTTCAAATCCCGTGGAGCTTCTGCAAGGGAGCGACCCTGTCAGATGTGCCCATCTGCTTCTGACACACTGATGTACACAAGGACCTGGAAAAGGAGTCAATCCCTCCTGCTCTTGCCCCACTTTTTTTTCTCTCAAATTTTCCTGCTCCAAATTTTCCTGGAGGTTGGGGTTTTTTTTAACGTTAGCAGGGAGCCAAGCAGGGAACCTGAGCTCCATGAACCACCCAGCCCTGGTGGCTTTGCTCCTGTACTTGGAGTTCAGCCTTGCAACCACCCTGCCACGTTTTTGGAAATGACCTGCTGACAGGCACTCCTGCTGCTCAGGGTCCTTCCACAGCGGGACCTGGCCTGTCAGGGGGACGCCTGACAGCGTCGGGGAGAGCTCTGCCCAGCCCTGGCTGGGGACCACAGCAGTCAGAGGGTCCAGAGAGGGTCTCAAAAACCTCTCCTGAGCTGGAGCAGCCCAGCCTAGGAGATCCTGCGACACACAGGGTACACGGAAGGTTTCTTTGCTGTGATAACCAGGGTGTGTTTCTTAACTGTCAGGTACTGGGGTGTAGAAAGCCACGGTTCTCCCTAGGGCTGTGAAATACAGTATAACTTTTTCCTTGCTTTTAAGAAGTGCTCTGGAGGGTAAGCCAGCAAGTGTCCGGAATTTACTCTTCCCTTCCCTCTTGCTGCATTTTTTTTTGTTCCACAGTATTGAATTTCTCTGAGCACATAGAAAATTAGTGTAAAAGCATGGGGTGATTAAAACCAGGCAGCAGAACAGTAGGATCCTGTTGGCTTTCAGAAGGGTTTCCTTCAGAGGATAATCTAGTAACTCAGTATTTTGCTGTTGCTTACTTTTTTGTCACTTCAGAGACCTTTAAAAATGTACTTGTTCACTGCAAACATGGATTAATTCTTGTTGAGTAGCCAGTTTTCTTTCTGGGTGATGGCGAAATATAAAATACTTAAGCAAAACTACCACCGTTGATTCTTCATCAGATACTCTGACTTGTTACCACATATTCTGTGGGGTGGTTAAATGAGTTCCCATGTTACATATTTTTGCTACAGAAAACAATCAGCATTTTTTTCCATTGCAGGTCCCCTCAGTATTTTGAGGGGGGCAAAAAGGGAAACCCAAACCAAAGCAGTATTTCTTGAGTAGTTAAAGGCTAAAACAGCAGCAGACACAGTCCCAATTGCTTTGCCTGGCAGGATATTCGAACACCACTGGAGTTTCAGGGTTGGTGCTGTTGGAATTTCTGGGCAGTTTCTTTTTGACATACTGCAGTTTTGAGCTCCTGAGGTTCCCTGAGGCTTTATGCGGATTGAGAGAGCCTTAGTTAAGCTTGATTTGATGCAGCACTCTTGGAGCCAAGACAAAGCAAAACTTTCCTTTTTCCTAAAGAGCACATTATCCTCGGAGCACTTAATTTGTACCCTCTACTTTTGCTAGTAAAAGAGGCTGTGCTGCTCTGCCCTCCATGAGGTAGTAGGAGGGTTTTATTCCCTTCTGCCTCCCCTGCACACCTGTTTTAACCATAGTTATTTACCTGTATTCACCTGCAGATCTCAACAAGGATTCTTGTATAAATAAAGTGATAAAAATGAGGCGCAGAAGGATATTTTACTTTAAGCCTAGTGCACATCTGGAAACCTTTTTGTCCCACTGTGCCTGTGCCAACGGGTATCTCAGAAAGGAAGGGAAAGAAAATGTGCGTTAAGAAATATGTTTTAACACTTTGCAAGTAAGAGAAGTGGGAGAAGAAAAACATTATCCACCAATACTGTGATACAGGCAGAAAGTCATGTAGCTGAGCTGGCAACGTACAGAAAACCTAATCCCCTGGATATTCTCCCAAGCCTAATCTGATGGCCTCTTCACTTCTGAGTGTTGTCCTGTTTATTCTTACCTTTGGCCACAAGTCATGCAGCAGATATAACTATGGGATGCCACAATACTCCCGAGGTTCACAGTCCACAGATCAGCTCGTAAATCTCTCTGTCTGATGCACATGGCAGAATCTTAGCAGTCGCTACGCAGAAGCCCCTTGCTGGCAGTGCTGGGGAAGTACACAGGGCAACGTGCTTGTAGAGCATCTCATGCTGTAGTGTTTGACCAAACAGAATATGGTCGTGTGTGTTTTTTAATATGGCAGCAGGCATCCTCCAGCCCAGCACACACAAGTGCTGGAGACTCGACAGAGACTCACCTGTGCTGTGAACCTGGCACAGTTCCACCAAGGTCAGTGGGCAGACGGCTGGTGGGCAGCAAAATCTGTGAGATAAGAAGCTGCTCCACATTGTCAGGTGTAACGCAGCTCCATACTTATTGTATGCCTTCGTGGACCATGGTCCAGGATAAAGGAAATATGGAGGATGAGATCCAGGATCCAAGAATGCCACAGGGTGGGACTAAGGATACAGATGAGACAGCAGCTTAGGAGTGGGTTTTTTGCACCCAGCTGGGCTTTGCTGTGTGGATGTAAAATAGAGGTGTTATGGCTTTAAGAATAAAAATAGGTGCATTTCAGCTTGCATCCTCAGCTTATTTTGATAGTTGCCAGTAGTAATCTAATTTCTGTAAATGCTTGCAGTCTTGCCCGGAAAGTCAAGGACCAGTTGAGTCTGCAGCATGCAGAAGTTGGAAGAGATCTTTGATGGCCTGCTGTGTGCAGGATCAGGCAATAAAGGCTGGATTCAGAGAGGTGTCCTGTGGAGCCAGTGACACAGGTGTCATCCTCCTGAGATTTCCTGGAAAAGCCATGGAGCTATGGATATTGCACAACAGAATCACGTGGAAAGTATGTAACAATCGTAAGATAGCTAGAGGTGCTCCTTCATGCCTAGAGCTCTAGGAGACCAAAGTCGTGTGCCCAGGCAGGAAGATGGGAAAGTAACGAAGCGTGCAAGCCTTGCATCAATCCTTGCCAGCCAGATTTTGCACTCTCCCTCCTTACATCTATGTGCAATACCCAGAATGAGGGGAGCTCCATTTTGACTGTTTTATCTAAGTACTGAGTGATGCAAGCTATCAGTAGGAAAAATTAAAAACCATGCTGGGATCTCTTTATGTTATCTATGTAAATCTGTCTAGGTAATGTGTGTTTGCTGTGACTATTACACTCTCATATTTTCTGTGCTGCATTCTGTTTCTTTACATGTCAGAGATAATCTTTTTCTAAAACTGGAGGGAAAAGTGGCACTGACTAGCAAGATAAATCTGATTTACCTGCAGTGCTAACAAAAATGTTGAAGAAATGTTCTCTGGGAAGAAGAGGGCAAAAGTGTTAAATGCATTTTCTGTACACCAGAGCTCCTTTATTGGTTTCTTTTTTTTTATTCTCTCTCCCCCCCCCCCCCCCCCCCCTTCAGTTTGTTTTCGTTTCAGTGAGCGAATGAGATCTGCACGCATTATTAAGTCAGGAGCACAACTGAGCTGGCTTTTACCCATAGCACTGCTGTTATCTCAAATGCACAAATAAACTACAGCTAAATTGCAGAATTAATCACATTAAACTTTTGGTCCTTGATAAGAAAAATGCCACTGTATATTTCTTTTTATTTTGAGCCTGGGAAACAATTAAGCCGAGTTCCTCTGGATGTGCAGTTTCCTTCCATTTTGGCATCCTGCAGCATTACATTAGATCTTATCATTGCTGCTGCATTAGTGTGTCTAAGCAGCATTCCGGTGATTATATCCACCTTCTTCAACGCCACTGCTAAATGAACTGGGACACGAAAGCTAATTACACCTTTGCTATGGAGGAAGGTTTTCTATTTTCCAGTCTACCCACTGCAAAAATATACTCTGAGAGCTACAAGCTTTGGCAGGCTTGTTTTTCGCTGTAGAGTTTGGGGGCTCAGTGAAATGTATTTTTCTGGGGAGTCTGGCAATCAGACGTCTTTGGGATCTGGACCTGTGGACAGAGGCAGTGGCAGCTGTTTGCCAAAAGGTCTAGAATACTGTTATTATATAACATGCTGAAAATTTGGAAGAGCCTAGGCTCCAAATCTGATTTGTAATATTGGTCTGCTGTCTGCCTTACCCCTGCCTGCAAGGACTGCTAAACCACAGATCACAAATACCTGCAGTTAAGGAAAGACCGGGGACGATAGGAACAGAGGAAACTTTCTGCTTTTAGTGGAAGAAAGTGAAGGAAACTGTGCTGGAGCTGGGATGAGGAAAATTTGGAGGCAGAAAGGAATGCAGCCTAACAAATTGTGCAAGTAGGGGTAGGCTCCAAACCCAAAGCTGTGTCCTTTCTGGGGCACTGGTAAGTTTGCTGTATGTGCAGACCCACTTGGCACTATAAAAGTTATAAACCGCAGTCATAAAAAATAACAAGTATACCTGAGAAACCATGACCTGATTATAAAAAAGCATTCTAGTTTCACTGGATGAAGTATTTCCTGAAAGTGATTAACTCAGATGGAGTAATAAATGAAGCAATAAATCTCTGCATTTGATCCTCTGGGTTTAATCCATGAGAGAAGATTTATGACTGGACCCATTAACTCTTGTACTGGGAAAATGCTCTTCATCTTTCATCCACGTGATACTAATTTGGAAGGTTTGCATGCAGACAGGTACATCTTAGCTTTCACTTGAAGTAGGGAAAACCTTTGAGAATATTTCACGCTAAAAATGTGCAAGATAAAGTCCCAAAGCAGTGCTCTTCCAATGCATGCAGCATTTTTCTGGTTATTCTGAAATTAAACTATGGTTTGACTGAAATGTAAAAATGAGAAAAATCCTTTTAAAGCTTCAGTCAGTTCTGAATTCATGCTACTGTTTCCAAATGTGCTGGCTACTTGCGGATCTAATTCTGCGCGAGAGAAGACCAAGTGAACTGCTTAGTATTGTCCTAACAGGATGTGTTAAGAGCGGAATGGAGGACTTAACTCTTCATTTCATGGTCTCTCTGGATTTAAGCTGGTCTTCTGCAGGCATGTTCAGGTAATTTGAAGGTCCAGTATATGTATTTGTACATTTTAATAGTCTGAACAATTAGAAAGAGGTGCATTATGTAGGACATTCAGCCAGGCTGAACGACCAAATTTCAACAGATCTGGGCTTTCAGGTACTTCAGCACCAAGAGTAAAAATGACCTCATATTTAGGCACTTGTAAGTGCCTCTGCAACAGTGACTTGGAAACCTTGCAAGAAATCTAGCAAGCTCATTTTTAAATGCTTTTAGCTGCAGATCTTGTGTCTGTACCATTCCAAAAAATAAACGCTGTCAGCAGAGCTTGCTATACAGAAACATACATCTGCTATTGTACAGTGAAACCTTAGGACCCACAGTGTTAGTTTGGCTGTTGTGGTATACAGTATCTTTCTTAGAAATTGTATTTCAAGACGCTTTCCATAGTTCTAAAATAGCTGTGGAATGATGCGCAATATTGGCTGACAGTGACAGCATCATAGCTAATTAGCTCAAGTGAGATCTCTTTGTTTCTTCCTTAAGTTGTTGCAACATGGATTTTTAGCTTATAGGGTAAAAAAAAAAAAAAAGCCATGTTGGATAAGAGGTTTCACAAGTAAGCTAGAATCAATATCCCTTTTTAGGGTTCTTTTAATTGAATTAGTGCAGAAGAGCGCTGCTGTCTGTGTATCATACAATCCAGTGGTCAAAAGTAAGGGGTGGGTGTGTGTCTGTATGCATATATATATGTACATATATTTATATATAGAAAAAAGCACCCACTGCTTCAAGTAACTGTAAGTGCTTATTTTGCAGATTGTTACTTCTGACACTAATGGGGAAATAAGTTCCTTTACAGTGTGTTTTCAGAAACTAATATAATAAGCATGTTACTATCCACAGCATTCAAAGTCCCTTAATATCAGCGAGAGCTTAATTATAAAATAATACCCCATAATAAGGACATGCAATGTTTTGTAAGTGTAAACATTAAGGCTGCTCCAATGACAGGTTTCCCTGTCGCGGATTTGGAAAGACATGTACCTCTCTCCCTGCTTTCAACAAGCAGAGGAAGGTGTAATCCGTGTTACGGACCAATCCTGCACATGCTCAGCTGTACTGGCTAAATAGTCCATTCACTTCAGAGAAAGCCATTGAAAGATAAAAACTTGGCATGCTATGGCCAGCTAGGATTTCACCTAGGCTCCATAAATTAAAGCGGGTAGGTACATTTTTTGCAGATTTTGGACTTTAAGACAAAACAGTACCCTGAAGTAGGGCTCTTTTAAAGTCATTAAGACTGCAAAATGGATCTGTGCCACTAAATGGAGAAGAAAGATTTCTTTCTTTTTTTCATATTTTTTTTTTTTAAAGCTGGTGAGGTGGCAAACTGTGAAGGATTGGTTTGGGAAGAGTATCTGGAAGATGATTTAAATTAGTAAGCTGCACAGAAATTTCCACACTTCTTATTCGATCATTTCTGATGTTCAGTGTTCAGTTAAAATGTTCAAAGGATGTCCGCAGGCAGGCACTCTCTGTAGTTCAGCACCCACATTTGCATGGTTTGTCTGCAGTACTGCTGCCAGCAACCTGTGCCTGATCAGCCCTACGTGCTTTGCTGTGGCTGGAACTGACTTAAGTCACCTGGGTTTGATAGCATTGATGCAAAAGACTTTTAAGCTAATGATGTACATGCTGAATTTTGGGAAGTTCTTGGGACTGTGCATGGGAAGCAACAATATTGTTAAATTCATTTTGCTTCTGGACTGATACAAATTGTGTGCTAAAGTGAGGTGTGATGCTCTGCAGATCAATTCAGCTCAGGCTTGTCAGAGAAGGAGGAGGGCCACGATGATAAGATGGGTAGCACCAGAATCACAGCCGTCCACAACTTGGTGGTGGCTGTATGGGAGATATGACCTCCTGTTCTCAGGAATGCTTTTGGAAATTATGATTCTACTGTGCCATTTGAAATACCCTTGCGTCAAGGTTTCTGACACACTTGACAGTTCTCTGTGTTTTGTGATGCCATCCTCTGCACTTCTGCAGCACTGGGTGGGTGAGCTGCCCTTGTTCTTTGCAAGTAGAGCCCTCACCAGTGTTTGAGGTGTATTGTTTGGAGTGGCTGTACACGTGTGAGCTGGAATGGCCACGTTCCTGTTGTGTGCCCAGGTGCCCTCATGAGTACCTTAGCATGCTCTGTTTTTGCTGTTGGTCAGCTGTCAATTTTATACAATACTATAAATCCTGGAACACTTCTCCATATCTAGTGGAACTGGAAGCAGTTAATTAGCTGAGTACAACAAAAGTCGAAGTGAAAAATAGACTCTCCTCCTCTTTGGATGTGTCTCTGGAGAGCCAGATGTCTGTCATCTGCTGCAGTATACAAATGTCTGCTTTCCAATACTGGACAAACACGAGGTGGATGGTGGTCATGTAGAATGCCAGACATGGGGCAGGTGACATTTCCAGGCTCTCCCAACTGTCACAGGAGTGAAAATGCAGAGTAACTCGTTCTGCATCACTGTGGTTTGCTGGTTGTGTAACTTTGCAGAATTTAACCCCTGGTCCTGCTCATGGGAGCTCCTCCGATCATCCTGCTCCCTTCCCCGTCTAGGAGTGGGGGAGTGCGGTCACCCGTGCTCACAGAGCAGGGAAAACATACAGGATTCTCAGCAGTGGGTCTAGCCCACGACATCCCCTGGCTGTGCACTTGAGCAACCCGTTTCTTCCCCTTTGGTTTGTTCTTTCAAGCCCTTGCACAGGGGAATAATCTGTTTCCATTTTATTCTTCTGACTCAAATCAACATGACTGCTCACATCAGTTACATTTACAAGATCAGGCTCCCTGGTTTGTAAAGCTGCGTGTAGTTCATCTCTGCTGGTAAACTTCTTCTCTTACTTGCAAATCTATTCAAGAGAAAATGGTCAGAAAATGTGTTACTGGCTCAGAGACTTGCTAACCTACCATTTAACGATGGTTGAAAGGATTTCTCTATTTTTATGTAGAGCGCAGATTGATAAATCTTTAATAAACATCTTCTTTTTTTTTTTTAGATAATAGGTCTTTTGAGCTATGGGAATGTGAAATTACCTACAAAGATGAGTTTCAGTGCAGAAAAAGAAAAGCTCATGTATAAAATTTCAGCCCTGGGAATTTTATGTTTTAATCAGTTTGCTTAATAAAGTACAATAAGGCAACTGCAGTTATCAGCAAGATACTTTTCAGAAAGCTGACACAACTGTCTCATTTATTAATGTGAATCACAAAAATAAATGGCAAATAGAAAGCATTCAGCCGAAGTTGTGTTAACTCCCAAGATGGCTTTCTTATTCTGTTGCCTCACTAGCTTAAGTTTATAGTGACAGCACTGCAGGTCTGATGTCTTTGTACTGAATTTTTAAATAATCCTTAGAAGAAAGAAAAATCAAGCATCTAACCAATTAAGACTAGGGGTTTGGACTCAGAGTTACTGGCAGGCACTTCAAAGAAAGCTAACTTTGCCCAAAAAGACATTCTCCCATGTCACTTTTGGTTCAGATGTGAACTGTAAGATGCATTTGGTAAAAAAAAGGCTGTTTCACGTTTAAAAGCCATCTAAACAAGCTTGTGGTTGTAACAATGACCATCATGTTTAAAAAGTAGTTGTATATATTATAACATAATAAGATAATAAATAATACATGTCTGTCTATATCTATCTATCCACCCATCCATCCATCTAGCCATCCGCCCATGTAAATCCATTCCTCTTAACTGTGAAAATATGAATACTAAAAAATGCTAGTTCTCTCTGATATGCTCTGTATTTCCCTAGGAATGTATTCTGAACCTGCACCTCAGATTTAAAGGAAAACTTACTTCGATCAGGCTTGCTTACAAATCTGAGTTTTCTGTGTGACACCAAAAACATCAGCGCAACCAAAGTGCAGATTCCCCCTTCGCATTCAACAATGACTTTTTGTGCTTGGCTTTTATTTTTGGAGGGGAGAGGTCGGTCATAAACTATCATTGGCATTTACACTTCACTTGCATGCAGTCTGCATCAAATGATGCGGGTGCAAGTCAGGCTTCACTAGTGTCCAGGCAATGTTTGGGATTGTCTAAAAGGGGACCACGACTGTCCTCTTGCACAGAAAATGTCTACAAAGGCGCAGATCTGGTCAAGTGGTTGGTCTCTGCGTGAATCTGAGGACCCAGACCTCTTGGATCCCAATCCCAGCAGTGTCTCCATGGGCTACAGTCAGCTAAATAGTGTTTCTGTTACTGCTTGTGGCAGAAAAAGTCCCCACCATCCTTAGCAGAGCCATAGGAGGCTCAGCGAGCTGTTTGGGGTTTGGGGGGGTTGGGGGAGCATGCCTTCTGCATGGGGACCATGGCTGCTTTGCATCAATGCAGCTGCTACCAGCCACAGGCTCCGGGGATGACAGTTTTAATAATTCAAAGCTTTGCTCCCCTAAGTAGTTCAGAGCCTTTTACTCTTCTACGAAAACTTCCCAGTTCCTTTTGCTGCTGGTAAAACAGCAATGCCTGCAGGCAGGTGCTGGCTGCTTGCTGATGCTGGCAGCTGGAAATGGGCATTTCACCACAGGGCACAGTGAGGGCTGGGGTGGCACAGGGACTGCAGCAGCTCATTCTGGTGCTGCTCGGCAAGCGGGGAAGCGTGCAAGGGATGCACTGGGACAGCCTGGCACAGGCAGCCCCCAGCGCCTGGGAACGCCCACCCCACACAAAGCCCCAATGCCGGGCTTTTATGCTGCAGGCTTTTATCATTCACGCAGGACACGGATGATTAAATAACCTCTCTAAGTTGAAATTTCATTGTCGAAGTGGGGGACCCCTGAGGGAGGAGAGCAGTGAGGAGGCAAGTGTGGCGAGGCAGTGGGGCCGCTCTCAGCATGTCCGCCTTCTCCAGCGTGGGACTGCAAACTGCTGCATGAGGGTCAGAGCGGTATCTGGCATATGGCAGGAGGGCTTTCCGTGAGAAGAGGGAACAGACAAGGCAGGGGTGAGGTTGGGGTGATGGGAAGACAGCAAGAGAAATACTTGGCACGGTGGGATGCTGGCAAGATTAGCACTGCAGAGCAGTGATGTTCACACAAGTAACAATAACTCTTTTTGGCTGCCTTTGCGTCCTCGTTATGAATTATTTTAATTCCTTCTGTGGATTTATTAAGCGCTTCTTGTCCTGGTGCTTCAGCACTTATTTACCAAGTTAAACCAAGCAGTAAATTACCTATGTTTACTTGGCCACCATGGACAAGGCGACAGAACTTCCATTTCTGTGTAAGGAAGTTAAAATCAGGCCAGAAATAAAGCAAATGGGAAGGCTTTTACTGTATTTCCTGCCTCTGCCTTCTGCTCAATCTCCCTGGAGAAAGGAATCCATGCTGGAAGTCCTCCTGGAGAAGACTTCTGCTCTCCCCAGGGTTTAAAACTAAGGAACCTCCCAGCTGATGGATAAGCACTGATTTTCATCGTGCTGGAGCCTAGATATACGGCTGCTTTTTCCCATGGCTTGTAATGCTGACATCAAAATGCACCTTCTCCTCAGCAAAGACTGATCCAGTGTGAGAACTTGCTCCATCCATCTGTTCTGGCTCCGCTTTTGTCTTCTGCGATGGAGTTGCAGTGGAGCTACATTTTCCCCCGTGATTCTCAGACAGGTCAGGTATTAGCTGAGCACATGGGAGTTTGGCATCTGGTTCCACAGTTGGCCCTTCTCCATGGAGCCCATTATGGCTTTTATGCTACAATTTCGGCTAGGAAATGATATTTTATCAATTTTACTGTCCTCAAGGTATCATGAGGAATGTCAGATTGGATTATACAAATAAAGACAGTTTTACTGAGACCTTGTTAAAGGTTCAGTGCTAATTTTATAACTTAGTTTGTAAAGTGCTTCTGCTAACATTGAATTGATTGTGAGCAAAGAGGCAGAGACTGTTCGGTCTTTTGATATGTTGCTTCTTGGTAGAAGCAAAACAGTTGTGGAGTTTAGTCAAGAGTATCAGTTAATCATAGTGGGTTCCCACCATTAGGTTGTTTACAATCCCCATACGTTTTCTGTGCAAACATTTTCCCTTTTCTGATGGTTGTTTTTGCTGACCCTTTCTAGTCAGGAGGCAGGGTTCCCTTATTAATCTCTAAATCAGAGACGTCTAATTGGCTTCTGCAATTTCAGTATACGTTTGGTCATGTTCCAGTGGAAAAAATGTTGCTTTGACCAACCACTGTGATGTCTGTTTTTCCAAGCAGGAGACAGAAGTGGAAGCAGAGATAAGATACGGTCAAACAGAGAATGTCTTTTCTAATTACAAACAGCCCATTCTGTTCTGCTGTGGGGAAAAGGCCAAATATATTACAGAATAAGACAATATAACCATATATATGTGTGCTTAATACTAAGGGACAAACCCCAGCAGTTTGTAAAATAATTTTCTTCTATCTTTCTGACTAGCTGTAGACTTGGGGCACAGTTACAATGCTGTTTACATTCACAGCTATATTCTGATCAGTTCATAATGAAGGCAGATGAAGGTAGGCTCTAGTGACTGGAAAGAATCCAGAGTATGTTAAGAATTTCTGAGACTTTTTCTAGGGTACACTGCAGATAATTAAATCCAAGAAATAAAAAATAAAAAAAAAAAAAAAAAAAAAAACCTAGAGGAGGTGCAAATACAGATTGCAGAGCTAACCTCAAGGGTCTTTGCCATTTCTAAGCTGTCTTCACTTAAATCTAATTTTTTGGGGGGAATAATTGCATTTATTTACATTTTTATGTACAGGTCACAATCCCAGTAGGATGAGCACTGCCTTCCTCCTTTCCTTTCAGCTTTTGGAGAGCCTCAGTGCTGTTTAGGCTTAGTGTACCCATCAGTAGCTGCAAATGTTTCTTTTCAACTTCCACACGTATGCTGCTCTGTGAGTGTCTCACTTGCTCCTCTCCATTTGAAGCTGCATGAGATCTGGGCATACTGCTGAGAGTCATGTAGCAGAGGACAATTCAAGAGGTGTGCATATAGGTTAGGCTTTAAGCGTGGAAAGACTTAATCTCTTCCTGAGGTTGGCAGCCTGTACTGGAAATCAGCAGGCTCTCGCTGGACTCAAACAAAATGCAAAGAAAGGCTCGGAGGCAGCTGAGCATCAGTGTGCAGGGAAGCAGGGCAAGGCAAGGCTGGGCTGCTTGGTGGAGAAAGTGCTGTTCCCAGGGCATCTTGAAAGTTAGGTTTGGGGGAGCAGGGGGGGTGCAGTGCCCCATGGATGGGGGGAGCTGGGCGGTTGCTGTCAGCGTGTCCATCACCTGGGAAATGCTTGCTCATCCTCCCAGCTCCTACCACTTAAATCACACTGCCTTAACGTAACAGAGTGAGGGGGGTTAAAGCTTATAGCTATCTCTAAATGTAGAGGCCATTACAAGGAGCTGATAGGGTGGCCAGTGAAAGAGCGAGCTGGTTTGGAGCTAAAGTTTTGGGTGGTGCCTGAAGGCTGGACTTAAGAGATGGCTTTGTGGGAGAGGAATACTGAAGCAACCTTGTTGCAGGGGGAGAATTGCTGTGCTTCCCCACTTGACCTCTGATGGGAGTTGATGGGGTTCAGAGGCTCACAAAGAGCTTTGCAGATAAAGTCTGCTCTGCCAATGCTTGCAGGCCTGCACTCAGGCTCGGAGGCCAGGAGCTACCGTCTCTTCTGGGTCCCTCTCTTTATTTGCCTTCAGAGAGTCTTTGAAATTGGGCTATGTGAAGTCTTGTGTAAATAGAGGTTTTAAAAAAACCCCACAGTTTAATGGGAATAAAAAGAAACATCTCTATTCCTGCATTTGCCGAGCTTGTTTCCCACTGAAGAATATGTTGTTGTTTCAAGTCACTAGTAAAATGGCTGAAAAACTTGAGGAGGAATTACAGGAGGGATGCAGACTTTGAATTTGTAAATTCTTAGGTGTGATCCTGTAGACTGGCTGCAGAAACCTGTTTTGGGGTTTTTGGAGTGTGCATACAGGCTGCAGGCCTAGGCTCTGTTGTGTTTAATAATGCCAACCGTTTTCTATAAGAACAGATAAATGGAGGTATCAAATATGGTGGTAGTAACAAAACTCAACAAGGATGCCAGGAACCCCAGTGCAAAACTGCAGAATGCCTTTTCTGTCATTTATGCTGGCACCAGGCATTGTTTCTAGATAAGTCCTTGGTACTGCAATGCCGCTCGGTGGAGCTGAAAACCTGAGCTGTGTAAGCCATCAAATGCATGACATGGCTGAATGGTGACTTCATTCAGTGTTCTCAGTTCGAAAGTGGTCTTTTTTTCAACATACTAATTTTGTTTCTTCTCTGCAAGTCAGTTACCATTAAGTCCCCAAATATTTTCTGCCTTTACATGTGTATGTGCATCTATATATTTCTGTAGCAATTAAGATCAAAGGCAGTGTAGAGTTATTTAATAATTTTTCTTTTTAGGAGCCATTTTGGGTTTATTTCTTAGTGAAAACATAGATGCTGGTAAGATGCTGGGTTATCATGTCCCACTAATAACTAGAAGAGCTGCTGTCTAAAACTTCACTTTCATCTTGAAGAATAAGTTCCTGATTTTTCCTTGCTGGAGAAAATGTGAAAAGAACCTGGTAGATGTAGGGCATATCTGAATGACAGCCATTGTGGGCTTTTTTTCCCCCCTATTCCCTAACCACCTTGTAGATGGAGGCACTTCCCATGTTGCTACCACTGAGGCAAAAGCATCTCTGAGCTACCTGCCGTCCTCAACCCTTGCCTGCAACTCACTTGCTCTTGGGTAGCTGTGGGATGGGAGGGCAGTTCCCAGTGTTTGGGAAGGGAATGTGATTTGTAGGGTAAAAGAAGGGCCTGGAGCATGGCTGGCTTTCACGAAGAACTCGGAGGTTTCACAGTATTTGGGCTCCTGTAAGAACTACAGCTGCTGGACTGCATTTGGTATTTGTGATTTCTGACTTGCATTGCTGCAGGCAGAAGCCTGACACTGTGACCTTCGGCATGCTAGGACCATCACAGAAAAAATACAAAGGACCTTGAGCAGATGCTTTTTTAATTTTTCCTTTTCCTTTTCCTTTTCTGTCTTTCTCCTAGGTGATCAGAGTGGGAAGGTTCAATTAGTTTTATTTCTTTTGGCAGCATTGTGTCTGGTACAGGTGGAAAAAAAAGGTAGAGTGAGAAGTCAGAAGGAGAGGGGGTGCACTCTGCATCCCCCAGGGCTGTACTCCTCTCCTTGGTCTGCTTGCCAGGGAGGCGGTAGGATGACACTCTGAAGAGCATTCCAGAGCATCCTTTAGGGAGGTCAGGCTTTTTGCATTATTTTTTTTTTTCATTTTTCTGTCCCATCCTGCTCCCACATATAAGTCTGTTGATTTCATGAGCCTCTTCCTCAGCAGCAGTGATGTGCTGGTGCCTGTAGCTGTTGAATCCTGCTAATATGTGAGGTTTTCCCTGAATGCTTTAACTAGATGGTGCCAAGCTGAACCTTACAGTCCGCAAACTGCATTTCTTCCAATGCTCCCTGTCTTTTAATGAAAACAAGGCCCTCCCTCTGACATTTATGTGATGCCTTTGTTTTATACAGATTGCACTGAAATTCTCACTTAAGTGGTTATTACAGTTTCTAAACCCCTGAAACTCCATTATGAATCCTATTGTAGTAACAAGTACCAGGCTGTCACGTATGCAAATGCCTTATCTCTTGAGAGCAGCCGGACACAGAGGGTGCCCTTTGCTGAATACTTCAAGGTATGTGCTGAGATAACTTCTTTCTTTTTGTGTGAGTTTATCCCGAAATGAACCTGCCCTCCAAGAAACCAATAATGCTTCTATATTTGTCCAGGGTTTTTTGTTGGTTTGCTTAGCTGTGCCGACACAAGTCCCAACAAGAAATGTTACTGAAGCAGCAAGATAAATTTTGACTGACTGCTACCAGAAATACCTCATTACTCAAAATTTGTGAGGTATCATGCTGTATGTGTGATCTGCCTTGTTTGTGATGATCAGCAGCAGTGTGTACTGTCAAGAAGCTGATTTGCATGTTAAAAACAAAAAGAAAAATTAAAATTCTTTGTAGTCTCCTTCAGTATTTTTAGGTTCTTGGAAACGTGCAGTGAGCAGGCAGGGCTTTGCTTTGGTGCTTCCCAGCCAAGGGGATCTACTCATCTTACTAGCAGTAACCTAGAGATCTGAATTTCTTGGAAACTGTTCAGTCTAATCTCAGAACTTGATTTGTCTCTAACATCTTCCTGCCTACTTCTCTTCAGCTAATGACAGGGGTCATTCATCTTTCTGCAACACTAGGAAAAAACGTCAAACTTGGCAAAACTACCACTCGTCCTTGCTATAATGGTAATTAAAGAACTTGTTGTATTAACATGCACAAAGTGAAGCCAGATTGCATCCTCTCCCGAGACCCTGGGGAGAGAGAGATACTAGGGCTTTATCATAGGAATGCTGGGTCTTCATCTGGGCTAATTGAACTGTCATAAGCAGTGATCAGTTAAGATGGTCAGGTACATCTCCATTCTGAAAACCACAACTGACAAGGCAGCTTTCTCCAGAGAAAATCCTGGCCTCGCTGCAAGGCCTTTGACTTCAGAGGTGGGGGCGGGGAGAAGCGAAGGTTAAAAAGAAGAAGGAAAAAGCAGGGCTGAAAAAAAAGGCTAGGGACTAATTGAAGTTAGAACCGATCTTATTTTAGAGAATGCTTTCTTAACAGAGTGCTGCAAACCCCCACCCCCCACACCCCCCCGCCACCCCCCCACCCCCCACCCCCCCCCCCACCTCAGCATTTTGGATTAAATTACTGTTGGTAGAGATAAGCTCCATTAGGGATGTCATTTCCAAAGGAGGCTCTTCCACAGCTGTTACTGTCCCTTCTTCCCCCAGACCTCAGGTACGATGCTGAAAACAATAACGGGGGCCAGAGCAGGCCATGAGGATGAACTTTTTATTACAATGCAAATGCAGACAATCTAGGAAATTAATATTTCATGTGTACCTCTCTTCACAAGGCGTGTTTCGATTGCAGGCTCCTGGTCCCTCAGCTGTGTGGCTGGCAGCGAGGGCTGTTGTTGTAAGCAGGGTCTTGAACTTATTTTTGTTTCTTGACTGCTGTTACCTGGGGACCAGTCAGAGGACTGGCTGTGCTGTGTTCGGCAGGCTACCCTGGGGGCTGGCTTAGCATCACCACGAAAGGAGGGGAGCATCTGGGTGCGCACAGCACTATGAGTGCCTCTTCCCCAGCCAGTAACACCATGTTGCACATTCTTCTCAGCTTGGGAAAGGAAGGTGGTCTGCAAGAATTAGAGAAGTGGTTGAGATAGTTTTCTCTGCATTTCCCTAGCAGGTAGCTGGGCAATGCTACAGACAGATGTATTGCCAAGATGCAAGTAGGAAGAGCTGCCATTCAGCCTGATAATCCATCTATGTGTCTGTACAGCACCGTGTAACACAGGCAGGGCTGCAGTGCTGGGGTGCTCATAAGAGTGGTTTGAGTGAAGAGCAGGTCTGCTCGGTGCAGGTGAAGATGCAGATTTCCTCAGGCTCCCCCAAAGGCACTGGCAATCCTTGCACCTGCCTTTAAGAGAAGCAGCATGTGGCCCCCCAGCACCTGAGCAAAATGTTATCTGCATCCGCAGTGCAGTTTGCTGTGGTCCCCAAAGCTGGGGCTGGCAGTAGGCATGCTGCCCCAAAAAGCCTCATGTGCTCGGAAATACCAAGTTATGGCTGGGTACTGCCCCTCTTCTCTCTTCCTGAACCACTTTGCAAGGAGCCGTTGCAGTTTCACCCTCATTAAGCCTTACAGTGTGCCTGTGCGGTGAGTAAATGCTGCCGTACCATTTGTCCAGCAGGCAGGCAGTGGTTAAATGGCCCAGCCAAAGCGACAAGAGCATGCTGTAGTGAAGTTCAGGATGGGTCTCGGGATTCAAGTGCTTAGTTGCTCGTTTCTTTAGCGTGATTTTAATGAAAGTTTATCACAATATATATGCAAGACAAAAAGCATGAGTCAATACGTACCACAACCTGAGACCACGCAGGCGGCTTTCTGCTTCAGATGTATTCACCCACCCACAAGGAGTAAGAGCCTCTTAATGTGTTCAGAGCATTAATAAGCTTAAAGTGGATTTGAAGAAAAGGTAAGAGAATTGTGAATTAAATATTGATCCTGGTATTTCATTGTTGAATTGCAGACATTCAATTGCCCGTGGATTATTCTGCCATTGAATCGTAGCAGCTAGAGATGGAAAAGCTGTACAATTATCCCATTCATCTCCTTGCCAATAGAAGAGTGTTCTCCACAGTATGTTCTCGTAGTGGTTGAAGTTGATCACTTAATTCCAATTACTGACAGTCTACTAATTGCTTAGGCTGTATTCCAATTTTTGTCAGCCCTCCCCTCATGTTAACTCCTTATCTAGAGGTCTGCCCTGCCTTCTGGAGGGAGATCACATGAGTGGTTTTGAACAGGAACTTTTAAAATAAGCCAGTTTCCCCATTTTTTTTTTCTGTTCACCTTTGTTTCTGATTGCATGTTTCTTGATCCACCTGCACTTTTTAAAATAAACAGGCAAACTAAAATGCCTCCAGATGAGTAATTGAAGGAGAGCAGACATGCGTCAGCATTCCCCAGCCATGATTATTTTCCTTCCAATGTGCACCGGTTATTAGCCTCCAGTGGATGGCTTTCTGATTTTTTATAGTTCTAAATAAAGATAAAATATATCTGTCAAAATCTCTAGCATCAGATTCACATATTCCTCCCCTCCCCCCCCCCCCCCCCCCCAAAGAATTATCCTCCAGCAATCCTTAGTTCCAGAAATTAGTCTTGATGAAAAGGAAATGTTAACTTTCTTTGTAAGTCACTGGTAAACTCACACCTCAGCCCCTTCACCATCTTCTCTCCCATTAAAACGGCCCTGTTTACCCCAGGCCATTTTGCTGTCAGGGAAAAATTAGCTGTGCACTGGCAAACATCAGAGGGCAATGGGCAGTTTTCTGACTGCCTGAATTCCTTTAAATCATTTATTTATTCACTCATACATTTTTTTTTTCTGGCCAGCAAATGTGTGTGAGTGAGGGTTTCTTGATGGGACTGGGCAGCCAGAAAGGTACCAGATGGAAAGGCTGGCAGAGACAGGGGTCATGGGAGAATGAGGATGAGTCTGTGAAGTTTATTTTAAAAACAAAGTGATAGTGATGGAGCTGAGGGGTGAAGGCTGGTGTGGGTCTGGGGAGAAGGTGAAATGCTTGAAGGTGGATAAAAGGACTTTTCTGTGTGTGCACTGCAGAAGCAAGTAGCGAAAGGCAGCTGGGGCGATAGTAGCAGACTGGAAGGTTGCTCAGCATCCCTGAGCAATTCTGGGCTGTGCCTGGCACCATGGGGGGACATCGGGCACTAAGGGACTGGCAGGCTGCCTGTGCCCACAGACCCCAACCATCCCTGGAGGTGATGTGAGTATAAAAAGAAAGCTTTGCAGCTCAGAGTAGCATTGGGAAGTCTCCAAAGAGACTGTGGTAAAGAGGCTTATTTTTGACAGGCAGGGGCATGGCACTCCCAGATGTAGTGACATCAGATAAATGACTGTCATTTTCAACCTCATCTCCGGCGCAGAGTTTTGTGAAGGAAGATTTCCAGGCACAAAGGGAGGAATTTGACTGTTGCTGGAGTTTGCAGCCAGAAAGAAGTCAGGCAATAAAAGAAAGTCCACTTTTTAAAGAATTTTTCAGAAGGCTGACACCCTTGTGAAAGCAAATCTATTAGACCTCTAGGCACGTAAAGTTACAGAATTCTGCTCAGTCATGAGATGACACAGAGATTTGTCAAGCTTTCTGCTTGAGAGCTTATAAAATGGCTAAAGTCTTGGCTTCAGTTTTGCTTTGAACATCCCAATTGAGTGCTGAACGAAAGAATAGCTGGGGAGCAAGCAGGCTGAAAATGAGCCTGTGCAGCAGAGCTCCCGCTTCGAAGGTATGTGGCCTTTCACCGCCACAGAGCTTTATCATCTGAGGCTCACCAAGTTTTTAGCCTGATAAAATGAACTAGACAAGGGAAAGGAAAATGTGCAAAGGGAAAACGTTACACCTGTCTGCACTTTAAGCTGAGCCTTGAGTTCAGGTTACAGAGTGAAGTAAGGTTCACAGGAGTTATTTTGATATTGCAGTAACTATGGTCAAGGCCGTGGTTGCGTTTATGACTGGCAGTGTAGAATAACCTACAGGAAACATTATCTGTCCTGGAGAATGCACAGTCTGGGACAGGGATGTTGTATGTTAGCTCAGTGTAATATCTCCCATGATAGTTGCTTATGAAAGAAATTTATTGCCAGTTACTGTAGTTACGCTAACCTCCAAAACAATTGCCACTGTCACCTCCAAACAGTAGTTTTGGATTTTTAATCTTCTTTTTGATAGTTCATATGGCCATTCTCTCAAAATGTAAATTACGTCTCCATTAGAGATGGCTATCTAAAGCAAGAAATAATCCTGCTTCTTTCTGCTTACCTTAGGCTGGTGTTTATTTTATTTGACTGCTCTGAAACCTCTGTATATCCTGTATATTTCTGCCCCTTGCAATATGAGTCTGAACCAAAACGATTGTAAGACGATGCAGGTAGTGTGGGCCCCATGGGTCTCACACCTTAGGCAGTTATCTTTAGACATAAAATTTTTGTTCGAGTCATGCATAATTTTATACTTATAACTATGAGGTTCCATAATTGGGTACAGCTTATATTTAGAGGATTTTAAAAATCCACTTACTTCTGTTAATTTCCATGCCAATTCTGATGCTAAGATAATTGTGTTTAAACACATGAAAAAAAATACTACAAAGAAGGGATTGGACATCTTTCTGTGTTCTCACAGGACAAGGTTGAGTGGGCTGGGATTACAGGAAAGGAGATTCAGGTAAACCTCCTAAAAACATTTCAAAGGAGAACAATAACTGAGCACCAGGATAGTTGCCTGCAGAAGTGGTCAGGTCTGCACTGAAGGTGATTAAAAACTTACTGGATGCATGTTATAAGCATGGCTGAAGTTGAGTGGATCTTGCATGTGGACTGAGCAGTGACGTGTCTGTTTTCAGTGATTCACAAAAGTCAGGGAAGAAAGACAGCAGATTTTACAGCAGTTACTGCTGTTCTGTATGGGTTTAACTCTTCTTGTCCAGGCTGGATTGTAGGATTAAAGGTCTGTATGCCACAAAAACATGCTGTATTTGTGGCAGTGCACTAGCCTGGAAACACAACATAATTGCAAGGAAAGGTCAATGCCCTTATTCAGAGTTAAGTGGAAAGATCTATGGTCCGAAGGGGATTAAGCTTTTGGTAAACAAAAATAGCCATATTTAGCAAAGCAGAAGAGAATAAATCAGTGGGCAAATGCCCTTCTGTTATTGTTTAAACTGTAATGCTCTTCTCTTTCAAGGTTGCTCTCCAGTTGAACCTTAAGCAGTTGTGAACAGAAATTTTAGGATCTCCTTCCTGAATAAATAACAGCTCTGGAAAGCAGGTGCAGATTTACAGGGTGGTGATGAATGACTGCAGAGATCTTGGCACTCCATTAACACTGGCGAGTATAGAGTGTCCTCCCAGACCATACAGTGTGGTTCACAACACTTTTCATCCAGTCTCCATGAAGTTTCTTTAAAAAGCAATTAACCGCCATCCTGGATGGTGTGTTGTAATGGGCAGGTGGAGGGGATTATAGAGCTCTAGTCTTGCAGCTTTTCTCCCAGTAGATGTTTGCCATCAAGGCAGCTCTGGAAAGAGAAAGAGAGAAGGAGGTAATTTCCAGCTGTTTTGCCTTGCTGTGGTTACCTACTCCACTATGAAATACTGAAGAGGTGGTTCTGGTGCTTTTGGTGCTTTCGCTAAGAATGCTTTGGGACAAACACTGATAATCACATATGGCTCATCTGGCTCATGGGAAGACTTTCCAGCAGCCCAAATGTAGCAATGACATCCTGTGACCACGGACCTTTGAACTGCTCTGAGTGATTACTGGCTTTCAGTGTGTTATAGAACTGCTAAGCAGTCCACATTGCATATGAAATTAATATGTGCAAATAAGAATGGAAAACCAAGCAAGCAAAAGTACGTTTTCAAATGCTTTATGTTTTTTTTCCTCCAGCTTTGCACCTGAAGGAAAGTTTCCTGGAAAGTCAGGGTTGGACTGTCAGTTGAAGAAACTAGGGAAGCGTGTCCATGTGTGTGTTTATTTTCAAAACAGTCATCTTTCTTTTGGGTGTTGCTTCCCTTCCCTGCTGCATGTAGCTCTGACAGATTGATGTAGTGTGCCCAGGAAGAAAAGAAATGCTTGTCCAAAAATTATTTCCCATATCTTTGAGAGGAACAATCCATATTATTTTTTTCCCTTGATTCTTAGCACTGAAAGCTCTGCCTTTACCCTTTAATAGATGACTGTGTTTGATGAAGGTTTTTGAACCGCCTAAATGGTCAGGTGTCAGAGATCTATAGGCAGCTGGTGTTTGTTTAGTAAATGATGTCCCTGTTATTGTAGTAAAAGACAGGCCTGAGCGGGCTATAAATATGTGCTGTTCCCATGCATCATACCTCTGTCCCAAGTTACATTTCAGACCTTTAGTTGTTTGCTCTCTGATTTCTTTCTTTTTCATTACATTTCTCCCTCCCTCTCTCCCACCAAGTTATTACACTGAAACAAGACCAAACCAAGTTATTCATGTAACAACACTTTCAGAAGGAAGCAGAATTTTCTATATGCAACAGTTGTGATTGCAGTCTTTATCGTTTTCATTTGCAAACCATCAATGCTCCTGTGTTAACTTTGGTAATGACAAAGGTGACAATGGACAAGTGTTTAGTGGTTATCAGTGCTGCAAAATGCTCCTATCTATCAGCATGAGAAATTGTGAAATGGAAATTGTGGACTTTAATCTATTTTCTGAAGTTGTTTTCATGTCTGCATTGTAGAAAGTTAGAAAGGGAACTGCTGCTTAGAGAGTGCATGGGATGTTGTGATCAGATGGGTGGCCAGAAGAGAACTTAAACAGCAGAACTGTTTCTTGTGTGTCTTTTCTTGTTTTACTCCTATGATGGTTGTTTTTGTAGGTGTAGAGGAATTGCACGTAATTTACAGGATCAGTAGAGCCCCACCAAGATCCCAAAGCTCACCAGGTGTTTGTTTGAATATCTAAAGCTGTAAGGTCAGAGGAAAAAGTGTCTTTTGGGAGCTATTTTTGTAGAACTATATTTCCTATATAAAAGCTCGTGTTCTTCTGCATTTTGCATACACTGGTGTAATTGTAAAAATAGCTTGTCTTGTGGTGTTTTGACCATTAAGTTTCTGGTTCTGCTTGGGACTCTAGTATGTAGAAGTGGGAGTTTGATACAAGGCTTGGAAAATACATGAGTGGGACTTCTGCCATAAAATGGAGCTAACCTTTCCTTGTCTTGGTCACCGCATGGTCATTATTATCTCATGTCAGCTGGGTTGTCTTCTCTCTTTTGCCTTGCCCATAACCCTAAGCTGCTGCTCTGCTCAGCTGGGCATGTTAGGATGGTGTAATTGAGAATAGAAAGTGCTCTGAACACACCTGACATACAGGTGGCACTGGGTCATACCTTGGAGACAAATCCATCCCAAATTTGAAAACATCTGAGTCCAGAGAGAGTGTATTTGAAAGATGAAAGGAAAATGTAAATGCTTTGACTTTGGAGAGATTCTTAGGCTTATCAGACTCTGAGTCCAAGCTTTCCAGGTAAGAGTAATCTCTGTCCTTAACTCTTTATGCAGTAAATCTGAACACCTAATAGCCCAGGAACACAGAGCCTTGAACTGTCCTCCAGTTAACAGCTCAAAAGTCAGCAGACCTAAGAGAGGGAATTAAGTCTCCCATAGCATCTGGGCACACCCTGTGGCCAGGGTTGCATTTGACCATGATTTAACAAATGCACTTATGATTTAAAAATCTCCTTCAGATTCAGAATTATATCTTTATCTATATTATATTGCTGGAGAAAGTCCTCCCCTGCTAGACAGAGAGTTAAGTTTACAGTCCTCACCAAAAGGTCATGAGGGCAAGAAAAGGTGACATTGCAGGTTTTCTGATACTTTTCTGAAAGAACATGGTCATTTGTTCAGTATGCAGGAGAAGCATGACCTCCTTGTAATATTATTTTTTCTCTTCAAGCATATCTGGCAGAATTAGAACTGCAATAAAACTGTCCTGATAATGATGCAAATGTGTGAAATTGTAGTTATCCTTCAACATCATTTTGCTCTTAATTTGTTTCTTTTTGGCTGTCATGCTGCTGATTTTAAACTCCCTCTTCCCCTGAAAAAAACATTTTATTGGAGAAAAAAAAAAGATATTTTCTCACTTTTTCCTGGCTTAACTTTCCATTCTCCTCATTGATACTCTAAAGACAAATATTTGAAGGAACCAAGTAATTGTAATCTTCAGGGTACGAATTGTTCATTTTCCACTAAATATGAAACCCATCATGCTGAACTGTGAATACAGCGGGATACACTTAGCAGGTGTATGAAAATGAAAATAAAAGGACACTGATTGAAAGGAGAATAAAAAAAAAAATCATGAAAGTGACAGTTCCTCAACTCACTCAAAATACACAAAACAGTTTTAACTGCTTTCATAACAGATACCATGCAAGGAGACCCAATTAATTTTATCTTCGTGCTGTTATACAATCTGTGTAATTCTTTTGGTCACCAAAATGTCTGAGGTACATTATATTATTAATACAGACTTCACTCCTTGGAAAAAGAAATCACATTTAATCTCTTTTTCTCTTTATCTATGGATTGATCTGTCTGTGAACAACTCCAAATCTTAGCAGGAAAAAAAGTGTAAGTAATAACAACCTGATAAATTCTGGAAGAAACCTTGAAAGCATGTTCACATCAGACAGAGATTGACATTTAAATAGACGAGCACACACTGCGTGAATGTAATTGTGTTTAAAGGTATAATGTCTTCTGACTTGGTATACTGAGGAGATGAAGTGCTTTTGCAGGAGGTCACAGTAGCCTTACAATTCACACGAGGGTAATGGAGGGAACGCTAACAATAGCAAATGAAGCCCTAATTCCTGGTGTAGTTACAGGGAGCCGAATCTGTTTCTACAGTTCCTTCAGCCAGACTCACTTCTGGTTTCTGCTGCTGGAAACCAGCAACAGTTTTGTGTATCAGCAAAGAAGGGGATTTGTCCAAGGATCTCAAAGGGAAGTGCTCATTCAGTTGAGCAGCAGGCAGTGGCAGAAATTTCATGAAACTTCTGAGCAGGAGCACAGGATGGGAAGGTCAGGTTACCCTCCAGTTTTAGGAATAGGTACCTTGTTTCCTTTGCAAGACTAGAGCCAGGCAAGTCCTTGCATTTTCATTACTGATCTTCACTTCAGCCTGTAGTGAACATTACAGGTTGCTCAGTATGCCAGAGTCAAAGGTATTGGTCTACAAGGATGTTGAAGAGGGAAAATGACACAATGTGCTGGAATTTGGTTATGGCAACAGATTACAATCGATAAGATAGCAAGTGCTCAGTGATTTGTTCTCCAGAAACATCGGACAGGGAGGATGGATGGGTAGATTGATTTCATAATTAAACATGAAACTGTTTTATTTTCTGATTTCATTGTCAACTCAGATACGAGCCCCAGTTTGATGAATAGTTTTCTCTGGTTTACAAGGATTTCAGAAAGCTTTGGTGGAGATTCAGGTCATCTTGGGCTGAATTCAGCTGTATACAGGGGTCTGGGTAAATCTGGGTTAGTGTATGATTTCCTGCATCTAGTACAGAGAAATCAGCAAATTGCATGCAGTTCTTCTGCCTATGGGCTAAGGCAGAGAAGATCCACAGCCAAATACAGCCAAATTTGCAGGGGACTCGAAATGCTGACTTTGATATGTGGGCCTATGTTACTCTTTAATGCCCAAAGACTCAGCATTTCACGGTTTATATTTGTAGTCTCATCTGAATATAAGTCACAGTGTAAAAATTGTTTATCTCCTGCAAAGTGAAAGCATGAAAATTAGTCGTGTAATATTGACTGAACTGAGCCTGCTGAATCGAGAGACCAAGCTGTGATCAGCTCACCTTTGGGAGAGAGTCCGTAGGGCACCTGTGGCCACTTGGCATGCAGTAGGTAGGAGAACCAGCTGGATCTGCACTTGGAGGGGGAAAAAGTAAATGGCTATAGAAGAGGGGAAGGCACCAGAGCTTGCACTGGTTACAGATTTCTATGGCTCCTTTATACTCAGATGAGAAGCAGGAGGGAGCCGAGACCTGATCTGGAGCACTGCTTATTTTACAGTTTGCTGGCCAGATAACCCCGCTGCTCCCTGCCCCTTTCTCCCAGCAGATCACAGGACTACAGGCTAGCCTGCTCTGTGGACTTGATTTTGAAGATTGCAGCATCTTCTCCATTCTGGCCTGATGTCAACTATATAATAAGTGTGTATTTGTTACTATGTGGGTGGGAAGCCTGTAGGAATATAGGACAGAAAGCCTATCCTGTATTACAGGCTTGCTTTTTTTTTTTTTCCCCATTCAACAAATGCTCATTTATCAAGCTGCTGAGAGGAGAGAAACCCAGCTATTTCTGCCTGTGTGCCTGCTTGGATTTAAAAAACACCTTTAAAGGTATAAACAGACTTGAAATCCCAAAGGGTTTAAAGGCAGACATGAAGCATATGCATGTTTTCAGAAAGATAAGTAGTTAGCCCCATCCTTATTGTGTTTTTACTGATTCTAGAAAACATCTGAAAGTAGGGATTTAAAAATGCTTCCTATATTCCTCTCTCTGCATTCATCTTTGCATGGTCTGCACATTTCAGGTGGGCTTATTTTGAAACACTGGATTTGAATAGTACTTCTCCGTTTCCTTATTTTAAGTCATTTTCCTGGCAGGGATTGTACTTAACGTTGACTAATGACTAAACTAACAGGCAGAATGGATGTCGTTGGCCTCATTCTTTTCTCTTTACCAGTCAAAGGGTAACTGTGAAGTTAAAGTAATTATGTTGGTCTGAAGTCGGCATCAGAGTTAATGCTAAAATTTAACATCAATGCTAAAAATTATCCTTTATGTGTTTCTTTTAATACATGCAATGTTCTTAGTTTTTTGCATACAATACATATGCACACAACTACTGGAAAAATCATACCTTTTTGTGTCCTCTAGTGACCTTATTTATGATATAAGTATAGAAGAAAAGGCTAGGTTAGTTCCTCTTTGAGGCTATGACTTTGATCATATGATATTGAATTGTACCTTACTTCTATTTTACAGGTTCTAACGAGAACAAAAGTCAGGAAAATTCAGAGCAGCAGGGAGGGTCTTTCTATTCAGAGGTAGATTACTTTATCTTTAACCCTCTTCCCTTCCTTGTGCCTGATGCAATATGCACACACGCATCCATGTGTACACAACTACTTGTACAGTTTAAGTTTCTCTTGCCCTCCCTCTGAGCCAGAAGCATAAATCTTCTTTCTCTGATAAAGGCATTTAAACCACCAAGTTATGAAAATATTATCAGTATTTCTGTGTTGGGTATGTCACTGGCAGTGGGAAGCATTTATCTTCCCTGTCACTTAGTTTCCTTGCTGAATTCTCTAGGGACAGCAACATTTGGTTTTCTTGAAATTTTCAATAAAGGACAGGCAAATAATGTCTTTCTCTACTAGGTTTTCCCCAGCTTAGCTCTGCCTCTACCAAGGGTGTCTTGCAGGGACAATTAACACCGCGCTGTTGCCTGAGTTTCGGTGGACGTTGTTATTGCAGCATTTGTCCCCTTCCTTGCAAATCACATTATTCCTGTGGCCGTGGACCATTAGTGAGCCCAGGGGAGCCAGGAGGGGATCACGACCGGCTGCTTGCCCTCAGGCGGAGGCAGCCCCAAGAGTGGCCAAGCAGAAGGTGGCTCAAGAGGAGCCCATTTGGGTGCTCTCCTGTACCTCTGAGCTGCCAGGTACTTAGTGCTCAGTTTACCTGGTGCCCCCTTCCCTTCCTGGGGCTTATTTCTGTCTTAGTTTTGCAGTGCTGCACTCGCTGCCCTCCCTACACCTCCTCCCACCACAGAGCCAGCCTTTTTTGTGTGCTTCTCTCTCTGCCCAAGCATTTGGCAACAGGCAGTTGCTTAAATATCAGCAACGCTAGGATACCATGCCATTTCACTGAAATATCACTGTTTTCTTTGCCTTTTTTGCCTGCTATCTGGTTTAGTTTCAGACTCTGGCTTCTCTGGCAGCACAGCCAGGAAGGGTAGCAGATGTCATGGTCTAGCTGAGGTTTTGAGGTCTGCGCAGCAAAAAATGGCCAGAGTTTTTCAGCCTTTCAGCAAGCATTGCACAGGCAGCAGTTGGGTAATGTCTGTGTGGAGCATATACATCCTTGACACTGCTCATTACATTAAATTGAGCTATGCTAGGTGACCATTCTCTCTTTGAGATACCAACATGAGGGGGTCAGGAATGTATTAAGGGATCAATAATTAAAGCCTTACCTTGCCTTAAAATTCTTCCCCTGTTCGGTTCCCAACCCCAAACATTCAGCTGGAAAATCCCAGAAGAGGCAAGTTTGTAATTCTCACCTGGTCTTTATGTAACCAGCTGTTTTCTGCACCCCAGGGGTGATGTGGGTTTCCAGGTCTCTTGCTTAAGCCTTATTAATTTATGTGCATTTTTTTCTAATATGGTTGTTCCCAATTTGCTTTTTGACTTACAGACAGAAGTGATGATGCATTGTATGTTTCCTACTCTTCCGCTAACCTAAATAGCCTGCCTGGGGAGGGATGGAAGGGAATGGTTGTGCTTTGAGAGGTAAACATAGAAGAGTCTCTGGTATTCTCTCAGACTGCTTTAAGAACACTGAAGAAAGCTGGTATTTCATCCCTTCTGTTTGCTTTCTTTCCCCAGAAATCTTCACCCCAGAAACAACATGTGCATAGTACTCCCTTCCTGTGTGTCACCTTTATGTGGCACTGCACCTTAGTGAAAATACACTTTTGGTGTGCTAGATAGGCTGGTTTAACTTACTCAGTGCTTCAGTTTAGCATCTAGACTTGCAAGCACGGCTGTATTGGTACTTGTTACCACCAGGAAACAGGTGCTTCAATCTCACAGTGAGGCAGGTAATTCATTTGATGTTCCTACTCTCTAGGAATTTTTAGACTTTGTTGGGTTTTGTTTGTAGTATTTCCATTTGCTGTGGACAAAATGCATATGCTAACACAGCAATCTTGTGCAAATCTCTGCTGTTAGAATTTATGTAGAATCTAGGTGGAAGCACATGGATCAAAGTGGTTGAAGAGTTAATGCGTGGCAAGATTTGTTCCTTCAGTTCTCATTCTACCTTTGCTGCAGACAATATGTTATTTAGTGCAGGTGCTTCACTGGGAATCTCAGTACCTTGCAGTAATGATCACTGCAGATAATCAGCCTCTGTCTACAACAGAAAAATTACTGCAATTGGATAACGTAGTTTATCTCCGCTGGGACCCCAGATGAGGCGCGTTAGCATAACTGCACAGCCAGCTGACACAACGGCTTTAAGCACCATCTTGAACCATGAGATCAGCAAGAACACTGCGCTCTTGGTAGGGCGGTGGTCGTCAGCCATCTGCTGAGGATACAGTGCCTGCTGTTATTAACAGCACGAGCACTGAATTCCTGAAATATTCCTTCCAGTGCCCATAGCCATGGCTAGTAATTCTGCATTCCCGGTCTTTATTTACCTGTGAAGCTCTTCTGCTCTCAGAAGGAGGAACGCTGGCTTCGGTGGCAGTGCTCAGCTCGCCTGCACTGTTTTGCTAAACATGCTGAGTCTTAGCATGCCTAAAAATAGTGCTAGATTATCAACACTGGGTTTTAAAGATAATTTGTTGACAAAGTGCACCATTTAAGATTACTGCTTTTATAAAGAAGCCACATTACACTCTAAAGACTACATGAGCCTTTAATTTGCTCTGATGGTTACTTGGTAGGTTTAATTGGATGCAGTAAGTTTTAGAAGCACACACCAAGTCTGAGATTTGGAAGTGCACCTGATGCCATCCCAAATTTTCATTACAGTAAGACCTGAGCTCATGGAAGCACAGCCCCCAGGCATGCTGGAAGAGCTGTAAGCAAATACTAGTTCCTCCTGGAAGTTCTTGCACAGGCAGAGGTGAAGCTGCGCTGAGCAGCCAGTGCATAGGAGCCTCATGACAGGAGAGGATAAAAGGGATAAGATGGGGCCAAATTATGAGACAAGACAGATCCATATTGTTCACAGGGTGGGGTTTTTTGGAGGTTTTGGGTTTTGTTTTGGGTTTTTTTCTTATGCTTCCAAAGGCTGGGTTTGCAGTGCTTTATGCTACGTAGCTGTTCATACAGCACCTATCAGTTAAGATCTCCATCCTAATAGAAACTGTTAGTAAGACATGTTCCTCATTTCACTGGTTCAGCTGAATAAAACAAAATAATAGAAATGGCAGCTATGATGAAGAGTGAACTTTTAGAACTTTTTTTGGTTCATGTAAAGTTGGTTAATTTGTGCATCCAGTTGGTCTCATGAACCTCAATGAGACTGTTTGTGGGAGTAAATAGGCTGGTTTTTAATCCCTCAGGTTTTCCTAATAACATCATTATGTCATTTAAAGCATGAGCAGTATTTATCTTGATGACCTCTTTTTATCTGAGATCAAAGTGAGATAAGAGTTGAAAATTAATTCAATGTAGCAATTGCATTAAGAAACCATTTACAATGGGAGTTTCACAGAAGAGTCATTCTGAAGGTTTCATTTTGGTCCTTCACTGCAGTCTGTCCTTCCAGAAATCCACTTCTTGGCTTGGGGCACTAATTACCACCTTTATCAAGAGCCCTGTCCTCAAAATGCTTACGCATATGCCTGTGTCTCCTGGCATTACTCCTGTCACCAAATGGGAAGTGAATCAAATTACAAAGACATAAGGATTTGGCGAATTCTAGCCTTGAGTAAGAAATAATACCTATCTACTTCAAGGTGAGTTGTGAGGATTTGATACAGACAAGAAGAATCCTTGTTAGTGCTAAAGAATTGTCAGAATTAGGTCATGATCCAGTGTCTTTTTCCTGAGGATAGCAGTGTGATATTTATATTGGAAAGACATGTATGAATCTGTGTGAGCCTGAAGCTGTACTAGCTTCAGAGATGCTTTTAAAATATTATTCTTCCCTCCCTCCTTTCTAAAGGGTCTCATGAATCTGTCTGGAGCAAATACCTCAATGAAGACCATTTTCATTGTCTAATTCAGATTTACTATAACGTGTGGTAGTGGTGGTGGTGTGTATTGCGTTTTGTGAATTAAATTCCAGAGACAGAAATAATTCAGCTTTTTTTTTTTTAGCATACAGATTTCTTCTAATGGGTCCCATTTATTATGTACATGGGTCACAGATGAAAAAAACCACAAAACCTGAACATTCTGCTTTGGTCTGCTGAATATGTCCAGAAAGTTTCCTTTCTCGTCATCTCCCCTTTAATGGGTAAATCTTGCTGCTTGAAATGAAGTGTTCAAAATACTAAATAGAACGAAAGCGGAATATTGTTCCTAAAGTTATCAACCCTTGCCAACTCAGTGGATGTGTGAGTTGTGAGAGAGAACATCTCAAATTACATCAGATATCTACATGTAGGCAAATGATTTAAGCCCTTTGTATGGTGATGGTAGTATAATTAATTCATACTATGTAATAAAAATATGCATAAGTAATTCATACTGTAATGAAAAGTGACATTCTTACTGTCTAGTGTTAGTAGGAAGACCTGATACTGAAAAAGACCTCAAAATTTCCTTATATGTGTTCAAACATATGCAGGATATATGAAAATACTTTAAAACTTATTGCATCAGTCATATAATCTAACGGAAAAGAAGCAAAGTTTCATTACAAAGTATATAATTGACTTCAGCCTAGAAAGCAGTGTTAAAAATGGAAATTCATCTTCAGTTCTGTTTGTAAGCTTACAGTACAAAGTAAAATTTATTGGCAAGTAAGTTTGATGTGTGTACTCATCAGGGGCTATGAGAATGGGGAAGATCCATATAGCCAAAGAGAAATAACAAGCTAATACTGAAGTGTTTCAGGAGCAGGAAGCCACAGAAATCAGCAGGTCCCTCAAGATATTAGGCAGTAATCAGATAAGAATGTTGCAGATGCTTTTCAAGACTTTATTTTCCTTGGTCTCTGCTACTGAGAATGATGAATAAATTTGGAGTGGGGGAATTCCGGAGAGCAAAGGTGCAGTGCTGCCTTTGACAGATATTTCAAAAAAATTCTCTCCACATATATGTATGTGTGTGTATGTGTGTGTGAAATGGAAGAACTCAGGAAATTAAATGTCAATAAATCAGTGGGACCAGATGGCATTCATCTGAGATTTCCAAAAAACATAGTAGCAGAGTTACTATTAAAATATGTATAGATTATCACTGAAAACAACCTCATCTATTAAATGAGAACAGTTTTCAATGGAAAAGACTTCTTAAAAGACAAGAATTGTGGCAGGAATTATATTGTGGCCAGTGATTTTAATTTCCATAGCAGGAAAATAGAGATATGATGTTTTAATACATTAACATACTATTTCTTTTGATGTCTTACAATCTTTGACTGGCTTAAGAAAAAAATATTTAAAACAAGGCATAAAATCTCCTGTGTTATTAGAACATAGGTATAGCTAGGTGGTTTTTTTGGTTTTTTTTTTCAAATGTCTTTTTGTGAAGTCTGTAAATGAAATTTGTTAACTAGAGGGTGAGGATAAAGTTAGATCTGTTCAGAGATTAAGAGAGGGAATTAGATTAACTATATTACAGATAGGAAGAAAGAATACAAGGACTGATGTCTATGCCTCAGCACAGAAGGAGGTTATTAATACATAGCTGCAGGGTTCGAACCTGGAGTGGGTGTCGTTAAACCCGTTTGGAGTAGGAAGGGAGGAAAGAGGTGACTGTTGGTACAACAGGAACTTGTTTGTGCAGCCACACAGTGCACTGGATATTCATGAGAAAGCTAGAAACTTGGGCAATATACTTCAAGATAAGCATGTGCAATGCAATGCATACTGGAAAGAACTTTGTAAGCACTCAGAGAAGTTTTGGCTTAACCTGAGCCACCCCTAGAGGAGATAAAGGCATGGGGGAGCTGGTGGTGGTGGGGGTGTAGAAACCTGTCCCTTCTACATCAGAGCACAACCGTCCTTCTAGAATAAATTCAGCCCCATGGCTGGAGGGAAGGGAGACCAGCATCTTGTGTTGTGGGGGTGTTTGATGTGGGTACTGCTCACAGCAGCATCAGGTGAGCACTTCTTGTCTTTTCTATGCCCCTGTAGTAATGGTGCCCATGACCGTGTCTCCTGGAGTCTTTATGTATCAGCTTATCTAGATTTGTGCAGGCATTGGGGCAGCTTCCCTTACCCACCCCAGCGCAAACATGTAGTGAGCGTAATTAAACTTACAGAGATAAGTGGCACTGAAGAGAGACAGCTAAAGATACCTGTGTGGCAGAGGAAGATGAGGAGTGGAATACTGAAATGTGGCACTTTGTTAAGGAGGAGATAATGTTGTCTATTATACCTTTTCACCTTTATTAAGGGATCGACTTTCACTCATTTTATTCTGACAAAAAAAGTGAAAGATAGCAAAGAAACGAGTGAGGGAAGGCTCACTAAAGGTGAGAGAAATGATAGATAGAAGTGAGAAAAGAAATTCGGCAATGAAGACTTGAAGCAGTGCTAGGGAATCAATTTGCCTCCCTCCTATGAGCAGGCTGTAACTAATGATTTAGAGAACGTTTCTGAACGAGGCGCTTGCTGTAAACCCCAAACTAATTGATCCATTTCACTTCAAAGTATGTGATAGGGGAAAAGTCTACTTTATCTTCTCTACTCAGGGTAGCAATAAAGTCCTACTCGTACTCCTTCCACTTCCAGCAAGAAGTCTGCGTCACTGACATTCTCAAGCCCAGCTTTGCAAAGAAAACATCTAGAGACTGTTTTTTAAAAGCAGGCTGAGATCTGGTTTCCTCCATGGGATCAAAAGGCTGGACTTTTCACAAAAGATTTACAGGCATCTCTTCCAAATTCTCAGCATTCAGCTGAATAGGAAGTCTGCCTGTTTAAGAGTTGGATTGATAATTCAGTGCAGTGGGGATAAAGTATTAGCTTCTGATGCTTGCCAAGAATTTTGTATCAGAGCATCCTAAAGGAGTGGGAAGGAGGTCTTCCATGCCTGACGTTACTAAGCTTACCTCTAAACCCAAATATCTCACAGTCTGGAGTTTAAAAAGAGGATGTGTTTTATTCTGCATCATTCAGAGAATTTGGGAGGTCAGTAGAACGGGACTTTCTTCCACTCTGATTAGACAAAAGCCAGCTTTGCCTCAGAAGGAAAGCCTGCCTGCCCCAGCTCCCTCATTGCCTTGCAGAGTGTGCTGTTGGCAGAACAGAGACTTGCTTCTGAAATCATTGCTACCAATTATACAGAACGATAATTCCGCTGAGAAAGTGTAGACAAACTTTATCTCATTAAGACAAAGTCCAGATGCTCTATTTATGTATGTTTTAAAACCAGTGCAGTAAAGTCTTCCAGATACATATAATTGGCAAGAGAAAGCAGAGTGCAAAAGGGTAATAGTTCCACTATTTTGTTTTAAATTAACAACTGTGGTGTATCATCTTGTCTCCAAACAGAGATCTGAACGAGGGCATGGATTGTATGGCATACCAAAAAGATTTCCTGGGCTTAAGTTGCAGGAACAAAAGGAAAGGACTCTGATGGATAGGAGATGCTAAAAAGACTCTTCAAGAGAGAGTAACATTGGAAAGAAATCAAGATGCCAGGAATGTGAGAAATAATGTTAAATTGTCAGCTTCATTATTTCCAGGGTTGGAAGGGAAGTAAATGTTCTTTGGGGTCATTGGCATGGGGGCATTTCTGTCCGTGATCAGGGATGGGAAAGACCCTCTCCCAGTTAGCCAGACTGTCTGAAAGCCTGGGTGGGAGAGACTGATGATGGACATGGATGCCTTTGTCTCAATTCACAGATACTCAGTAGTACAAATTCCTCTCCTGCCTCCTGGGAGCTCTGCTCGCAGGTAATCGAGAGTAGCATTTTACACAGGAAGAGGAAAAAAATCCTGTATTTAGACAATTCTTGTTGGAAAATTGTAGCCCAAGGCTGTAATAAAGATGCCAGTTTCATGAAACTGAAACAGGCTTGGACATGCTGAATTATGGAGTAAGGGGAGCCCAGACAATTAATAGTAAAAATGCTCTTAAATATAAATGAGAGCTTAGGATAATGTTTTTGATAATAATCTTTTTGTAATAGCACAATAAAGTGGTCTGCACTCCTCGCCTTGCACAGAAGAGCTCATTTAAATGTCCTCTATTCCCTCAAGACCAGGCTTAGATATTCGACGTGCACCATAATGTCAGTCATTATTTCCTGAGCATATCGACAAAGTTTGACTCCATTTATCCTAAGTGCTGAATTTAGCTGGGGGCTCTGCAGGCTCTGTATTGCACTAGCCTGACCGTGGCTGTAATGCAAAACAATACGCCAGATGTAAATGGCGTTGCTGCTGAAATTTCTGCCTCCCTTGGCAGGACACGGCGGAGGAGCCCAGCACCATGTGCCGGTGGGACGCACCTACTGGGGGCAGGCGATGCTCTTGGCAGAAGCAGAAGGAAAAAGTTTGTTATGACAGGTCTGTTAGTAAGGCAAACACTGGCAGACTTTCTTCAGTCTCTTGGTTTGAGTAATCCAGTAAGGTTTTTAAATGCATCACTTGGAAACTATACACTGGAAGATTGCACGTAGCCACAGCACAGGAGATGGCGCAGAGTTGCTCCCTTATCTGTTGATGTTGGCTTCACAAAAGAGCACAGCAAAACTACGGCCCCAATCTGTCTCCCGGTGGAGGGCCACTAGCAACCCAATCTCAAATCTAAGCTGCTTTATAGGGCATCGATTTTCCCTCTTAGGAGCAGATAAAGCTCTCGCTAAAATCAAGGACAAAATCCCTATTGATACCAGTGGAAGCAGGATCCAGCTTTTGTGATTTAAGTGGTGTGTAGAAGGAGGGGTCTCTGTCCCAAAGAAGAAAGCCTCTAACTTTTTTAAGCTTGGTTGCATTCATCTTACAGGCGATCTGAAACAGGTATTATAAGCATCCCAGTTCCCTTAAGTGCTTTGCAGGGGAAGTGCCAAGTGCACCAAAGCTTCAAGTTATTTCTCTTGCCTCTTGACTAAAAGGGCTGACTGATTATTTGTGGATGCAGCAAAGCAGCAGCTCCCTTTTATGCTTGGGGGAGCCTGGTTGTTGCCCAAAATGCCGCGATTCCCTTCCAGTTGGGGCAGTGCCTTCCGCAGGCTGGAAATCCAGCCACAGCTGAACACTCGTGCCTCTGATCTGGCTGTGTCATCGCTGGCGGTAAAGGAAAAGTGATGCATCTCTGTTCTACCATCAGGATGCGCTCTTCTAGGGATAGGGTTAATTGGCTTTTTAGGGTGGTGGGAGGGAAAGGAGGGAAAGTGTGGCAGCTGTTTCATTAGATGGGATGTTGAATAAAACAGTTAAGAGGCTGCACCCCCCAGAGTTAACCTTTCCTGCTTGCATTTCAAAGCTCAATGGTGGGGTTAGGTTTGAAAAGGCTGATGGGGTGGGGAAGGGGAGGTTAATATATTTTATTAGAGTCAGCTAAGGAAAAAAAAGGAAAAAAGCTTTTCTTTTGTGATGACCTGAATTATTCTCTCATACTATAAATTAAATGACAGCTCACCTGGGAGAAGAGAGAGGGGATTAAAAACCAAATAACAATTCATAAAAGCTATTGCCACACGATACATGTTTTGAAGGAACGCCTAGCGCTAGGCCAGCTTTGCTGCATGCAAAGGCCTTATAGCTGAAAGCCATTAAGTCAATTAATACTGTACAATACATCAGAGCTAGTTCATGTCGACAGAAGGTCAGCTCAAGGGAACGATTCCCTGGCCCAGCTGATGGGCTTAGCTAAGACATCACATCCCAGGGCACTGTCCCACAGCACAGGGCAGGCTGTGCATCCTGGCGGAGCAGTCCAGGTTTTTGTGGTTGGCAGCTGACTACTGTGTAGACTTTTTCACTCAATCCCTACCACCTGGCATTTGCTTTCTGCACATTTTCTGGCTTCTAGGCCAGCATATATGTCCCTTTAGCAGAAATCTGCACGACTGGTTCCCTATCGGAAGGTGTCCTTAGGGCTTTTAAGCTGGGGAGTCACTCTGCTCTGTGTCTTGTGTTCCCAGATACCACCAGGTAAACACTTTGCTGTGTTCCACACCAGTGTAAATCCAGAGGAAATCCATGGCCTATCAGTTTACACTGAGGAGTGAAAGAGACCCACTGCGGCGAGTGCATTGTGCAAAATTAAGTAATAAGTCAGCCCAGATCTCCACTTGGCCTTGTCAAAGGGCAGACAGAAACACATGCAGCGGGGAGGTGGGGTGAGGCTGGGGGGTGGCAGGCTCAGTTTGAATGTTTGCCCTTTGAATTAATTCTAGTTGACCTACTTCAGCAATGATTGAAGAATTTTTTATTCAGTTTGCCCTGATCTATCCCCTGGTGAGCGTGCGCTTGTTATTTTTTAATGAAACCATTTTCACAGCCTGTTGTTTTAGGTGTTGCGAATGGAGAAGAGTGAGGTTATTTTTTGGTTTGTATTCTATTTTTTGTTACTTCAGGGTTCCCAGTGCCACGCAGTTGCTTTTAACTGCCTGTGCAGAGTGCATTCCCCATTCCTCGCTCTTGGCTCAGCAGGATTGTTTTCATAACAGATAAAAATAGTGTAAAGATATAACCACTGATTAAAAAAAGATCTCTCTTACAGGAGTCATAACCGAATATTTTTGTCTTTCCCTGTGAGTCATGCAAGTAGACTTGAGGACCGTCTTGCTCTGGCTTTAAACTTCTCTGGAGCATTGCTGTCTGAGCCTTTAGACACAGAATGTAAGTAGGATGGGATGAACTGAAGCAACTGTGAAAAGTAGCTATTAATTTACACTCTGCACTTAGGTCAGACCCAAAGGATTTGCCATACTGGATGAGATCACTGTTCCATCTTGTTTTCTGTCCTGAGGAAAGTGCAGCATCTCTCCTCTCCCATCGCAGCACGTACATGCACATTCTCCCACCAAGGCTGTTTCACTGCAAATGCAGTACCAAATGGTGGGATCCCGAGGTCTCTGCGTATTTTGGGAGCTTAACTTCACAAGAACGGCGCTTACTCTCCACCCCTCTGGAGCTTTTGTTGTACAACGAAAGAGGCTCCAGGGATGCCTAATGGCTTAGTGACTGGCCAGATCCAGGGCTGATGGCCTTTTAAAGGTATTGCTTTGGCTCTCAAGTAGCAGGTACGGTAAACAGCGACTTTGGGGTTTTGTTGGCAATGAACAGCTGCTGCATTTTTATCACATTAGAAGACAACAGGTTTGGTTTCGTTCAGCGACACAAGGGAGGTTTCCTTGTGGCAGTTTGAGAAACACTCTTGGGAAGGGCCATTCCCTGGCTGTTTGCTGACAGTCTCAGCTTTCATTTTGCAGGGCAGGGGTAAGTGGCAGGGAGCATGTTAAAAAAAATACTGTGGTTCTTTCTGTGTTTTGGATTTATTTTTTTTCTGTCTTAAAGAAAGTCATTTCCAGGTTTCTAGCTATGAAAGAAACATGAAAAATGTTAAACAACTGAAAGTTAAATAAAAAGACCCTCAGTCTGTTAAGCGAATGCTTCTGAGGCAACTGGCATTGATCACTGTTTCAAATATCAGTTACTGGCTTAAAAGAAAAATTGACGAAATGCCAGTAACCTTTTTTCAACAAAGAAATAAATAATGCTTCTAGAGAGGAATAACATATTAATGTTATTTGTTGTATCATATCACTGTGATCAGCTACACGAGTTAAAGGAGTTTTAAGTTGAAAGTCAAAAAAACGCCAAACCACCCAAAAACAAAGAAACCTTTATCTTAAAGACATACAGCTTTATCCCTCCTTCTCAATATAACTTGCCAGGAACAGGTTTCATAATGGGACACTATTATCATAACTTTAATCTTGTTTAAATTTAAAATTCTTTCTGCAAGCCTCAAGGCCTAGAGAAAAGACCTTTAGTAAGTTATCTTAAGAAAGCAGATTGCCTGTGAATAACTTCTTATAGTCTATAAAATCCTTTGTAATTTACAGAACAGCTGTCCATAGTAAAACATCAGAAAAGCTCTACTTTGAGTCCTTAAACTGAAATAAACATGATGTAGAAAAATACAATTATGTGGAACACATTTAGAAAGGTGCAGGTGCCAGCTATAGGATTTTCACCTCTTTACTGCTAAAAAGTCTTAATATAACAGGTCAGAAAAGGATGCTAGATTAAATAATACCCAATAAAAATCCATGGAGGAGCATCAAAATGCTCAAAGATCATCCACCAGGTCTTGTAGAAAAAAATGTGACCTCTAATGAATTTGAGAGGGTGAAGATGTTTCTAAATGCAGGTTTTGTTAAATCAGTGGCCTTCAGATTCTTAAGTTATTTTTCTTTGGCTGTCCTTATAAACAAGTTCCTGGATCTTTTCAAGGTTAAGAGAGGTGTTGCTGTAACATTTCAAAGTAATAGGTGTTCACTTAGCATATGTTGGCCATGAAGAGGACAAATGGAGCCTTTTCATCCCATGGCTGTTTAGAAAAATAACATTAATGATACTGATCCCACATAAATGTCTTCATAACTTACAGATATGCTTTTTTGAAATCAGATTTCCCATAAAGTCAGGTGCCAGTTAAAACAATATCGATGCCTATTTCTCTACCACCTTTGTTCCCTGAAGACCTTAAACTTACTTTGGCATCACAGACCCATCCATAATTTACTGACAGTCTAGGACATGGTAGGATGGGAAATAGAATAACAGACCTGAAGACAATTTTTTTTAGAGAACAGTGCTTACTTCCATTGGGAGCAAAGTTGCTCCTTCTGATGCTCTCTCTGGGATTCTCCAGAGTGGACTTCTGTTTTGGATGATTTTCCTAGGTTCTCTAAGGAATCCAGCTGAAATTTACTGTGGAGAACTTTTTTTGTTTTTTTTTTTTGTTTTTTTGGGTTTTTTTTGAAAGACTGCTGCACCTTTAATGGCAGCTATTGTGAGCCTGCCCACCGTGGAGAAATTCCTTCTTAAAAAACGAAGTGGCAGATAGCATTCAAGCAGGGTTATGTGGGCTCTGCAGACAACCCTGTGTCATGGTACTTGGGAAGGAAAAATTAGGCAACTAGGTTTTGGTGGCAAAACTGTTCCAGCCCTCTTTTAATTTTTATATCTTCTGAAATCTTACACTTCTTTTCTGATGTAGTGACTGGCTGTGTACTAACTTCGCAGTGATTGAATTGCACTAGGTTTGGACACCTGATGATATGTATAATTTGCGACGTGTGATGACCTTTATATAAAGCACAGGGTTACTTAAGCTATGTTGTCTTGCTTCTGTCCATCAGGTGGCAATGATGAGAGAAATTGGTTGTTAGAGCCGCCTTATATAAGGGCTTCATGTTGTATATTTACAGAGATGGAGGTTTATTTCTTATGCTCAGTGTTACAGATGAGGCACAGTGGATTTTTTAAGGATCCCTTGGTTTGCTCAGCATATGTTGAAGATTGTTGCAATGAAAAGGCATTACTTTCTGGAGGATGGGAGGGGTGTGTGCTTAACTAGTTGAAAAAATACCTTTAATCATATTGTGATCTACAGCAACGCCTTCATTGGAAAGACAACCAAAAGATGTATTGAGGGCGGATTTCAAACCAGCATTTTACATAGTCTCTGTTCAAGGCCCAGTAGCACTGTTATCCAAGTGGTGGCACTGAGAATGCAGTTGTGGTCTGACCAGAAAAAACATGGTAAAAGCAAAGACTGAATTCAGCAAATAAACTGTGGAGCAGAAAGATTTTCATTCGAAGGGAAAAAAAAAAAAAAAAAAGCTCAGCACACAACATACACCAACTCCCTATGATCACTTCCATAGTCTAAGGCTCTGGTATATGTCCCATACCACTGAGCAGACTGGGAGTGGGTGTAAGGGGAAATGTCACAAGCCATAGGAGTTAGGATTAAAAAAAAGAGAGGGAATGTGACAAAATATAGCCTGTACAACAAACACCCCACATGCTTATGCTTATCCAAATAAATAACTTCAGTAAATAATTCTTTCAATTGCTTCACCCTTCTGTTAGTACTTCTCATTATTATTTTCCCAGTACCATCTGATCTCAAATCTTCACCTTTACAGTAATCACAACTTAAGCTGTTACTTCCATAAAAGAGTAACAAATTATATTGGGTAGGGGAAGGAAACTAACAGGAAAATAGAATGGGTGATAGGGGGTGAAAAAGAGGTAGGGGAAGCATGCACAGAGTCTGGCCAGAGCTACTGACACGTTTTGTGTCCTCATGTGTGAAAGGATATCCTAAAGATGGTTCTGCCAGGAACGATTAAGTCATGCTTGGGAAGAGGAGCTCAATGGTGAGTTTGGCCATTGAGTAAGTGCAGCACCTCTCCTTGGCTTTCAGGATGTTTTTAGCTATCTATTCCTGATAAACACAGGCAGAAAGAGAAGGTTGAAAAGGATATAGCTTCCAGCTGTGATTTAGTCCCCCATACTGATAAAGGGATTCAGGACTGTCAGTTTAGGGTTTTAAGGGTTTCATTACTGTTTTCTAAAAAGCATTGTGGTTGCTGAATTTTTTCCCTTCTAAACTGGGCAGATTTTGGTGAATACTCCCCCCATTCCTGATTTTCCAGCATTATCCTGATAGCCAGCTGTTGCTGTGCTCATGGTTACAGTTCTCCCTGTGTCATATAAGAGGTAATGCTAAGCTGTTACTTTTTCTAGATCAGTAATACTCACAGTAGCTTGTTTTTCTTTTGTTAAATTCAAGCAATTAGTACATCCATTTGACATTTTTCTGACTTACAGATCAGATATTTTGGATGTTTACCTCCTTTTTGTCCTCTTAGCAGCTCTAGCAGTTAAGCTGAGTTTGCCGAAAGCGCCACTTATTTAAAACATTGGTGGCAAAAGTTAGCAAAAGCTTTGATGTGAAGGCACTTAAAGCAGAGAGGCTTCAATCGGGAAGGGCAATGTAGCTCGAGGTAGGTGATCTGTCTTTGCTGCTGGGTACCTGAGCAACGTCTGCATAGCATAAAATTGGCCAGGGGCTGTTGAGTACGTGGCACGATGGAGCTACCCAAGCTGGAGAACGTGAGATGGCCTCAAAAGGCTATCCATAAACACTCACAGGTGTCTAGAGGTGATCAACCTGAAGGAGATGAATGATGGGAATGATAGCTCTCTCCTGCACCACCCTGGCTGCGACATTGTGCAACACAGGAGATGGCCCAGCATGCCGCAGGGTGATTCACACTCCTCTGGCCCAACGAGGGCTGGCAGTGTCAAGGTACCACATATTTATTGCTTTCACACACCCTAAACCTCTGCAGTCTCAGCTGTCAGTTTGTCTTTGCTCAATGGCAAGACAGCAACCTTCCTCCTTTATCAGGCCACACTACATCTGTTTCAGTTTATTAGCTACTTTCCTGCAAAACTGGGAGGCTTTAGTCTGCTGAAAATGAAGTTTCTGCTGTTAACAGCTGCCAGTGGAATGTGCTTTTGTGGATCATCTCATGCCTTTGCACAGGACTTGCTCAGCTTCTTAATTAAACCTCTCTGGTCTGGAGAGTGTGTGGAAAGTATGGAACTGGAGCGGAGCTCATGTAAAGGATGTCATTCACAACTGTTTCGTATCCAAATTCTGATTTTCCCATTACATGTCTGGTGAAATTTTATTTTTCTTCTTTTGTTGGCTCCTTCTACCAACTCAACCACGTATTGTGGTTTCCTTCATCTTAACAACCTGCTTTTCCAAAGTCACTGCTCGAGAGAGGCAAAGACTTGCTAATATGGCTGTTCCAGTAGCTGACCCACTAGCTGCCAGCAAGCCACCACCTTGGGATGATTTTTAGTGACTCTTGCCAGGGTTAGTGATGGGCCACTAAAAAGAAGTAAAGCCACCATACTGCCCAGGGAGTAAGCTGGAACTATCGACTGGCACAAAAATTCTGCTGGGGTAGTAGTGTATCTGCCTTGTATTTCTATTTGTATATATTTCAGTGTGGTAAAGTGTCCTCAGCAGCTTGAGGAACACAGCATTAAATTTCCCTGTTGCTGTTATTTTCAAATTTATCAACTCTTGTATTGATGCATCCTAAAGTGACAGGTTTAAAATACAGCTTTGTTCTCGTGTCATCCCTTCCCAGATGCAAAATATCGCTCTCTTTTTGAACTCCAATAAGTGCATGTACAGAGTAAAACACTGAGCTCTCCTCACCCTCCCATCTGCAGATTGCTCCCCATATGTTACATTTTAAGATGTAATTTAATAACTGAAGGGAATTAATACATTAAAAAAATTGGGCATGAATTTTTACTGCTTGTAGAAGGTGCCAGATGGACAAGCGGTGGAGAGGGAAGCCCTTTCATTGTCACCAGAGGCCCTAAACCAGGAGTAGCAGCAGCACAAAGCTCCTCACGTGGCCTGTTAACGTGCCTTAATCTCCCTTCTTAGCTGATCACTGAGCTTTTTCGCAGGATTTGCTCCAGACCCAGGCCAGACTGCAATTTTTGGCTCTTAGGCTGTGTGTCTGTCCACCACCCTGCCCCAGGCAGGGGGATCGGTTTAATGCTGGGAGAGGAGGAAGGCAGTGCATTTGGGCAGGATGGTGAAGCGTGCGCTGCTCTTGGGCTGGGAAATGGTTTGTGAAGTCGCTGAAAGGTAGAAACCAGCAATTATCAAAGCCCTTCTTGGGTGGCTGGTGCTTTTCACAGGGATACAAAGGCAGCTGCAAATAAACAGAACTGGCACTTTAAGCGCGTCTAGTCTGCATTGATATAGTTTGTGGTTTGCTGAGATTGCCAGGGTATTATACAGCAGAAGTCAGTTAGAAACCTGGATTTATGTAACTAATCCACTAAAATACTGTAATGAATAGTGCATTGAGCTTTTAATCAAGAAGTGGTCTTTATAGCTGCAAAATCACTGCACAATAGTATTACGTAATACAGTTGCATATTAAAAAAAAACCCAAAACAACAAAAAAACCCAATGGTTCAGTACTGATGGCTTTTGCTATCTTATTGCTGTCCTCCTTCTAAATCTGCTATTCGCCAGGGTGCTTGTTTCTCAGAGCATGCTTTTAAGTAGCACCATGGATAAGGCTTGCCATATTTATTTTGAAATAGGTCACCAACAGGACACAGTCTTTATTGAAAAGTACCTGCGTTTGTTCAGAGATTATTGAGTATTGGCACTGGTTTTGTACCCACAGTAAAGTGAAGCAGGACTCTAGTGAGTTTAGTTCAGCTGTTGGATTGCCTCATCATTGTTGTCAGATTTCATGTATTTTTGATAGAAGTCAGCCACTGATCTTAGAAAGCCTGAAGTTTTACAAGAGATTTAGCTAGTCCAGCTGTTAAAATAATGGAAACACAAATGAACAAAATACAATAGATAAAAATGTGGTTTAAGGGCATGCTAGAAAAGCCAAGCCCCTTTATCACCCTGGTGCCACTGCAGCTCGTTCTGAGTTGCAGAGCACTGCTAGCCAGAAGCTGTGACTGCGAGCATATGTGTTTCATGTACAGGGTAAGCTTTGGAGCTAGGTCGGCTACAGATGAAGCCATCATGTCAGAGACATACCCTGGGTTATTATTTTTAAGTCTTCTTTGATAGAGCTTTTTACACCTACATGACACGGTGAGAACTTTTATAGCTTTCTCACCAAGCTGTGCAAAGATAGCTGTGCAAAAAGAAGCAGAACAAAAGTATGCAATTGGAGAGGGATTTTTTTTTCTGTTTTAATTTAATATTTGTTGTGGTTAAAAGTGATCAAAATTCACGTTGGTAACAAAGAGCTTATGGCAGAATTTTATGTAAATATATGAAGCTAATGAATTAACAGAACACTTGATGGAAGTTAATGGAATAATTTTAAATAGATGTGGTAAACATAACTTTACAGATAATAAATTTTCACTCTTTTTTTTTTTTTTTATGTGTACGAAAATCTAACTTTTCCCTTCAGGATGATAAATACATGGTTGTAGTTACCCACATCAATTACTGCCTGATGATGGCTACCAAGTGACAGTATTCTTGCTGTGGTGCCCAAGCACTTGCCTTGGATAGCCAAAGAAAAGTGCCACATCTTGTTGGGGACCATGGCATGTCAGCTTGAGACAGTTACTCTAAATTTCAGAAAAGGGAAGTACATGTTCAGGTGGGTAATGAGTACGTTTGCCCACTTTGCAGTACATGAGGAATAAGGAGTGTGAGTCCCTTAGGCACAGGTCAGTGCAAAGACCACATCAGAGGTGTTGGGTGCTGCTTGGCACCATCAGAGATGGACAAGCTGTTTGAGAGTGGGGTTGCTCTCTACCATCAGTAGGAGGCATATTTGGCCAAAGCCAGGCAGTTCTGAAAGTCCCAGTTTAGAATTATTTACCCAGGGTTACAGGGTATGGCCTGGTGCTGCAGGTGGGTGTAGGGTGCTCCAGAGGCACTGAGTTTCCCTGCAACCTGCCCTGTTTCTCGGTGCCTGGCCTGCCCAGCTGTGATGTGTGGGACCCTCATCCCCCGGTGCAGCCTCTGCCAGCTCCGAAAGCAGGGCAGCTTCCTTAATCTGTAAAAATTGCCGAGGGTGCCTCATGTGGGTCTCTGAATGCTGGCCAAGACTGCAGCTAGCTGTTGCTAAGCTCATCCCCCCTATCTTGCCCCTACACATGGGGTCCATAGCATGGGATCTGGCATACGGTTTTGGCCAATATGTACCCTGCTTCGATTGCTGCCTGTGGTAAGTATGTTTAGCACATGAAAGGTGCTTCTTTTCTAAGTCATGGCATTGTGTCTGCACCCTTTCTTTCAAAAGGAAGCACCAAAGTAGTAGGGTTTTAAATTAAGTTTCTTTTTATTGTCTAATTGTCAAACTACCTGCAGCCCAGCTTTGATGCTACACCATGTTTTAGAGTGGTTCTTTCATGTACGCTACGCTCAGTGTTTATACCCCATTACCATACCCTGCTGACAACATGGTGAATAGAAATTGTGGCGAATATGTGACAGGCGATTCAAGGAACCATTTAGGTGCCCCTTATCAAAAGTTAATCAGCTTTTGATACCTACAAACTAACTGTACCAGTGGCTTAACGACTGATGGCATGATACTGCAGTAAATTGTTTCTTCTTCATGAGAAGTATGCAGCAGTAGCGTAATTTGGACAACGGAGCATTTGAGAGCTAACCCATCACACATGGCGCACCCCATGGGAACTGCTCACCCTTGGTTTTGCATGCAGACAAGTGCTGACGAAGCAGGAGCTCAATAGAATCATTTTCCGATCAAACAGCACTGTGGCTATTTATCCCATTGCCAAAAGGATCTCCGTCAAACCCAGCTGCCCGGAGAACATGCACTTGGCATGTTTATTCAAGTAAGCCCTGTGCTTGGCTGGTTATTAATGCATCAGGTGGTGTAGGCTTTTTCTTTTCTTTTTTTAAATAAATGGCTGAAGAGATAGTGAAAATGGTAAAAGTTATTGCTGATGTATGGTCTCATTGCATTCGATAATGCAAGGTGGCAAGATGACAGATACTGGGAAAACTATGCAGGGTCTGTGCAGCTATGTGAAGGGGATTTTGCCAATATTTAATAAAAGAAAGAGTGAAGAGACAAAGGATGTATGTACATGGGCTGGCCTGGTTAATCAGTGCTTGGCTTGTCCAGATGTTGTATTCGAGAAGCTTAGTGTGACCTGTAAGCAGAGTAAACGGTGTTATGCATGTGCTGCTGAGGCATTAATCTGAACTTCCTGAGGGATTTAAAATCCAAAGTAGAACTATGGTTTTACAAGTGATGGGGATTGGGGTTATCCAGGTCTTAATACAGCTATTTCTTTTTCATAAAGCACATGACCTCTACTCTGTACAGAAACACTTATCTTCTAAAACTACTGTGAAAATCCTACAATCAGAGGCAAACTCAAACAGTATTATCTGAAAAGGGTGTGGCTGTGTGTGCATGTGTGTGAAATGCAGTTGTTATTCAATAAAATTCAATGAATTATTTTACATATCTTTGCAAGGATTAAACAGCCCTTCCTTATACCTTAAATTTATTACTCTACTATTGCAATACTGTGGGTTTTAGCTCTTGGGTTTGGTTTTTTTTTTTTTGCAATACTGTGGGTTTTAGCTCTTGGGGTTTTTTTTAAGTATTTCTTTAAATATAAAGGTAATATGTAGTTTGAAAAGTGGTAGTTTAGGAGCTTACAGTGGTCAGAGATCAATTCATCTTCTCCCAGTGTTCATCAGCAACTTTTTGCAGACGTTTGCAATTTTTTCTTTAAATCCTAAAGTTCTGCAGACAGCTACTTACTTTCTTGCCTAATCCTGTATTTTCTTCACCAAGCACAAATCTTTGGGATTAACTGTATTAAAAAAAACCACCTTTTATTTGCAGTGATATAAATTCACTGTATTTCTACTGAAATTGATAGGTCTGTTTTAGATTTATACCAAGGCAAATTGAAAGCAGAATTTGGTTCATTGTGCCTGTACATATGCACACACTTATTTTTAAAATCTTTCATTATGAAGTTGTGTACTCCTAACATTTCTGAGACTGAGCTCAGATATCATGACCTCTCAGATCTCTTGATCCACTAAGTTTAGGGATTACTCTGCCTCCTTTGGTCATCTAGCTTTTGTTTTGGGTGTAGTCTCCTTATGCTTTAATACAGCTCTTGTTCAGTTGTGTCTCTCTTGGATCACTGCAGCCAGAGCTGTAGCCTTTAGGAAGGTGGCCAGATTCAAGTATGCAAAGTGTTTTTACATCAGTTCTTAATCCAAATGTGGGTCATTATCCAAGTGCATGCCTTAAAACTCCACCTTAATTTCTGACCATTCCCAACTGGATGTATATATCAGAAGTTCAGTAAAAAATATGAGGAGTCTTTCCAGTAAAATTCAGAAATTATTTAATTTTCTCTGACTTATTTCTTCAATCAGCTTGTGCATTTCAGAGGTTGGATACTTTGGCATCATGACGCTTGGTCCATCATTGGAGCTCATATTTTACTATAATAATTGTAGGTTACCAGAGATCATATGTGATCACATCACATACAGTACATGTCCATCAGACCTCTTGGGGTTCTGTAAGGTCCTTGATTTTGGTGCTCAAAATTTCAGTTCAAAGTATGTAAAGACACGGGAAATAATCCTTCCCCTAACTCAAGCTGAAAAATATAAACCCTAAAACCTGCCCTACTTCCTGTCTTCCCCCACACTCCCTAAAATATCCCTACGTATTAACGCATGCATCTGCTTTCTTTGCAGAGATGACCCGTTTGTGATGTTATATTTAAGTGTATTTTGCACTAGGTTTGGTTCTGCGTTTTCTACAGGCAAGACCTAAAGATTGTGTTTGGGTTGCACTACAGATTTAAGGCCACAGATCAGCTGTGGACTCCAGTGGGCTAAATAAAGCTCTAACTTTGCCTAGCCCAGTGCTGGGGAGAGCAAGCATGGGTTTGGTCTGTTGGTTTTAATGCCCACCTGCAAGTCAGTAAATTTGGACACTGGATGGCTGGTAGTGTCAGGATGTGGAGGTTGCTGCTTCATGCACTGACAGTGTCTATCCCCTCGATACGGCTTTGCCAGGAGCCAAGCAACACACAGGTGAGACAGGAGTAGAGAGCCAGGAGAGACAGACCTCCAAGTCCAAACCTACATGGATGGAAGAAGAGGGAGGAAGGATCAGGGGAAACGACAGGGCAGCATTATGCTAACTGGTTGTGATTTTAGCAACAGATTTGCCAGAAAAAGACCAGACCACATCCTGCCTGCTGTCAAAACTGTTCCCTCACTTAGTAATCCTGTGCAGAGATGACACAAAGTACATACCGTTGGAGACTCACAACCAGGACATTTGTTCCCAAGCTCTTCCTAATATATCCCAGTATTTTCTATAAGAAGTTAATTTTCTTAATTTTTCTTTGTGCCAGAAGGCAGAAAATTACGTTCAGTGATTAAATAGCATCAGTCTTTTCTCAACAGGGCTGGGTAAACTCCAGTCATGTAACACAGCAGAGGTTCATACCATGTTGTGCAATGTATGGGTAGGCCTTTTAGGTTCTGCTTGTGTTAATGGCATGTACTTACCAGGGCCAGGGAGGATTCTTTTCTAACACACTTCTCTGTTAAGAGTGATATTATGTAGCATAATGGTATGTTACCGTATTGCACGTAGCTACTCTTATATTGAAAAAAAGTTAAAAACCCAGTAGGTGAACTGTGTCAAAATACCTAGTTGTGCACTTTTCTAGTACAGGTAAAGGACAGAAGTTTATGGAGTTTATGACCCAGTAGTTCCAAACCAATATGGTGGGAGTTACATCTTACTGCCTTTGACTTTGGAGCTCAAATAAACCAGGGCTTGTTTAGAGTCAGCTGGCAGACACCTTTGGAGGTTATCAGAACGAGATCCAAATTTGCAACCCTAAATCTGTAGGAGAGTGTCTTCCCTGCTTTACTCCCTTAACTGCATAGCCTATGGCAATTCTTTGTTATGCTGAAGAAGCGTAAGATAAACACCCAAAGGAAGAAAGTTAAAGAGGAATGATGGACATTGTTTCCCATGTTTGCCACCTCACTCAAGGGCTCCTGAAGACTTATTGTTTGGCAGTAGGTATAGAGGAAGGAATGGAGTTAAGGTATCTCTTGAGCTGCCTTTTGAGTTAAATTCTCTATTATTTAAGAAACAAGGTAGTGGTTTCCACAGAAGCCAAGAATCTAAGGTATATAAAAGCTTTAAAAATAAAGGTGTGCTGTTGACTCATAGGATTGTTTGATGCTGGGGACAGAGCAAGAATGTCTGGAGATACACAACGCAAATCTCCTGTTTTGTACAAAACAATACGGTGTTTTTAAAATGTAGAGATACATGGTGATTTTTAAAAAACAATAAATCAAAACACATGTTTTCCGGCAATAGTGATTCACACAGGTTCTGTAGCAACCTCTAAATGAAACGCCAACGTTGGGAAGGGGCTGCACATGCTTCTAGAAGCATTTCTGTTTTTCAGACAATGTGACATTTGTGGGGGTTTTGGGTGGGAGGGAGTTGTTTTTTTTAAAGACACCAAAAGGTTTATCTAAATCATGGCTGCATGCTATTTGCTGTGTGTCATAACCTTATCATCTTATCAGTCTTTCCAATACTGCACAGTGTGCATCTGTGACTGAGACAAAATCAATTCTTATAGATTTAGCAGTGTAATCCTATCGCTTGTCCTCCTAGATATGATTTGAAATGTAAAGTTTGTTAATGTTTAAATGAACTTGAAGGCCTAGGGTCTCTAGAGGAGTTTTCAGTTTCTTAGAGAGTAATTCATTTCTTATCTTTTTTTTTCCTGCTTGTCACTGTCTGTCTTTTTGTCTCCTTAATCATATAAGACTCTGGAACACTCAATCATGCGCAAAGTAGATATTGAAAGAAAAAAGCAGGAACGTTGCTAATCATGTTTCCAATAGCTGCTTAAGAGTGGGGAACACTTGAATTCCTCTGTACGAATCAGGGTTAGGGAAAGTGAAACAGAAACCAAGTAATTGGCTTTTACTGCTTTTGTCATAAAATCAGTTAAAATTAATTTCCCCTACACTATAGACAACTGCTCTTACCCCTTTCAAAAAAAACTATTTACTTTCCTACAATAGGCCACCTTACCTGTTTTGGCAATAAATATTTTAATGAAGATGTAAAAAGATGGTTTATTTTGTTTTTCTTATTCTCATTTTCACTGGACTATATATACCAATGCAAGGGAAAACAAATTACTGGGAGATACTTTGAGGCAAAAATTCCTGTGTTAATTTGTAGAAGAGGGAGGCAAAATAATTTTGGGACTTGTTGCAAATTTTGCTAATCCTGCATTTAAACCATCTGTTACTTATTTGGATTGCACTGGTGAGAAGCCAGGCTTGTTTGCCTAAGTAAGGAAGTTGACTCCTTGGGAGGAGGTATTTGGGTTTTGTAAGAGCTCACCTGGTGTGAGTGCTTGGATGCTGAGTGCAGTGATTAATTACTTTCAGTCTCTTAAAGTCTAGCCTAACTCTGAGACAAAATGCTGTTTTGATGGGCTGACATTCTGCACTTTTAAGGATTAAACTGCTGGATAAGACCTTGATTCCTAATGTTTTTCCTGCGTATTCAGTGTCTTCCTACATTTGTCTCATGCTTCCCTCCAGGCTGAGCATTAGTTTTGGACTAGAGCTGCTCTGAAGTTTGGAAATGGGGTTCACATAGCAGAGCTGCATTCACTGCCGTCAGCACAGATGCCAAGCCAAACTGCCTGAAACAAATCAAACTCAGCCTAGGGCTTGTGTGCTTCGTGTTTATGGCCTTCAGCAGTTCTGGGAGAAAATCTGGCTCTGGATTTAGTTTATTCCCACCCCAGCTCTCCTTCCCTCCTTTCCCACCAAGTGAAACTCCCTCTGCAAGGGAACCTCTGAAAGTGCCTGGGGCATATTGGGAGGGATGCCTGCCTGCCTGCCTGCTTGTGGTCAGGGGACAGCAGCTATGCATGGACAATTTATCCTCGGGTTTCTTAGCTTAAATCCTCAACTAAAACAGAAAAGAATCAATACACTTTTTTTTTTTTTTTAACTGTGTTTGTGTGTGTGCCTGCATAGGCAGGAGAAACAGTCAAATCCTGGTTTTCCCACAAGCCTTGGTATAAGTAGGGCCTTTTGGGCCAAATGCAAGGAGGAATCTGAGAGTGATTTTTAAAATGTCATTGGAGGTTGGGGAAAAGGTGGAAACCATAAAAGTTTCTTGCGTTAACTTAGGACTGATGCCAAGGCAGTTTGTTATTTCTCTTATTTATTTGTTTACTTAGCGGGAAGGTCAGATTAGCAAGAATTTTAGGATGTGAAATTTGCATTCGGTGATCCCACAGCAGTACCCTGTTCAAGCCTGTGTATATGCAAGTCTGATACTTCTTCCAGCTTGGTGGTTTTCATCACCGAAGTAGAGCAGGGTAGGAGCAGCAGACATAAGTCTCTTTGATCTAAATCAAGTGTCTCAGATCATTTACAGTGCAGCTCCTGGGTGGGACCAAGAGTGCAGTAAGATTACTAAAAAAGTGGGGTTTCTCTTTCAGAAAAAGTCCTGATAAGAGAAGAATCTCTCTTTGAAAATCATTATCCATGTGGGGTGATGGCTGCTTACGTAGAGACAGCCTGTGGGCTCAGCTTTGATCCGAGGTTTTACGCACTGGCAGGGATGCTTTCCCCGGCTGACCTTCAGCCCAGGCTGAGCAGCTGAAGCTCAGGGCCAGTGGGCTGGCTGCTCCCACCTCGTCCTCTCCCAGGGCAGAGAGGCACTGCCGCTGCAGGAGGGAAAAGCAGCAAGATTTTCTGGCAGCTGTGGCATAATTAATGGGTGTAAACTCAAACTGATGGTGATCTTGGAACGCTGAAGCTCAAGGATGGACAATTCTCATCTGTCAAGTGGGTTCTTTGCAGTTTGCAGTGTGCACCCTCTGGGAAATGTTGGTTTTGGAGTCAAATGGTGGGATTCAAAGCATTTTGTTGTGAGCAATTGAACTGTACTCCGATGACAAAAAGCAGTGCTAAGAGTACTTATATTTTAACTTACCCTGTCAGTGTGCTGATAAGGAGAGAAGGATTTGGGAGACTTTGCAGATGGGGAAATTAAGGCATTTAGATGTTACAGTTACCTGGGCCATGCCAAGTGGCATTTAGGGGCAGAGGCAAAGTCCAAGGAGCTGAAACAGTACAAGAAGGTAGCAATAATGAAAACCAGGAGCTATTGAGTTGTTTGAGGGAGTATAAATTTGACCAGAGGCGCTCTCAGAACAAGCAGGTGTCTGTATGCAGTGCTGTTTACAAATGTGAAAATAATCTATGTTAATAATTGATTGTCCAATTAGTAAAACAAATATTACAAAGTTAGACAGCTTTGTGTGCCAGTGATGACAGGAATATATTTGACTGCAGCCCTTTACCAGCCTTAGTCCAATGCTGAGAAACATTATTCCAAGAAAATCCTGTTTGTTATTCCTCTTGCTTGCCCTTTTCTTCCTCCACCACTTACAATAGCATAATACAGGCAGACGCTAAGTACATGCAGTGAATAGCATTAGATGAAGATGTAGCTATGCTCATTGCATTGCTGGTAATAATCCTCGACAACATAAAAGCCCAGACCTGTCTAGGCGAGGTGACATCAGAGCCCCAACTTCTGCAGATTTTGAGGAGGAAAAGCAAGCTGGCAGGAATTCTTGCAGAGGGGCACAGAAACAACATCTGCTGCTGTTTTATCTCACTTGCCCTTGTAATGTCGCCATGTCCTGAGTGATGGTGTGTTTTGCAGAAGTATGTGGAAACTCTGGCATAAGCAAATGTAACATTTTGGCAAGCCTTGGAAGTCCATGAATGCAGGTACAGATTACTGCCTTTACAGTGTGAGGCTTTTTTTGAAGACAACTGAAAAAGTAAAAATAAATCCTTTTCTTGGTGGCTTATCTTACAAAACAGTGCGTGTGGAGTACAATGTAAAGGTTTTCTAAATCAGTTGCCAGGAGCTTGCAAATCCCTTATCAGAAGTTACGCAAGAGCTGGACCTCTTATTACTCTGTTCAAATCTATATGGTTTTTGTACGAGTCTGTATTGGAAGTAACACACCAGTAATCATTCTTCTGGACACCACTAGTAATACATGGGATAGCTTTCCTAGAAGAGTCTCAAAGAAACACATAACCATTAATTGCTTAATCCTCACTGCACTCCTGCCAGATCAGTCTGGTGGGTGTAAAAATTTATTATGACCATTTTTCAAGGGAAGGTTGCAAGAGAGAGGAGGCAGCTTAATAAATGGATGGAATCGACTTAAATGTCTGTGCCCTGCATTTGGCTCTCTCCTTTTGGAAAGCATGATCCAGTCCCACAGCCCTCTGGCTCAGTCAGCACTTTTCAGGCCGCTGCCTGACCTTTGGGGAATTTGAACTAGACATGGTTTTGTCCCTTTGAGTTTTGGGAAAGCAATTAGTAAGTTAGTCTGCTTATTGCTTATTTCTGCAACGCTCAAGCTATGTGGAGGTGCTGCGTGCACACAGAGATGCACACCTCCGGCAAGGGCCACGGACAGCATGCTGGCACAGCGAGCTGTAGCTGGGGGCACCTAGGGGTAGGTCCAAACCTGCAGCAGAAGGTGTCCTTGTTGACATCAGCAGTGAGGAGGCTTAGCAAAGTGCATTTATGTAAAGATTGTTGGGAGGAGAGAATTGATTAATAAAGAACATTGTGAAGCTGAATGGCTACAGAGATTACTAACTCTCATTTTAATAATCCCAGAAGGCTTTGTGCCTTTGCACCTTTGGCAGTGACAAGAAAGAGTAAAAAATAACAAAGTGGTAGTGAAAGGCAGTGGTTTATTTCATTGTAAGGAGTGTTGTACTTAAATTTTCAAAGTTTTCATGCCAAAGGACGTAGCGCGACAGTGCGGAAGGAAGAAGAGACAGCGATCAGAAGCGGGTCTGCTTTTTTCACTGTTTTATTCAGGTTTTCTCCCATCTTCCTTTGTGTTCTTCTAGACCCTGTGCTTGCCAGTGCAGGAAGACTTAATAGGTGTTTGTACAGCATGTTTGGGCTTTGTTCTAATTGTAGTATTTGAACACTACCAGAACAGAACTAATAAACAGTAATTACATCAATAATAGAGCCACACAGACACATGTATAGAAGTCTGGAATGCTGAAATAAATCTCAATGAGATGAATTTGTGGGTAAGGTATATAATCAGGCATAAACTGCACTGTTTTTCTGATATGTGCCTCTGCTGATCATAAAAATCCCTGTTACAAGTCTGGCTTATAAAATAGCTTTGCTGTACACATTTTTCCATACATATTCTTACATCAGTGCAGCATGAAAATGGACTGTTTTGTGTAGCAGATTGCCATAACTTTGATAAAACAGTTTCACAATTCCAAATGAATTAAGAAAAAATAACAGTGACTATTCGCAACTCTTTGCATGTTTTGTAATATTAGAAGTCTTAAGGGGATGGATGTGGTAGGAGACAGACTGCAAAGAAGTTTGTCAGAGGTGTGATAAATTCTCATATGCTTCTCAGATTTTATGGCACAGCTTTCTACTCCACACCTAGTGTTCTCCTACTGCTCTCCACTTACACATTTGTTTAAAAGGGGAATAAATTAACTTAGAAGAGCAGCTGGTGGAAGTAGGTCAGCATTTTGGGGTAAGCATTCTTGGCTTCTCCTCGGGCTTGTGTTCAAGGAGGTAGATTAGTAAGGCACAAGCAGGTAAATGGTCAATATTATGACATATACCTTTATGACACAGTTCTGAAGGTTACATTTGGATTTCGTTATGAGGAGTTAGCAGATGTCATGTGCTACTGGTATTTATTAGTGAATTTGATGTTGCATCCTTCAGCTTGGCTTGAAGGGAGTTTGCAGAGCTATGCAGGTTATTGATGGCAGGGATGCAAACAAACCTGGTGTTTTTTTATGGAGATGTTGCTAGGCCTGACTTTTGGAAGTAGACTCTACACAAGCCAAAATACAGCCTGAATTACCATATAAAGTCCATAATTGTCACTTTCCACCAGTGCCTTTTAGGGAAGGACTGCAGCTGGAGTGGTGTCCCAGCCAGTGGCACAGGTATCCCCTGTCCCATAAAATACAGGGCCTGGGCATGGCTTTTCCTTACATATTTGACTCATGGCACAGGTGCCGAGAGCTCTATGTGTTAGCAGGGCAATGTCACATGCAAAGAGAGAACTGGCTGGATTCACTCACTGTGCCAAAATTGTTCTGCGTTGGCAAGGTGTACTTACCTGAGACGTGAGAGTAACTGAATTGACATTGGGTCCAACTTCCAAAATCTTAGGTCACGCTAGATCTCTGTGCTTTTGTAGTTTTCTATATAATTGCTGGCAAGTGGCAAATATGAATACAACTAAGTTGTTACACTTCACTATACAGTTCATGAGTATGTAAAATGTTATTGAAAAAGCTATTACTAAAGGAAAATTAAATTGGGAAGGCTGTGGTAGTTTTGTTGTGTATTAGAGGAATGCATTGAAAAGCATTGCTTCACTGAATCTAAATTCTGCCTCTTAAATTTAGGTATAACATATCTCACCTCCTGGAAGTCTATGGTTCTAGCAGTGATGTTCTATTGTTTACCTTAATTTAGGCCTTGAAAGCATGGAAGCCAAACACATAGAAAGTAGCTGTTCATCTGAATGTATTGAGCAATTTACTTTAGGTAATGTAGCCTATAAAATTTTAATTTTGGATTAAATAAACCATATCCTTCAGCATGACTTTCTACCTTGATTTTCAGGGAATGAAATATGGGCACATTTAGTGAATTTCTTCTCCAGGATGCTCCAGTGGATAAGGGTCAATAGTTTCCTAATGAAAGCAGTCAATAGCAGTTTCTCTTAGTAAGCACAAAGAAATTAGCATTAAACAACAGGCATCAGTGGCAAAAGTTTTATGTGATTATGTGGTTGGACTGCTACAGGCTTTGGGAAATAGCTGTAGCAGGTAGCATACTGCTACTCAGTAGATAGGAGGAAGCAGCTTAATTATATCCCTCTTGACAGGAGATGCATCATCAAAAAAGTGTCTAAACAAGTTGGCAACAAATGTACAAATATTTGTGTCTGTGTGTGCAAAGGTAGGCATGCTTTCTGCAGTGTTTACGTTATGCATTTTATGTCTTAAGATGTGGAACTAAGTAGATGTTTTTGCTGTGAAAAAAGGCTGAAATGATTTCTTGTCACAGTTCCTTCAACAAATACTGTCCTTACCCTAAAAACATGTTATTTCTCACCTCAGTTACTGTGGCAAGATTGCATGTGTTTTACCTGCACCCCTCTAGGGGCAAGACCTTCAGCTGGTATTGAGAAGTTTTGCTCTCCTGACAGTGATGGGAATGTCACTTGGAGCTGCTGAAGATCTGGCCCTTCTTTCCTTGGTCTTGGGATAGCACAGCACTGAAAAGATGTAACCTAAAGCATTGTCCTGTATGAAGCAAACATTACACTGCAAGTGTCAGATCAAAATCACACAGATGCTGAAGAGAGTCTCTCTGCTGACTGGAGTCACTGGGCTCTGACTGCATTGTCCTGTATGAAGCAAACATTACACTGCAAGTGTCAGATCAAAATCACACAGATGCTGAAGAGAGTCTCTCTGCTGACTGGAGTCACTGGGCTCTGACTGTGAGAGGGCGCGGGGAGGGATGTTGGTGTGGGTACAAGTAGTGACAGAGGCTATGATGGAAAATAGTCAACTGTTTCAAACACATCTTGTTTTTAATTTAAAAAATCTGAGCCAAAGCACGTGTAGCAATTTTCTAAGGAGAAAAAGGTTGACCTATATCTAGAACAGTTTCATAAACATGTAAAAATAACCAGCCCTCAGAATCAGTGAACACCTCCAGCATGTGCTTACTCCTGTTTATTCTTGATACCAAATTAGCCTTTGACTTAGGACTCAGAGTCACATGTAGGCTCTAAGATGTAAGAGATAGGAATTTATTAATCTATGTAGGAAATGTTAATAGCCTGGGAGGCTCAGTTGTGTGTTGTTTTTCATCTGTTTGTTTTTAAGTCCTTTTTAATGTGGTCCTTCTAAAGCTCTTCTCAATTTTTCACAGTAAAATAGAAGTTTCACGGGGTCGATACCTAAGTTTGTACAATCTGTATCATAGTATTGATTTGGGACAGATGAGGAACTCAACTATTGGCAGACTGAGGAATGAAGGAGCATTTTTAATATGGCTCAGATGAGGTTGTGCCAAGGGCCCTTTATTCATCCCCGTTCCAAAGCAATACCTCATTGCATCTAAATAACAGCAAGAGAGACAGAGAGGCGAGGAAAACCAGGGGAGAATAGCAAGATCTTAGAAAGAAGTCTGTTCCACATGTTGTCCAAGGCTGTAGGCTGTGAGGGACTGTGAGGATAATGCCTTTTTAATGTGTTGCTTTTAAAGACTAGTATTTCATCTCTTTACATCTTAGAATACAATGAATATACTAAGCAAAAATACTTTTTGAATAGCAGGAGAGAAAAATCAGGTTTTTTTATACGGTGGCACAGTGAGCAGTCAATTTTTATTAGTTTTGAAGACCTGTGCTTTCATGTGCTTGTTTCTTTGATGAGAAAAGTAGCTTAGTGTTTATATTATATACTTTCAGAGCTGTTCTTTGATATAAAAATTTAAGGAATGGATAGTTTATTGAAGTCTTGATTTTATTCTTGATAGACTACTGATTTGTCCAGCAAAGGAAATTGTTAGGATAAATTTTTCTTCTGGCCAATTCATTCCACAGTTCCCATTCCAGAGAGCACAACTTTATTACATATTCAATCTCATGCTCTGCTGTTATACAAAGACTATGCTGCAGAATTATGCACTGCCAGTCAAAAAAAGCTTTGCTCTTGGTCAGCCATGACTTCATGAATAACCAGGCAGAGAATTACTCATGTCATTTATCCAGGCAGCGTTGTGATAGCAGCCTGGTTCGGAGGCAGCTCAGGCAGAACTGAAATGGTGCTCTGAGCTGCCCATGCCACAGGCATAGGACAAAAAGTGGTGTTATGACTTCCAGGCTTCAGGCATCCACACAGCCCCTGTGGTCATCCTCTTCATCCTCTTCATTGCAAGCAGTGTCCAGTTGCTGTTTAATCTAGAGCACAGAGACACGTAGAGCAAAGAAACAAATTGGCATTTATTTCTTTATAAGCCCACGCTCCTTCAACAACAGAATTTGCAAGACCAGTATTATTTATTATTGTTTAAAGACCAGTTTTACTAGAAACCCAAGACGATTGTACCAGATCTATGTAATGTGTTGCACTGGCTGTTACTGGGAAGACTAATTGTGTGTCTGAATAAGTACAAACCAGGGGCAAATGCTCCTATTTGCATAGACATTCCGTGTGTTAGCCCAGATTCTTCAGTCCCAACTGACGGATGGACAAGTTATTCTGACACACTGGAATAGCTTGTCAGGCGGTACAAGGCAGTGACTTACAGTAGCCAAGAGTTTGGTAAGGATTTCTCTGACTGCACAAAAGTCCGTTTCTGGTGGAGAAATAGGAGGTGAGACATTTGAGAACACCAAGTGAGCCAAGATGCTCTGTATTGTGTAACCGTAATTTGGAATGGGACTGGTATTCATTCTCATGGAACACCATTAGGAGGAAAAGCCTGTCTTAAAATGGAGCAACGGCACAATGCAGATGTCTATAACTTGGATTGAAACGCAGTACAATTATCTCCAGTCAAGGGTTACGAATGCAGGATGTTTAGACTTCTGAGATCTGTGCTTGTCAAGGTAGGGAAGGCCTCACTATCCCAGCAAGCTTAATGTTCACCACCCTCAGTTAATTATTATTACGAGTGAAGCATTTAACCTTTCTGGCCCTGGATTAGGTTAAGCTGATTGTGAAGGGCAGTTCTTCCAGGAATTTCTCCTCTGTGCCTGAGTGATTATGTAGCATTCCCATGCTTCTAGCCTTCCCTTGGACACACACATTCCCATGTGCACCTACGCTCCCTCTGCCTCCCATACCCCCTCCTGCCAGGGCCTCCTACCCCACACCTGTAAACACCTGCTCACCTTTTATCATGACTGCTGCCATCTCCCCTTGGGACTGGTGACAGAGCTGTGCTGTGGTGCCCCCTCTCTACATGACCATTTCCTTAATTATTTTCAAAAAAGTGAAGTTGTGTTTTTCAGGAACTAGCTGTAGTCTCAGTTCCTTTGTGAATAATGGGAGATAAATATTCTCAAAATAGCCACCTAACAGTGGGTAAATTATGACCTTTGTCCCTTTCAGAGCAAGGAAATTATGACCATTTGGAAAGATGGCAAGTCTGTATCAATTCTTTACAGTACAATCATGTGCTTGTGCTGGAAAAAAAATATTAAAAAGTGCTTGAAGTTAAAAAATAATTGCAGGAGAAATACTAAAACGTTCCCTCCCTTCTCACATGCCCAGCTTCTGTGTGCTATTTCAGTGAGTCTCCAGCTATTTGTGACTGCAGAGTATCTAGACATACCACAGCTTGCATTTATCTTAGGCACCATTGATACAGATACTCTTGAAGATCCAACACTGTGGATCGCAATGGAAGCTGAATATCCAGGGTCCCAGGTGGACTGGCACACAATGTACTGAAGGCAAACTTGTCACTTATTCATCGCTTTTATTATCCAAGCCAAAGAGATTAAAGTGGCTCAGTGCCTGCAAATACAATTCAAATTGTGATGTAGACCCAGATTTAACTCAAAGGGAAGCATAATGCATCTATCTTATTCCATAATGAGAAGGAAATGGTCTGACACCCATAGGCCAAATTTCTTGGCGGGCTCATTTTAAAATAAACTCATACATTAATCAGTTTATTTGCATTGTCTTACAGAGAAACAAAAATATTTGTTCTTTGATCAAAGTCGTAAACTCATTATTGCTGGAAGGTCAAGTGTCTTCCTGCTAGAAGCATAAATACTTCGTTGCATCTGCACCTAAATTCTGTGATTTTTGGAAGGCTATCATAGACACGTAGCCGTGGCTTTATCTACAAGGCAAAGCTCACTTTGTTCTGCATGCAACAAGAATGCAATGAAAGGTCATCTTTGTCCCTGCAAGACTTTAAGGGGTAAAAGAAGAGTGGAGGGAATAAAGATTGCTCCTATGATCGTACAGACTGAATGGCTTGCTCATGGCTGCTCAAGATGAGCGTGGAGAGCTGGGATTGACCTCGTAAGCCCTGTGTACACATCTGTCATGTAGCTCAGCTTCCTTCCCCTCAGGACTTTGCCACCAGCTTTATGTTCTATTGGGCTGGACTTGCTTCCTGTGTGAGATGTTAAATCTTCCTTTCCATGCCTCGTGGGAGCATGCTTCATGTTGTCCTCAGTTACAATGCTGAGAGCATGGGGAAGGCCTGTAAGGGATGTGCATCAGGTGCAAAGTCTTGCTCCCACCTGACTGGCACATCTTAGCACAGAGAATTGAGATATCATTGCAGCATGGGACACAGCTGTTGGTAACTGTAATGTAGCGTGCTTGCAAATTTCCTGGCAAAATTGATACAGTCAGCACACAGTATGCTTTACAGAAATGATAATCAAATGTTCCATAATGATGTATGATTGAAAAATAGTGCTGGCACTCCTGGCCCCGCTCTCACAGGTTCTTCATATTAATGGACAACTTTGCCAATTTTCCATCTCCACCAGGGGGGAAATTCATCCAGGCAGCTGGGTTGCGTTTAGTTTTACAAACCTCAGGGCATAATCAGCTTGCTCTGGAGTGACAGGACCAGCAGCACCGTATGTTTGCAGGAATATTCCTGAATCATTTCTGAAGCACGCCGAGTACTGGCTGGGGCTATAAATGGGGGCTGCTGAGAGCTTAGTGCAAGTCACAGCGGGTGCCTGCTTGTAAGGATATGTGAAAGAGCAGCAGCTGCAGCTTGCACGTGATTCGGAGAGCACATGAAGACCATCCTCCATCTTCCCTGCTTCTGTCAAAATTCTGCAGACTCTGTTCTCAGCACAGCCACTGGAAAAAAAAAAATAATAGGCAGCACGCAGGCTGTGTTGTTATTATTCGGCTGGTATTGACTGGCAGTACCAGGACACTGCAGAACTGTCTTTCTCTAGCTGTCAGCCGATCAGCTGTGACAGCCCTAATAATGGTTATGTCAGGAGGCAAGTAAAGAGATGCCACAAATGGATTGCACGTGTATAATTGCTTCAAAAACAAATCTGTTAATAAAAGGAGATGAGAAAATTGACAGGAAGAAATGGCTTATTGCATGCTAATTTTCTCCAGCTTTCATATTCTCTGTCTCTTCTCTTTTTTTTTTAATTCAATTGGGTCACTTCTAGGGAAAATCGTGGTCAGAAAATTGAATATGGGGAGGAATTCTATACAATAAATAATTACAATGATGTGTTTTTCCCAACAAGGATCAAGTTCAGGCAGATGGATTTTGCAGAAGAGTTGTTACTTATCTGATGGCTCTTTCAGATTACATTTACCCTGTTTCAGTCTTTGAGTTTATAGGCAAGGGAGAATATGAATGGAGTGGCACAGAGCATAAAATCTCTTGGCCCACATGTCTTCAAAGATGTGATGTCATCACACCTGTGTTATCCCTCTAGAGGAAACAGAAGATCCTGCAAATTCTTGTTCATAGGAATGGCAACATCCATAACAGATTAAAAGGATTTTATTTTCCCAGCCCACAGCCTATCAAGATCCATATGCCTGTTCCTGAATCAAAACATTCTGCCTCCAGCACTGTCTCAATAAAGTTGCTGGTGTATTTAAACAGAGCTATTTACAGAGCGTATAAGACTGACTAAGATATATCCAAGCAGTTCAAATCCAGGTTGTCCCAGAAATAAGATAAGGAAGCCCTGAAGCAGGTGAACAAAATAAATGAACAGATACAGCTGATGAGGCAATAGTGCTAGAAGTAAATAATTTGAGAAAATTGTGCCAAATAATGGGATCAATGCTACTCTTGATGAAGGCAATAGTTTCAAATGTCATTAGGAAGCAGCTGCAAGAGCAATAAATACAAGCTCAAGAATGCCCATTTTGGTGCAAGTTTTTATTTTTCAGAAGGAAATGGTCTTTTTTTTTTTGTTTGTTTTCCCCTGAATAAAAGCATTTCTATATCTCTATATAGCTAAATATATCTATACTCCCCAAATACATTTAGACTCCCCAAGCCTCCAAACTATCAGTTGTTCTGACTGCAGGAACAGCTGGAATCCCTCCTGAGCAGGGGCCCTACAGGATGCTGCTGTAGTTCAGTGGTAGAAAAGGTCAGTGTATATGCACCAGGATCGAGATATTCTGGTAGATTTATTAACTTTGTTGACGAACATCTTTCTAGTTCTGAGTTACAGAACCTGTTTAGAAGAGGCGGGGGCAGCAGTATGGTTTATTTTTTGGTTTATTACTGGTCTGAGGTTGCCGAAAGTGAAAGTACTTATTGTAGAAGTTGAATGATACCCAAGAGGTGTGAAGTTAATTTGTGCTCTTGCTGGCTTTCTAATAAACACTTTTCTGTTGCATGAATTTAGGCATCTAGATTGGTCACAATTTGCAGCCTCAGCAGAGAGCCCAGGAGTCAGATTGCTTCAGAGATGAGGTTCACTCTTTTAAAGCAGTCTAGTTAAGCTAGAAAAACTGCTTTAAAGCAAGAATTGAGTCTAAACTCTCTTGGCTATGACAAGGGACAGCTCTACCCCTAGAAAATTTTGTCTAAGTGATGACTAGAGATAATCGAGAAAAGTGAAGACTAGACTGAGATTTCAGGAAAGTCTGTTTGACTCCTGATTCAACCAGTTTTCAGTCTGATAGGTTCCCCGTGCTGTAAACAAAAAAGGAAAAGAAAAAATAACCCCAAACTTTGTCTCCCAGATGTATGAGACCACTGCTGACAAGGAAATGGACAAGTTCTCTGGCAGTAGAGCAGGATTACTGTGCACTTGCAGAAACTCCTTGATGTGTCTGGTTTTGGATGTTGGATCAACGAGCCTAGTGGGTTTTTTTAGTACTTAATTAATGCTACAAGTACAAATTTCAAAAAAAAATGTATCTGGGCAATAGTTATTTTCACATTTGTAAGGAGATATTAGGAATGTCATATGATAAGAGCAGTAATACAACCAGGGAAAGTAGGACAAATACAAGGTAAGATTTGAACAATATTCATTGATGTTAATGTAACAAAAATAGAGAAGACTTGTTTTGTAGCTGAGTGCTGTGATTTGTGCTAAGATAGTTTATGGCTGTATCAGTTTTTACACTTTTCCTCCAGTTGTTTGGGGATGTAGCATCTACAGTACGTTATTTAAATACAATGGATGCTTCATATTCATGCTTTTCTTAATTAAACATTCTGTGCCGTGGCTGGGGTTCAGGAGAGCAGTCACTGCATGAGCTTTCTCTGCTTGAGCAATGAAGAGCAAGTTGCTGTACATGACAGCATTTCATCTCTATATGGCTGGGGACAGTAATGCATGAGCAGCAGGTGAAGGCATTAATCTCCTTAGCTATCCAGAAATGAACTGTCATGTACAGCAACTTGTTCTCTGCTGCTGCTGCTACCTAGTCCCCTCTCCTTCTGTGTCCAAGATTACCTTTGCATGCATTAAGCATATTCTTGCGGTAATGATATTTTTCCACCTGGAAATAGCAGACCGGGGGAATATGAAGCCAGGAGGTACTACAGTCCACGGGGCCAGGCAGTGGTGGTGGTTGTGGCAGGTACAGAAGCAGTCAGGATGCCGCAGGACATCTGCTTTCCAAGCCTGCAGGTCACAGGGTTTGAGTGGGAGACCCTCAGGACTTGGAAGAAGCTGCTGTGTGTGGGGCAGTGGAGAAACAGGCTGGTAACTTGTTATCTGAGGTGTGTGTGTTGCATTAATGTATAAATGCGTATACACAAACATAGTGTATAAACGACCAATGTCTCCAGTGCCCTGGCGAATTTGCTGTAAAATAGTCCTTTCCCAGGTGACTTCCAAACCCGTTGGGTTTCTGCTCACCAGGCCAGAGCACATGGGAAGCAGGACCCTGGAAGAGAGCAAGTTAACTAAAAAACACCTCTAGCTCTAAGTGTGTAAATCATGTAGAGCAGTCTAATTTCAGCATGCTGGCAGAGATTAACATAATAGTGGTTTGGGTGGGGTTTTTTGGTGGGGGGGAGACAAATTCAGGTTAATTTACAGTGGTGGGAAGTGCTGTGCTCTGCTTAGTGTTGGCAGGGTGACTGCACTACACGTTACCAAACAGATTAGATGGATTTGGGAAAGAAGCAGCTCAGCTAATAGGGATTTTGTTCGCTAACAGGAAGATATAGCCCAGACTCCTTGGGCAAAATGCTGACTGTCTTGCTTATACAGTACCTGTTTTCAGCTGCGCTATATAATGCATTTTGGCATCAGCATTGAGTGCAGTGGGAATCCCACCAAAATACACCCCCCACTCTAAGTATTAGCAATGAACTTCTGAGGTTTCTTGCATACAATTACTCCCCAAATGCACAGCTGCTGTTTTAATTTAGATATTAATTTTCTTGTCGGTTGTGATTTTTCCACTTAAAAGGAAATGTGGCTCAGACAGTGAAATGGAACCATTGCTAGTAACCTTTTTGGTGAAAAAAAATCATGTGCTATAGCTAATAATTAAAGTTATATGTTTTCTACCCTTTCTGCCCCAAACCTTGTACAGTCACACAATGTGACCTTTACCATGTATTTACAGATGTTTGATTTAATTACTACCGTGCTCTGGTGGTCATAAATTAGAAACCTGTGAATGAGGCTACCTAACACCAAAATGAACTAGTGCTATTCAAGTCAATTTTACTAAATGAAAAGCAGAAAAAGCTGTTTAACAGGAGAACCACTTTAAACTGTAGTCTCTGGTTAGACACCAGAATAAAGACGGATTACCTCTTGCGTTATTCAAATATTAGAATATTATTACTATTGCATGGATGGATGGATTTTGCATGAATGTGAGTAAAGTAGATCTGTAGTTAATTATTCTGAGAGTTATAAAAGTAAGTACAACTATTTAGGTTTGATATTGGCTTTTACGAGATTTCTGCCCTCAATCATTCTGTCTCTGTTTCTTGGCTATTAATCTTTATCCATTTGTAACAACATAAGGAGATTCCTGACCAGTCAGGTTTGCTGAACTTGAGGAAAAAGGGATGGGAGGGATGTGGAATTGTGAAAGAAAGGGAAAGAGAGCCTAGAGGCAAGAAAGAACAGGATAAAAATGGGGAATAAAAGATAGAACAGAAAACCCAAGAAAAGGGATGAAAAATGTCAGAGATGAGAAAACAGAAAGTAGTATTGAAATATGTATGTTTTATGCTCAAATCAGTCAGATAGCTTAGGTCTGTGTTTCTCTAGTGATGGCATTTATGATCAGGACTTGACAGGTTCAGCTGGGGCTGGATATGCTTCCTCAGAAGGGTTGTGGTTGATGGGGAGAGAGATTAGAGCACTGATCCATTGCTCCCCAGCTTTGAGCTGACCTGCTGAGGAGTGCTGAATAAATAAATACAGCAATACAAAACATGTCCATCAAAGCCTGCAAATTAATTGCCTTTCCATTATTCCTGTACAATATTTCTTTTTCTTCATGTTTTGGATTCATTTATTAGCATTGCTGTGTTGTCTTTTTGAGTGTAGGTCTGTATTTTAAAAATTAAAACCAAAGGAATCTGTTTGCTTCTGGTTAGGGCCAAGGATCTGGCACAGGCAGCAATGTTACTTGTGCAGGCAGCTGACAACTCAAAAATTTACAGGCTTGGACTTGACTGAGATACAGACAAATGCAATTTCTTGGAATAATCTGGGCTGTTGTTGAACGACACTGTTTTCTTTAGACTCAAAAGAGTCAATTGGAGATATAAATGACCACGTGTCCCCAGTACAAGCAATGCACATTTAAGGGCTAGTGTAACCCTGGCTAAATTATATTGTCCTGAGTGCTATGCAGTGTGTTAGCCCCTGTGGCATCTACAAGACAGGTGTAGATCTCTCTCAGCATTTCTTACCCCTGCTGCTAGAGGCGGTCTGCTAAAGACACTTCAAGTCACTTTTTCACTCCGTTTCTGCTACTGAAACACAATACTGTTATTTTATGACCTATAATTTCCGTTTTGGGGTGCTTCTGATTTAGTCCAAACCAATTCACAGCACTGATGAGAAACAGTGATGTAACTTAGTAGCAAGGCTCTTGCTTCTCAGGATCTGAAGCCCCACTTCCAGTGGCATTTCCTCTTGGCTTATTAAGAGATATCAGTCCCCGTAGGAACCTTACATTAAAAATGGATGTGGCAGACAAGAAACTATTCACAGATAAGGAAGGGAAGTAAGTCAGCATGGGATAGATCCAGGAGTTAAACTGCAGCTGCTGGTCTCTGAACATCGGTACTATCTGTCTTTCTACAAAACATCAGTGCTGGATCTGTTCTCAACACTTGCTGGGGATTTCTCCACTTTAACTGCTGATGCTGGTTGTAACTGTGATTTCTAAGTAATCAGAAGTTTTCCTTTTCTTTTTCTTCCCTTGTTCTTCCTGTTAGTGGCCATGAAGTGAACTTGAAAAGATTTGGAGGGAAAGGGTGGGGTGGTGGCTAGGAGGAGTGACCATGCTCTTTGCTGGTACTGGAGTTTCCCACGCTGGGATCCAGAAGCCTGGTGGCACATGTCAGAACTTCTCATAGACACAGCACATTTGCTATCTGGTCTCAACAACTTCTGCTTGAGTTGTCCTGGGTGCTCCTGATGATGGAAAGGGTGTCACTTCACAGGCACTTGGGCCAAACGTTGAGATGGAGGTAAAGTCAGGAGCCTGCTGTCTTAGGTTGCTCTTTGAAAATTAAGATTATTTTTTTTTTTAATTGTTAGAGAGTTTGAGAGTAAGAAATCAGCAAGATTTAGGAGTGAGTTTTAATGAAATTAGTCACTGCAGGGGGAAATTTCCAATCTCTAACTGAATACTTGAGACCTTTCGTGGACTCCTGAAATAACTGCGTGGGTGCAGACCGTTTCTGTTAACATGTACAAGAGGGACTTCTGCAGTTGCCTGCTGTGGGCACTGGGATCTGTCCATCATAGTTTTCACCTTTAGAAAATGATAGGTTGGGTGTTAATGTCAATGAACTAGCTGTGTTCTCCTTCCATCATCCTTTATTTGCTGAGTTTACTGATGGTGGGGGTAGAGTGGCAAGAGGAGAGGATGTGCTCTCCTATAAATAAATGTGTACTCAAAGAGGTACATTGTCCATGCATCTCCTCAAATAATCAGGCTCTGCATGGAGGATGATAGGAGATTAAATCATCCTCTATGTTTCCAAAGGAAATAAGCTTTTTTTGCTTTCATTTTGCCTCAGAGGGAGGAATAAATTTGATTATTTTGTGTTAAGATTTGGTTGAACACCTTATTATTAGCATTATTAGTATATATAGTACACACAATCTGTTGTTATTTTTATTAATACAACCACGGTATTCAAGCGGACCGGTGCTTTTCATTTGCTTACAAAGTCTCATGTATTTACAAACCCAATTGCTAGTCAAAATAAATAAATAAAAGTCTGATTCATATTTCTGATCCTAGGCAATAATCTGTGTTCTTCCATCTGGCTCACTAAATACCTAGGTGCTTAATTCAATAACAAGATATTTATCTTTTCTACTTCTTTTAAGGATTTCCCCCCCTTTTCCACATCTGGTGCTCAGATTCCCAAATTCCCGCCCCCCCTCCTCTTCTCCCCAGAAGCTCCTGCTTGGAATATAGCTAATGGATTTCTAATTCAATTTGGACTTCTGCTGGGACAAATCAGCCTCATACAAAATAACTTATGGTTCTTGAAAAATTGGCTGTGGGTGAAATTAGGTAACTAGCACCAGGCAAATAATAATCTCATTAAGATCTATGGAAGAAAGCAGTGAGTAGGTAGATATTAGTGAAGACTAATGTTAGTCTCAGGACAGCAGTCCCACCTCTAGCCCGTGGAGAAAGCCCTTCTGAGCACCCAAGGTCAGGATCCTGCTCCAAATCCTGCTCCTCGACTGCTCTATCAATGCAAAGGGAGACCAGCAACAGCACTTGCATCAGCTCCCAGATAGCCAGACTTTGTTCCCATGTCATTTCATAAACATAGATTTGTTTGTGGTCCTTTGTGTAACAGTTGTTGGCTGTTTGGTAAATGATGCTCACAGGTATTTTGGAGAAATTTTGAAGGAAGAGTCTGAGTTCTGAGTTGTTTACTCAGTTCAAAGGCAGTGTATTAGAATGCTACCTATCAGGCTGCTACATCCGTTTTGCAGATGGGACCCTGAACCTGACAGAGCAGATTTCCCCAATGTTGCAGAAGAATATCTATCTCTCGAGTCTCAACTTGATCCCTTAACTAGGTGGCCGTATGACTGAGCTATTATTTTAGATATAGGCAAGTGTCCTGTGTTTTTCTGGGACAGAGTAATCCCGCTACCTAGATTGACTGGACACTTTGAATAGCTCATGAAATCAGGATCAGTGACATCCCACTACATCTCAGTTTTATTAATCATGAGGTGTTGGATCATCACTCTTTGCTGAGTAAAATGCTTGCATTGAAACTGTTAGAAATCCATGAGCAGAGCTCTGTGGCACTTTTAATAATGGGAAAAGTAAGGGTAGAAATAGCCATTCTTCCTGGAACCAAAGAATTGACATTTTAACCCTAACATACTGACACAAGAAGCAAACTTAATTATTAATATGAAACAACATAAAAAGCAAATTATTTGGAAAGTACCACATTGTTACAGATCCTCTATCAAGCTAGTAGTATGGGACTCCTTTCATTGTGCCCTAGCCATCAACAATATGTTGCACATAGATTTATCTATATTAAACCAACTTGTGCTGTGTAATATGATTTACCACTGGCCCTCAAATCTATCTGCCTATGGCTGATGACTCTCTAGCCTGAGCTCTGTCATTGTTTCTAGTACATGACAAAGCGTTAAGAAATCCTCACATGAGGAAAGGTAGGATCAATTCTTCATTTGATCATTGTATTTGGGACACTGCATTCAGACTTTTGACACAGCAGTCAGATGAAGGACCCGAGTCTGAACTTCTAATTCTAAAAACATACACAAAGTTAATGATCCTTGGTTTTTTCCTGAACTATGTGCTTTGGAGTATACCCAGGAAAGTTGTTTCTAGTATGTGTTGAGAATGTATTTTATGTGCTGTAAAATGCATCCTACCATCTAACCACAAAGGTTATGTTAGGTCTTGTTAAAAGAGATCTTTCATATTATTGTAACAGGCACCTACTTTCATGTTCATGTAAATATGGCAGGCTCTGTCCTGTGTGACGAAGAGTGCCTGAAGGGGACTTGTGAATAAATAGGTTTAACAAAAAGTATTTTAGCCTAAGCCTTGTCCATCTTTAATTAGTTATCAGGGTTAAAGAAGGGGTCAAGAGCCTGGAGCTGCTTCAGGACTAATGTGTCAAAGGGAAGTGAAGCCTAACACTGAAGAGGAAATGATGCTTCTCAGAGGTTTAATAATTTTTTGACCCCGTGTCAACCATGGTGACTACTAATGGCAGCTGCAGCAGAAATGTTTCAAATTAGACTTTACTTTGCAGGTGGTTAGGACGGGATCCTATGCCATCATGCAGATCCATCACAAGCTAGCATCCAAAAGGAAAAATGCATTTTGGTTTTACAGGCAGAAAACAAAATCTCGTAGCCTGACATTGAGGTTCCTCTGCAGTTCACATGTTGCACTCGTATCAGAGAAAACAGAACTGACAATAATATGCAGCCAAACTGCTTGAACTCTACCAGCACAACCATGTCTAACAGGAGTTGTGTTAATTTTCTAATTAGATTAAATTCCTGGAGCTCACACCTATGGAATACAACGTGTGCGCTTGGCAAAGTAAGTCTTGCATGTTATTCTCTGTGGTTTTGTTACATGGCAGAATAAGGGAGATAAAGTTTCGGAGAAAATCTGCAACCCACTTTTTTTTTTTTCCTTTTTTTTTTAAACCATGAATATTTTATTAGTTTTAAACAAATGGAAAGAAACAGCAACAGGACAAAGGAGAGCAGTCTTCCACAGGGTACAAATTACCAAGAAATGTCACTGATGTCATCTGCTGTTTGTACAAGCACTTTTGTTTTATTTTCAGGTGCTGTACTTTTGATAGCCTTGCACAGAAACTGGGCCAACCTTATCCAGTAGCTCTGTACAGACAAAACAACAAAGATTCCACCAGAGTTAATGGAAGTGTTTCAGAGAGAAATGTGACTGCTGGTATACAGTACAGGGCAGCAAAGAGCCTTTGCCTCTTCACGTGGCATTTCACACTGCCAGTGCTTGCAAGTCAGCCTCACCTCTGACGATTTGCCTCCGTTCCTGTTTCATCTATTTATATGGTTAGACAGCCTCCTAATAAATTGCTCTTGCAGATTACTGCATTAGTTTTCTTATATTGACAACAATTATCATAAAGTTTGTTGCCCAAAGAACAGCTTGGTGCTCTTCATATGCAACAGAAAGTATTGCCATTGCCTTGCATGAAATCATACCGTCTTCTGACACTTTCCTGCACCTACTCCAATGCTAACAAGTAGCTGTACCATCTCTTGCATTTTTAGGCAGCAGCTGGTAGTCTGACAGAGTAGTCTGGCTGGCAATGGTAAAATTCTGGACACAGATGCTTAAATGCCATGTCTGTGTATATAACCACAATTTTGTCTTGGATTAGCAATGGGATGTATAAAGAAATCTCCTTCCCTTACAGAGAGGGCTGTGGGAGCTGTTCTGGGGACACATGTTTTGTCTTTAGTTTGCCTCTGATCTGACTAATGATAAAATTGCCATTAGCCTCAAGAGAAGCAGAAACTTTAATTATAATTATGAATTAAACAAACTAGGGGAAGATGCCTTTTCCCAAGGCAGTAATTCATAGCTTGCAAGCTGCTTTGTAAAGCTGGTACAGTCAGTGTTTTCATCATCTAGATGTGATTCTCCTTACTCTGTTGCAAATCAGATCTGAATTCACTGGAATTCGTTGTTGATCACCAGCAGTGCAGCTTACCAGGGAAAGCCAGGCAGAATATATTCCTAGCATTGCCCTGAGAGGAGACGGTGCTATCAGAGCAGGGGAGATGCAACACAAACTGATTGCTGTAGGTGACACAGTTGCTCAGTGTCCACATTGGCCGTGGCTGAGTGATAACCATTTACTCTTTCATCTTCCTCTGCCATCGGCGTTATACCTGACCATGCAGCGTTCACATGAAATAGGAGCAGGGGAGAGAAGTGCCTGACAGCAGAGGCCCCCCCGCTGGGCACAGTGCTGCTGACTGAGGACCAGCAGCCGTTTGGCTTATTTGGCTGTGAAACGTCCCTGCTTTTGAACCACAGCTCCCAGGCTTAGCAGGCACCCTGTCTAACGCCAGGCTGTGCTTCTGCGGCAAGGGAAAGCAAGGCGCTTTCTTCTCCTCTTCAGCTCTTCCCAGCTTTCTGAGAAAGGCTAGTCAAGGTAAGATGGGTGTAACAAGCATGATCACCTTGGGCCTTCGGTAGCCTATTTATTTATTTTGGGATGTTCAATGTAGTAGGCCTGTCATTGAATAATGGAAACCTCCTTCCTGGACTCTTTATTTGAGTAAAAATCCAGTATTTCAGATTTCTTAGATGTCCATTGTCTGGATCTTGGAAAGGGTTCCCAGTTGGCGCCTGTGGCTGGCAGTGGCTGGCGTATGGATTCCCATGCCTCGGTGGAAGTTGCTTTTTTGGTAGGGGTGCAGGAGGACAGGAAAGGATGTGTTTGGGGTTTTTTTGATGGTTGCGTGTTTTGGGGGAGTCTTTTGCCCAGCAGCCTTCTGATTTATATGTAGCTACTCAGTGGATAAGTTTCTCATTTTCTGAGTTTGCGCAAAGCTCGTGTTTAACCTCCTGGGGATGTGGTATTAAGCTGAGATGTGCTGGGAGAGTCTTCACCGAGCTGTTGCAGGTGCAGGGGAAGTTCATTCCTCTCTGTGGTCTTTATTTATTCTGTTTCTGGACTGAAGTCACCCAAAAAAGATGAACATTGCATGCCCTATTGATTTCTCATTCAATCACTTTTCCAAGACCATGCCTGCACTCCTTTTTCGCTGACAAAAAGAGCATTTAATTTTGTGGGTGCTCAGTAAATTTGAGTCTGAAATTTCCTTGACCTTGCTCCTGTGAGAGTTCAGCAAGGTTCAGTGAGCATCTGGTTTGTGGGCTGCCACAAAACTAAGCCTTGTCTTCAAGCATGTAGAGGCCTGCAGTGAATTCAGCTACAAGCAAGCGGATGGCAGCCTGCCAAGTTGGCCAAATATTATGCTGCTATAAAATCATAATCTTCCTGGGCTATTTGGTGAAATCTTTAATTTTTGAGATGCTGAAGAATAATGTGTGATTGCCTTATTGCATGCCCACCCTGCAATCAGCTGGAGGTAAGGCTGGCAGAGGGTAAGTGCTGAGAAAGCCACCCTCCTCCTCCTCTTCCCCAGGGCAGGGCAAGGCAGGAAAACGTGATTTCTCTTTCAGGGCACAGGCTGCACTTTGCTGTGCCCATTCTTTGTCTCTGTGTGGTCTCCAGGGGTGGGGTGGGGTCAAGAAGACGCTCTGACATAGAAACTACTCACTAGTAATTCTTAGAAAACAGTCCTGTGTTATCCCATTTCTTCATTCAACTCAACTTTGGACTCACAGTTCCATGGGTGTTATGGGGCTCTAAGGTGGAGGCAGACTATATGGCATACAGGATTTTTTGATATTTTGCTTCCTTGCCGTCCATTTGGTGGCACAGTGATACCACCTCCTTCCTAGGAGGACAGAAGCCCTTGCAACTGAAGGGCTTCCAGCTGAGCAATTTTTGTTTCCTGGAAATGTGTGCACTGTAATCCAAACCCTTGCCTCCATCCTGATAAGCTGTTTTACTGAGCTAGCACCTGCTGTTAATTTCACAGTAAACAGCACTTGTTGCTCTAGAAAGCTTTTTAATCATAACATTAAAAAAATGAACAGAAATCCCATCCATAGTCAACTCCAGCTGCCTTTCTTGCAGCGCATGGGGAATGATCTTGCCGAGCGATGGGCATCCAAATGCAAATGGAATTAGCTCTGCAGCCATTCATTTTAAATTGCTCTTGAATCATTCTGAAGTAAATTCCATTTGAGAAGAATTTGCTTCAGGTCTCGCACAAAGAGATAATGGTCCAATATATTATGATCTATGCTATAATAGTTTAAGTCTTGCAGTTCAGAAATATAGTGAGTTATATGCTGGGTTGATGAAAATTAAAGCTTGATATATAGTAATAAAACTAGTGATCTAGAGATGAATAGATTGGTGTACGGAGCACAATATTTTCCTGCCACAGATTAGAGCTGGGATACTAGTCCATAAAAAGGGAAGTATACTATAAAATCTCCTTTTTCACTTGTTATGCATGAAGAGCTATAATATGTACAGTTTTACAAACAAATGCATGAAAAGAATAAAGGCCTTTCCTAACATCAAAAGGTTCCTGACTTAGGCAAAGATTTGTTTTACCTTAAAAGAAAATTGAACTAAAATAAACCTCAAATTCCTACATGTGGCAGTCCATGCCAGCTTCTATCAATGCTGATTTCAGTGTCACTTCACATATTCCTATAGATTTTGCATTTGACTTGTGTTTAAAAAAAATATGTATTTGTCAGATACTACAGAAGGCAAATAAAAAAAGCATATCTATATCTGGGCCAGCAACTAAAATAAAAGTTCCAAATTAAGTTTATAGATTAAAATGGCTTTTTAAAAGTCATTTTCTTAATATGAATGAATTGCATGAGTGAAACCAGTTTAGCAGTACCATTAATCAGGTCTTTTGTCTTGCTAATATAAATCAGCTGATAACAACAGATGGGCTGTACACTTTATTATGTAAAAATAAAGATGAACGTGACATACTGCAGAAGTAAACTTGCAGCTCAGAGTTCCTGAACACAGAAGGGGATTTGTTGTGAGAGGGGAGAATGATGCGTGCCTCATATTTGCATGTGATCAAGGTTGTAAGGGGAACTTGCTGCACATGACATTGACATAATGACTGGAAATCAAGTTTGTGAATTTTTAGTGTTTGTTTGTATCTACGCTCCCAGATCACTCCCAAATGGTTTAATTAGCTTTTTCCCTCCAGATGGAGGGAAAAAAATGTCAAACAACTTAGGAGAGTTAAATAAGAGAGTTATAAAGTTTGCTGCTGTATTGCACTATTGGGAGATGAACATTAAATAACCAGTGATAACCATCAGGAAGATTCGGATTAAAGTCTCAGGCAAGATTTATCCCCTCATATAACGACTGAGCACACGAGAGGTAACCCCCATCCAAATTATAGAAACAGGCCCAGCAGGCCACATGGTTATAACAAAGTCATCCCTGAAAAACCTAAGTCAGAGTTTGGTCTTTGTATGGGGACAGAGAAATGACCTGTGTTTACCTACAGCTGGTCAGGAGAAACTTTTATTTTATAATGATGGAGAGTTTTATTAGTTTGTTAGAAACTGTAGCCTCATGAAAACACAGATTCCTGAGATTACCTCAATGTTACCAAAAGTTTGTTTTGTAGAGAGTTGCAAAAAATCTCAACACAGTCACATGTCCTATAGTGCCATTTTCAGAGATTAATATCTTTGTTGGATTTTTAAGAATATTTCATTTCATAACTACACTGCCATTGTAATTACACTCGCTTGTCACTACAAGCATTACAATGAAAGCATAACAGCATAGCAGTCTAATTTAAAAATATTAAATACAAGACTTGGATCCAAGATGTGTGTTAAGGTTGATGGTTCAAAACCCTGTCCCAAATCAGCAGCCAAATCATCTGACTGTCCCAAGCTGTGCTGCAGCTGTGCCAGTTGTGATGGTCTCATGGTTTAACCCCAGCTGGCAACCAAGCACCAGGTGGCTGCTTGCTCACCCTTACACGTGTGGGATGGGGGAGAAGAGTAAAAGTGAGAAAACTCATGGGTTGAGATAAAAACAGTTTAATAGATAAAGTACAAGCCACACACGCAAGCAAAGCAAAACAAGGAATTCATTCATCATTTCATCATCCGTGGGCAGGCAGGTGTTCAGCCAGCCCCAGCAAGGCAGCGCTCCGTCATGCGTAATGGTGAGTTGGAAAGACAAACACCATCATTCCCAAAGTCCCCCCTTCCTTCTTCTCCCCCCAGATTTATATGCTGAGCAGATGTCATATGGCATGGAATATCCCCTTGGTCAGTTGAGGTCAGCTGTCCCAGCTGTGTCCCCTCCCAGTTTCTGTGCCCCCCCCAGCCTGCTCGCTGGTGGGGTGCAGTGAGGAGCAGAAAAGGCCTTGGCTCTGTGCAAGCGCTGCTCAGTGATAACTAAAACATCCCTGCGTTATCAGCACTGTTTTCAGCACAAAACCAAAACATAGCCCCATGCGAACTACTATGAAGAAAATTAACTCTATCCCAGCCAAAACCAGCACAAGTGAGCAAGCCATCATGAAGGGATTTAAGGTTCTTCTTCCTCAATGCATCCACATCCCAAAAGGCAAGTACAACAGCCCGGCACAGGGGAACCACAGCTGCACACCCTGTAAACCACCATCCTGAGACTTCAGCCAGTGGCAGCAGGCACGCTTGGGTGGGAGGAGGGGTGGTTTGCCTTCCCACAGCAGCCGATCCCATCTCTTTAGGAAATGCAGGAACACCAAGTGACTTCCCATGACGATTCACACAGGCTTATTAAGCTGCTGGTTACTTTTCAGCAGTGAATAGCAGCAGCGAGGGGCACTGAATGCTGATGGTGGTAGGACTAGCTTTGTAGTGTGATTGGGTTTTTTTTCTGCCAAACAAAAAAACCCGGTCGTCATCATATTCTGGATGCTCCCCTCAAGAATCTGCTCTATGAGGAAAAATAACTCCAATGTTATTACTAATAACAACAGTACAGGGGCAGGGGTTGAATGAACATACTCCAGTTTAAAAAGCCCTAAAAAATCTGTCTCAGCTACTATCTTAAATGTATTGTAAAAGCACAGATTTTAAATGCCAGTTTCCAAGGTCAGGGCAGCCTCTGTGCACTCTGTGTGACAGTCTGTGAATGGTTTCTATCTATATCCCTAATATTTAATAGCAGTGTGGATGCCTTTTGATGGCAATGAGAGAGTGTGGAAAAATAAAGCTAGGCTGTATTATTGCTTGGGAAGAGTAAGGTGCTATTATAGCAATAAGCTGGTAAGCAAACTGGCTTGTACCTGACTGCGGGATGCCAGGCTTCTGGAAAGAAACAGCTATTGCCACAATCAAAATGTGAGATGAGGTTGTCATGTACTGGGCAGTACTGTGAATCCACTTTAACATAAAAATAATATTTAAACTTTCAAAAGCAGTTACCTTCAGGAGGGAAAGCCAAAGCTCACACACATTCTCCAGACTGATGCAATAAAGAATTTTACAAACTACTTTTTTTCTTTTCTGCAGCTTGCTGATCCCTCCTTTTAGACTTTCTAGTTAGATTTTTTTATAAGATGCAGTTAATTGGTCAGGCAGCGTAAGTATTGTCTTTGATAATGTGCAGAAATCTAGTGGTGAAAATAAATACATTTGTTCTTCCAGTCACCAGAAATTAGTGAAGCAATACTTGTTTAATTATAAAACATATGTGTGCTTTGTTAGTTTCCATCTGTCTGCTCACTGATTTGCAATTAAATGACCAGAAGAAAAAGATACATCCTGTGGCAATTCAGGGGAAATGATTCATCTCTAATGTTTCTGTGTCATGGATATCTGTGGAGTAGTGTGTGCGAGAGGTAGACGGAGGGAGTGGGGAAGAGGGAGAGATACAGGCAGAAGGGGGTGAGGAATGCTGAAAAGCCTCTTGCTTAGGTTCAAACATGTTTCATTATCATGAAACCAAGTGTGGACTCCTGTTAACTTATTGTAAGTCGTCTTTCTTTTTGGAAAAAAAAAAAGTGGAGAGCAAAATGGAGCAAGGAGGAAAAACCTAATCGGGAGAGGAAATGGGATCGCATAAAAAGGAGGCTGGCATGGTGAGAGTGAAAAGGAAACCATAAATAAAAAGGAAGGATGAGAAAGTGATAAAAATTAAATTTAGTTTGAGTATTTGGAGATGATTAGTTGGAGCTGGAAATGGAACTGTTATAGTATGTCACAGATTTTCCCTGTTGTAAGGTGTTGCCATCACTGATAAAGAGAAGACACTGGTAAAGGTACAATCTGTATCCATAGAGCTACATGGATGGGTACCATAGTACCTTCTCCTGCTGTCTCCTTCATCTGTTCCTGTTCTTTCTTGCCTTTCTGCAAAAGCAGTAGCTGTAAGGAGAGCCTTTCATGTCCCTTGTAATTCTGGACACAGCCTGCACAGTCATGTCTCAGGTACGGGAAGGTAGCCATCTGACATTTCATCTTCATGAAGACTGGCAGGGAGAAGATAGCCAGCCTTCCACGGTATTTTGAGTTTGATGTTCTGTGGTGTTTTACTGATCAGCAGCAGTGTCCATCACTGTGTATAATGATAACTGCTTCAGAGGCAGGAAGGGGAGATTGAATAAGGCCTTCAGGACTGATCTGTTAGTAGTTGGTGCCCCCCCACCCCTTTGCCGCTGGGAGCCTCTTGGATGCGCTTGTGCACTGACGGCAGACGGGGGGGTGGATGGGAAGGGGGTTATTCTCTGCTGAACTAGTGCTTTCTGATGTGGAAGACTTCCTCGGCAGAAAGGGTCAGAGGGGTTGTAAAGGAGAATTGTGAAGAGGGAGGGAGAGAAGAAAGGAAGGTATGTGTGTTAGGTGTTTTCAGTGTTGCCTTCTGTGCACTGGATTCTTTCTTCTTCAGACTCCTTACAACAACCTTATTCATTACCAGCGGCACCAGAGAGGTACAGAGGTTCCTTAAATCAACAGCATGTGTCCATGTTGGCCCAAAATGTCACCATCTCACAGCTGCTCTGCCCCATGTCCCAGCTCCTAATTCGTCTCTGTAGTGAGGACTGCACAGACGAGCGTACTACAAGTGAAGTAAATAAAGCATAGCTTGGGACCTTCATTAGCAGTCTTAGCAAGAGAGGCAGAGTATGAACAAAGAAGGGCAGACTGGACTTGCATTTAGTTTTTTGTCCTTAGAGCAGATTTCAAATTGCTCATCTGAAATGAAAGGCACTATTTCCTATTTGTACCAGCCTCAGCCAGTACTAGCTATGTGCATGCACTTGATTAAACAGTGCGATAAGTCTCTATTGAAAAGTGTGACCTTGAAGCCCCCAAAAGTTTCTATTATTTCTTTTTATGGTTTTGCAAGCAACTCTCCCAAGCGCTACCATAATGCTTTATTGCTAGTATTGCGGGTGATGATAACAAAGGACCTTTCCCAGCCATGTGAATGTGCACATCCCTGTCACATCACACAGAGGAAAGAGAGCTCAGGATGTAGAGAATATTTTTTTCTAGTCTGAAAACAGTAGTGCATTTAAGCCTTGGTCTAGGAATGCTCCTAAGATAACATTTTATTTGAAAAGTATACTCCTTTTGAAATTTTCAGAAAGTGCTTCTTAAATGTTTGCCGGCTGAATTTTGTTTTTTTCATTTGTCCTTTTTTTCTCTTCTCTACAGATGATGATTTTTTTCATGAACTGCCAGAAACTTTTCCATCTGATCCTCCAGAGCCATTGCCCCACTTCCTCATCGAACCTGAAGAGGCTTACATAGTGAAGAACAAGCCCGTGAACCTGTACTGCAAAGCAAGCCCAGCCACACAGATCTATTTTAAGTGCAACAGCGAATGGGTTCATCAGAAGGACCATGTGGTGGACGAGAGGGTAGATGAAACCTCTGGTGAGTTTGTGTTATGTCATGGCGGGATGATAATTAAAAGCATTAATACCAAACCCCCTATTGTAATCTAGGAGCTATTTCATGTGGAGCTACTTTTCTTTACTCTTGATACAGCTGGGAATTCTGTATCTGGCATTACTGAACATTAGCTGTCATAGCACAGAGATGGTGTCTGCATCCAGGTCAGTTAGTAAAACATGATTGTAGAGCACCCTGCCTGAGTTTGAAACAAAAAAAAACAAACAGAAGAACAATGCACAAACAAAATGGAATTGCTTTCTTAGCCAGGTCTACTCCCTGTTTACTTCCCCAGCGTCACAGATTCCCAGTGATTTCACTGTGCTGTAGTCAGAGACCAAGAACCTCATTCTCCCCAAAATGCCAAAGAGTAATTGGGTTGTTCCTAGAATTATGTTTTCTTGGGAAGATTTGAGAACAAAAGGAAAAGTTTAACTGGCTTCCAGCAAAAAAGAAGGAGAAAGCACACCTAGGTGCAGCTTGAAGCAGCGTGTTGATCCAGAGCCTGGCTATTATTCCATTACACTTTTCTGCCTGCTTCATAAAGCCTGTATGAAGGAGAACTATAGTAGGTTAGCACAGTAAAGAAAACAAAGAAGAAAAAAAAGAACCCAGGAACCTCATCCTTCCTCAGTCAATATCAGAAATCCCACTGTCATTCATGGAATAAAAATAAGACCCTCATAGTATGACAAAAAAAAGAAACAACCAAAGGCTTAAAAGCTTGAGTAACAAACCAGTCAAAGAAATGATTGTTTCCATTCGGGAAGACTGGTGATCCACAGTTTGAGTCACATGCAAGGAAAGAAGCAGGACTTACTGCTGTTTTGATGGCTCTGAGAAATAACGGGATACCAAGGAAGAAGGTACCCGTCATTTGGGAATTACACCATCACTTGGTCTAATTACTTCGAAAAATAACTCCACCAGATGTCTTGGAAGTCTCCTGTGAACTGGGTTTTATTTGTTTCAGCTCATTTATTTGCACAGAGATCAAAAGCATAAGCTTTTAACGGTACTGTGGTACTCTCAGCTTGAAAAAGAGAAGGTGGGTGTAGGAAGAAAGGCTGTAGAAAAAAAATCTGTATTAAACTTTGGGCCTGTTTATTTGTTTGTAAGAATTGGCTTTTCCAACAAGTTGACTGCAGCAGAAAAACAAAAAAGAAAATCTTGTTACTCAGTGCATTGACTGCAGCAGAAAAACAAAAAAGAAAATCTTGTTACTCAGTGCATCTTCAATTTTTTTCATCCATGGGAGTCCATTGGAATGAAGAAGGACAAGCAGGAAGATAGCTATTGCTGTGTTAATTTTTTAAGCTTTTATTAACATCAGCATTCAGAAACATAGAAATGTTTTGCTAGAGGGGAAATTTTTCACTACAGGTGAAAAATGCATTCTGTTTTCTCAAAAATCTCATTGTAGAAAAATTTCATGATGCCATAAAGCAAAATGCTTTCTAGAAATACAGAAGGCATCTTGAAAAGAGATGCATCTGAATATATTAGACGACAAATGTTTTGCATAACAAACAGCAGCAATTATATGGAAACAAACCCCATATCCAATTAGAGGTTAATATAATCTACTGGGGGGGGGGGGGGGGGGCAAGGAGGGTGTCAGAAGCTGTGCACGTCAGATTATTAGCACAAGAGCCACAAACCAAGTCACACTAATAGCATGTTGAAATGAAATTGTCATCAGAACCTAAATTTGTCAGTCAGCCAGGTTGTTGCCAAAGGGTTGGTTAATGCACATCGCGGTTGCAGCATTTCTGCACCTACCTGTAAGTAGTCTGAGAATCTAGGGCTCATAGCACATAATATAGAAATGTATTTAAGCAATGTCTTTAAGGTAGTGGTAAAATAATATCTTCTTCAAAGCAATGGAAGCTCAGGAAAGTATATCCACCGCAGATGAAGCTGGAGATAAAGTTACAGGAGACAGTGACTGTGAGGATTCATGCTGTTGTCCAAAGGAGTAGTCATTGGCTTGGCAGCTTGCACCAGTCATGCTGCCAAAGCCCTTTGACTCCACCACTTTTGAGGCTATTTTGGTTCCTTTTGCTGTTTTTTGGCTAGCTAGTGCAGGAGTTGTAACCCGGGGCACAGCAGCATGACTGAGCTGCTCAGAGGGTGTCATAAGGATGGCAGCCCAAGCCTATGCTGCTGCTGGCTTCAGGCTTGTGGTTAGAGAGGCTGGAGAAATCGTCCATGAGCCAGGCTAGGTCTAGCCTTTACATGGGTAACCCAGGGCTCAAAGGGATATGGATTACACGGTATTTCTACATGGGTCAGTCATGTAATCCCAGCAACGGAAAACTGGATGCATTCTCCTTTCCAGATATTTTACCATTCTCAAGGTCTGTTCTGCCTAAATATGAGGAAGAGCACTATGCTGAGGAGGTCTTCTGCTGCTGTTTTTGATCCTGGTCTTCTTTTTAGTTCTTTAGGTAGAAAAGCAAAGGGAAACAAGACGATAAAATAAATGAGAGGAAAAAAGTAAAGGTCACCTGTGCTTTCTTTTCTAAAGGGTGGATAATCAGGAAGAAAGAAGACGAAAATACAGGTGTGATGCTAGCAGTACATCATCTTAGGAATGTAAATGATGCATGAAAGAGAGAAATAGGTTTTGATTTGCAAAAGATTATGTGTTCATGGACTTGAGCCCGTGCCTAGGAATGAAATCTATGTGGAGGTGATTAACTCTTCTTATAAGGCAAATTTGTTTCTGTCATTGGTAAAACCAGAGACAACAGCACAGCATTAGCAGTGGCACGAGATGGAATGAGAGTGCAGCCAAGATCTCATGGAAGAGAGCAGCTAGACGGAAATGTTGAATATATTAAGAAAGTTAATTTTTATGAGAGAAAAATTAATATTTGTATCATTTTCCTGTGAGGTTTTTGTTGTTGTTGTTGGTTGGTTGTTTTGTTGTGTTGTTTGGGGTTTTGTTTTTTGTTTTTAACAAAGAGAGGGTACAAAATAAGAGCTAAGTTATATGCACTTTGCACTGTGTGATATTTTTAAACAGTGGGTAAAGCATCAGTGTAAAGAACATGCACAGGAACTCTGTGGGAGTTGCCTTCTGGCTGGAGAGGATGAGAACAGTAATAGTGACAGGGTGTTCTAGTACCACTTTATTTAATTAAATTAGACTGAAAAGAGTGCCTTGCAAAAAAAGAAATTCATATGACTGAGTCTGAGAAGCCAGAAGCTTCACATAGAAGATCATTACATTCTGTTTTTTAATCCTAAGGCTTGCTGAAATTTTTCCTCTTTATGGAAAGAACTAAGCATTTTCATAAAGAAGTCAAATGGGTGCTTTGAAAATTGTTAGTGCATATCTTTGATGCTCTCGTTTCCTGTACATGAAATACAAGGCAGGGCACGGTCCTTTTTACTTTTTTAACTGGAGTATTTTCCCATTAATGTGGAAAAATATATGTAAAGAATAAGAACACTGGTTTTAAAAAACAAAGATGAAAGTTGTTTCGAGGGAACACATTTGATTTTATGGCTGATTGTCATAAAAGATAACAGCAACAAAAGGAACCTGGCAGAACTGATGCTTTTGGGGGCAAGAAAATTCCATTGTCACAGGGCAGGAAGCTCATTGGCATCAATAACTGTTAGAGCAATTTATGCACATTTTCCAAATCACTGTACCTCTGAAAACAGCTATGCCAAAAGATTTTATTTTGCTTGTGTGCTTTTTATGGAGAAGTATTTTCAGACACAAACATACCAGTTCTGCAGTGGTGGGAGAGTTATGGATGCATAGAAAATCAGTGTCCTGCACCCTTTTCACTTGTCCAGAGGGATTAAATGCTGCTAAATCAAACCCCATATCCCACAGATGTACAACAGAGAAAAATCAGGACTACAGGGATCTTGGTTTTGTCTTTTCAATTTGGATATGCATTGTAATAGTTTCTCCATGACTATTAAGATGAAGTGATCTATAAAACCCCTCTTGCCCTCTACAATGCCAGTGACATGTTCTCCTTCTCTCTCTTTCAAGCAAGGAGAAAACATTTGGGACTTTTCTAAGTGCTAATTAAATAGACATATTGGGCAATTCAGCCAGCATTATTGTTTGCCTACACTTCTGTCTTCTTTTGCTGGGCTACATAGGGAGAGAAAGGCTCAGGGAGTTGGCTGATGCCCTCCTCCATGTTCTCAAACAGCTGCAAGACAGAATAGGGACTCAAGCCTGGCCTGAGGCTCCAGCTAATGAACAAGCTTATCTGTGCAATCTCAGAGAAGAAGTATGCTCTGTTAAGTAGCAGATGAAGTCACCATTCCTTTTTCTTATGTCCTGCCTTCAGAAGCAGGTCTCTGAAGACCTAATGGCCCCCAGGAGCAACCCCAGTGCCACCCATCCTTCAGCAAGGAGGACAGGTAGCTCCAAGAACTTTCTTTTCAGCTGCTGCTTCAGTTCTTTGCCTCCCCATAGATCAGTGAAAACAATGAAGTTGGAGTCTAGTTCAGAATAATATTTTTTCTATGAATAAGAGGGTTTTTCAAACTGTGCTGAGGCAGATGAATATGCTTTTCCTTTCAGACAGAAATCTTGGAATTCTTTGTTTTAGTTTCTTTACATAGCTGCCACTGTGATTCCAGTGCTTACCTCCCACCGTTACCTTTCCCCATTATTAAAGAATTTTTGGGTGACTTGCAGATTTGATGAAAGGAGACTGAGCTTTTGACACAGGGTCAGCATTGATCTGGGAGATAGGAGGCTGTTACCTTAAGAAATGAGTTTGGCAGCCTGTCGAGGGAGCAGGTACCCAGCTAGCTAAGTCTTTAATAGATCACCCTCTCAACAGAAAGATCAAAGATTGACGTATGCCCTTTTGCCTTTAAAACAGCTCTTACAAGATGCTGCAGCCAAGACAGCAATGGGGAAACCTCCACAGTGACTGTCTCTGCTCTTCTGGCTTTATCTTCCTCTCTGTGTGTACATGTCATGAAAAGTGCTTATTTTGGTGTTTGTGATACCAGATTTTATTTTAGAAGGCTGCATTGCCCTAATGACAAAAGTCACATCAGCTTGTTTGGACGTTTTTTAAGCTGCAACTTTAAATTACACAGCAAAGATCATACAGCCTCTCATTTTGAGAAGTTGTGCTTGTTTGGCTTAGTATTTTTTACAAATAGGAAAGGCTGTTGTTTCCAAGTGTAGCAGTTCTTTGAATAACAGTGTTGAATAACTTAATTTGGGAGCCCAAATACAAAATTCAAATGTGTTGTACCCCCATGTAAGCATAGCTCAGGGAGAGGAACGTGGAGGGGTAGTGTTTTACTTGTTTTCTCAGACCTACAGCTCTTCCTTTCCTTACTACTGTTTTCCCTCTCTGCACATCTTCCTTAATTAATCTCTTTTTGCTTCTTGACCTGCTGTAGCCTCCTAATTATCTGTATTATTTTTCCAGAGTCCAAAAGATAAGGAAAAAAGCTATTTTTCTGAACAAATGTGGCCAGTATCCCTACTAACTTCAATAAGGAGATGGCAAGTGATGCTAAATGCTGCAGTTATACTTAGCCTGCAATATTTTGACTCTCTGCGTTAGAATACCTTGGGGTTATGTTAGTAAGGTTAGCCACATATCATAAATAAGGATTGTTTTCATTCCACTGTTGTCACAAGTAATTTTATTTTCTGTTTATCATTGGATCAAATCCATTACAAACATCAAGCACCTCAACTCAAAATAATTATTTCTCAGCAACATATTGCCAATTTTTAGCTCTGCTCCTTCAATACTCTGCCCCAATCCAACTCGTTTCAAGGAAATTTAAAAGTGTATCTGTGTATCTCTTCCAAAATGCTTCTGTTAATAGTTTTGAGATGTGGCTTGGAATTGATACTACAGTCCATTTTCTTTAGTAATTCGAAGTCTTTACCCTCTGTGGAGGGATGCTATAAGTGAAACGTGTTTATATGTATGGTCTGAAAGGCTGCAGCTGATGCAGGAAGGGGTATATAACTCTTATTTCTCCAAAGAACTGGAATTCTCCAGGGAAATACAGGCTGCTTATTTACACAGAAGTATATGAACAAGCCCACACTTTTTTTCCTATTTGACATCTAGGTTGCAGCATTTTGTATGTCACTCGGGCTGTCTTCTCTCTTCTGTCACTCCCGTGGTCTGGGAAGCAGCTCTCCCAGCGAAGAGGAGCCCCATGCCCATCACCGCTGCAAGAGAAGTTCTCTCTTCTTGCAGTTTGTGTCTTCAAAATCAGCTACTGGGAACGTGGTCCCCAGCACAACCAGATCAAGGGAATACCTGACAACAAAGCTGCTGCAGACATTTTTTGCAAGCAGGCAAAGTTTCCACTTTTATCTTGAGTAATTAGTATGTTTTGATAGAAAAAAAAGTCATTCTGGAAGCTTCAGAAGAAACACACTCACAGAGAGGCAGAGAATCACCATTTTCTAGGATATACATTAAAAATGGTGGTTATTTTTGTTGAAGCGAGTGTACAAATCACTGATGTCTGTCCTGACTTAAAGAAGGGAAATGATTTTTTTATATACAGAATAACAACATTGGGCCAGATATTTGCTTCCAGAGGGAAATCTGCTTACAGGCATTACAAAACCACCCTGAACCCAGGGAGACTGTCTTTTTGTACAGAAGCCTGCAAAAGACTGAGGATTTTGAGTGTAGACTCTACTGACTGTAGTATTCACTTGCAATACATGTATTAACGTACCATTAATGTCTTTCTTAATCCAACTGTTGTATGTGGAATTTTTGTCCCTGTAAGTCCTTGTGGAAGGCTTCTTCTAGCTTGTAGGCCTAGACACCTTCTTCACATGTTCACAGCCATGGACACTTGCTGTTCTGCTGATGCTGTCCTATCCAGCATCTCTTTGTCTGCAGCTGTGCCCAGCCACCTTTACAGGCAGCAGCCTGGACCCCATGAACCCTCTGGGCTCAGGCTGCTAAGCTGACTGAGGTGACTTTTCCAGCCTCTGCACTTGCTCTATCCTTCAGGGTGTTCACGAATACTGACAGGGGGGTCCAGAGGGAGCTACTCTTCCCGCATGGTAATCCTGCTCATGCTCTTCCCTCTTCAGTAAGGATGGGCCAGTGGGAGGGGGCATTTGCCTATTCCAGATTTTCTGTAAATGCACCACCTGTCTCTGTGCAGATCACTCAATGTCTCTGTTATTTACCTCTGCAAAGTGCTTTGGGACCAAAAAATAAAAGCTTTAGGATATTTATTCATTTCTTATTGCAGCATTAACTTTCTGTCTGCAGCTGTTCACTTAATTGTCCTGACGGTTTCCTGTGGGCTTCTAGAAAAGACAGGAAATAAAGTTATTTAAAATAATAATGAGAGGAATATGGATGCTTAGTGCATTCATCTGAAGCATTCAAGGATACCCTTCTGAATATTTCCAGCCTACACCTTGTCTCCCTCCAAGTTTTCCCTTCGTTAAACCCTTTGTTACACAGTCGTAATCCCATTAATTCCCTGAAGTCCATCTTCAGATATCAGTCCACCCACCAGGGCTTCAGACTAGCCACGGCTTTGCACAGCAATGCTTCCATCTGTGTTCCCTGGCTCCTTTGGAGCTGAACGCCCTTTGTGTGGGATCTGGAGCCTGCATGGTGAGGGTGGTCTGGTGCCTCAAAGGCTAATAAATACCAAAGCAAGTCCCAGAGGTTAGTCTCCATCCTGTGTCTGCTGGCCTAAATGGAAAACAACTGTTTTCTGCATACAGGAATGGCAGAAAAGAAGAGCAGAGCCAAGGTCTTGTGTGCTGTCAAACAAAAGTGCATTTGTGTCCTACAAATGTAGTTTTTTCAGTTAATTAAATATGAGAATGAGTAAGACTAATAGGTCTGTAGTTTCACCTGAAAATATTCAGGAAAGTGAAAGGTCAAAATTATACCGTATTTTTTTCTTCAATGAGAGCAAGTTATAGTCTAATGCAGCCGCTGTAGACGTGCTCTGAAGCTGTTTAGAGACACTGGGGTCTTGATCGCTATGCAAGACATTTAAGTGTTGTCTTGATTCCCTCGATGTCTGTGTAAGCTTGTATCTCAGTTACCTGAGTAGTATCTTCTACTTTTTTCCTCTGTTAGCTCATTAGACAGTGAAATAATTCTCTGAAGAATTCCTATTGCTTAATTTTACATTGAAGAAATCCTTTTCTTTTTCTCTTTCTTTAAAAAGACATTTGTATGGAACAACTGTTGCACATAGATCAGATTTAGTGAGGCTTTCTTCATGATGCGCGTAGGGTACCAAATCATCACTGACATCTAAGAGAAGGAGAGGTAGCTGTCATATGCAGCTCTGACCTGTACAGGATCTAATTTTGTGCTACGTTTGCGGGTTCACTGCCTGTGCTCATTTTGTCGCTCCTACGCATTTCTGATTCGTACATAAATGAGCAGCATGATGTGGTAGGTATCAGCAGGACTGCCATTCACCTGCAAGGTTATGTACAGCTCTTTCTCATCAGGTTTTGATGGGATGCCTCTCACAATTTCTCATAACTTCTCATCCTTCTTAATATTTTGATTGTGAGAGCAGAAAGGGAGTCTTTTGTCAGACACTTCTGTGTCTCTTCTTTCCCCTGAATACTGATCTTTAGGTCCTTGCAGACTCTTCTATTTTTTGCTTCCAGGTTTTGATTTTAGAGAGGATCTCGGCTGGTTGATTGCTGCTTTTGCCTTCCCAGTGACTTGTATAACGATGTTTCCATAATGAGTGCTGACACTGCACCTGGGTCAGTTGTTCTGCCCTCCTCTGAAGAGGAGTAAGGATTGCTGGGCCTGAAGAATAATAATGCCTAGAAGTGGACCAGGCTTTTTGGGGGGTTTAGTTTTAATCCTTTTGTTCTTCAACTAAGATGGAAACCAGTATTGGAATTCTGTCAGAGTGGGTACCCAGAAGAAAAAAAAAAAAAAAAAAAAGAAAAAAAAAGAGGCAGCCAGAATTACAGGAATACTATTGATGGCATTTACTTACATAGTGAAAAAGGTGTATTTTCATGTCAAAAGTCGCATGGATCTATAGAGCAACTTGCTCACATCCCTGGTGCCTTGCTGTAGCTGACAGGGATAGAGCTGTGCTCTATCCAGAGACACGTACACACCAAATGACTTCTGTGACCACCAGGCTGCCTTTTCACACGCCTTCCTGCGATGACTCTTTTATTCACTACAAACTAAGAAAAATCTCCTGCTGTTCAGGAGCTGATGTTTTGACTGCTGCCCTGGCACAGTCCTGAAAACACTCTGGATGGGGGAGCAGACAGTAAATTCACAGAGCTTCATCTCTGTCTGGACAAAGTCACTTAATGGTGCACTGGACAAAGCTGCTTTGAAAGCAGTTGCTTGCCTTTTCACTTCTCTTTTTCTAATATTTTTTTTTTCAAGATACTTAAGTCAGCTGTGAAATGCCATCCCTAGCATGCAGAACAACAATGGCAAAAAACGGTGGGGCTTTTACACTTCTCCCCCAGCCTGCTGTTCCTGCACATTGTAGACTGAAAAATAGGAAAACAACTGCTGAGGAAGGCTCCCGAGTGACACCTTGTGTCACGTTGCGACTGTCCTTGTTCCCACAATAGCTGCACCAGCCACTGAACTGTGTCACCGCATCAAGTTCACAGAAATAAGGCATTTTCACATTGTCTCTGCTTCTCAAAGCCACACAGAGTGGGTGTGGTACATAAGTACATGTTCAGATATGTATTTCATATATATACACACATGTGTATTTCAGTAATATGTCAGCAATATATGTCAATACGTATACAACTTGGTGTATATTTTTATATAAAAAATAATGCGCAAACCCATTTATTGTTCATTTCCCTGCCCCCTGCTCCACTATGCAAAGGGTATGTAAACACACTGTTCAAAATTCAGATGCTCTCAGTTGGCTTCCCAGATGTTTGAAGTTCAATAGATATTTTTTTTTTCTCATAATTTCCTCGGCTTCTGCTAGTGAAGTGCTAAATAACCAGTATTTCTTTTTGCCTGCACATTGAGATTCATCTGTAGGCTCTAAACTGCCTCAAAAGTGCTTCAATTTTGCATGAGCACTAAGCTGGGGACTGGGAAGCATTACCCACTGCTGAAGGCCCAGATCATTAGAAAGAGCATGTAAATCCTCTGAACCAGAATTAAAAAGTGCACAGATTTTCTTTGTGAAGACTCAACTGCAGCTTTAAGTAAAACATGAACCACTGGCACATTTTTTTTCCTGGCCCTTGGAAAAAAAAAAAAAAAAAAAAAAAAAGCAACATCTTTTCTCAGCTGCACGTGCCTCAGCTGAAAGAAGGGAAGATTGGGCTTTGACCCAAAAGCTGGAACTGCTAAGAGCTCATGCTTTCCTATGCCAATAACCTCTCTTCTTCCTGCTCCTTGTAAGTCACACCAGCTTGGCAGAGAATTGCTCAGATGCCGTTGCTCAGGCGTGCTTGGGTCGGGATGCTTTGCCTCACATTTGTTTCTGCTGCTAGACCTCAGCCTATGTGAGTTCAGAAATGATGATGCCTGTGGTTGAATATGCTTGTAGTAAGGTTTTCTTTAGAGTCCTGCTACGTTGGAACATGATTATTACTTTTGTACCAGGAAAAAGTAAAAAAGAAAGCTGCAACAATAGGCACATTGTTACATGTGGAAGAGAACAACACATTTTGGAGCAATTTGTGCATATTAGCAAAAAATGCCGTCAAACAGAAAATGGCCTCCATTACAAAAAAAAGGGGGGAGGTGTTTTTTCTTTGTCTCTGAACTGCTTCTCGGCTGAGAACAAGTAATCCAATACTGTTCTAAGGTATTAAACAGCAGTAGTTCAAGGGTGATGTGGAGCAGTCAGCTGCTGAGCTTGGCTGCGGGAGGAGACAGCAGTTTACCTTCCCCCAAGGAAGGAGCCCACAGCTCCTTACTGCCCACCTCCACCACGCTGGCAGGGACCAGGGCACGCAATTTGTGTTCCATGAGCGTTCAAGAATTGAGTTTTGAAATCTTCCCTGCATCTTACACAATTTGGTCCTTCAGATGTTAGTGGGAAAAGAACAAAAAGGCCTGGTTTTAACTAAAAGAAAATAAAACTCAAAGAGAACGCGTGTTCTTTAATTCCAGTTCAAAGTAAAATCCCTCTGAAGGCAGCCGTTTGTAATTTTTTGTGTAAGTCAGTTAAAAAATAGTAGGGGAGCTGGGATTCCAGCTTAATTCACTACCATTAGCTGGTAATTAGATACCATAGGTAACTGATGCAAACCAGGGCAAACTTGACATCGGTTTAAAGGCAAACTTGACTTTTTTAGGCTATTGCCTTCATCTGTATAATTTGAGTTAAGAATGTATCTGTTTCCTAAGGGGAAAGTTATGAAGAGAGCCAAAATAGCCGGAAGCCTTTAATTTAAATATTTAAGCTAATAATTGTGGAAAATAGTTTGTGAACTTCATGCAGTCATTTCATATCACCAGCCAGCCACAATTTAGAGAAAAGCAGTACTGAGGCAAGACCAGGTGGATGCAATCACAGCGTGAAGGATTAGTAGGTGTTAAAGCTGTTTGCTCTTTTAAACTATCTCTAGATATCTGTCTGTCTATCTATCTTTTGTTAAGATTACAGATACTCTATATAGAAAATAAGATATAGGCAAAGTGTGCCATCATGCAATCATCTCTGTCCCATTAGGATGCACAGAGCACATTTTTCTCAGCAAGAACTTTAATATTTGAAGCCATTCTTCTTGTGCATAGCCTATTTATTCATTTTATAAACACCATAGCTTAAGTACTCTGGTATGTTTGAGTGGAATAACTCTGACTGTGAGGGATCCATTTCTGCAAGAGGGTAAATAAATTTCAATTCTGACATAGCACTGATTTTATTTTTATCTTTGTAGAAAGGTTATTTCACCAAGTAAGGTGAGCAGCCTTGTGCTATAGAGACAGGTTTTCTATAGCACCTGTGTCGAGCAATTAAATGAATTAGACAGGTCATCCTGGACTATTGGTAAGTAAAAAGATCATAATTTTTGTCTTTAGTCACTTAAGTTTTACCATCAGAGAACAATCTAATGACAAATGATGGCATAATAAGAAAGCAATCTGTTTACCTTTTAAGTCTGCTTACAGTCATACCACTTTGGAATATGGTCTTGGTTACTTTCATGAAGAAAAAATATGATGATGTTTTAAGGATTTTTGGATGAAGCTTTGTATGAAATGTAGGACAGATGGGGACTATGAGAACTGAAAATGCTTTCATCCTTTTTGCCAAATACTGTGGAGATATAATCCAGCCCCTCCTGAAATTATTGCAAAACTCCAATTTTCTTTTTTGGTATCAGGATTCTCCTTCCACCCTCATCATGCCTTAAAAAGTGTGTATACTGCTGTCATTCAATTCTGTCGTAAGTGAGCAACATTCGTACATATTCCCTCATGTCCCTCTCCTACTCCTAACAGCTAGAAAAGGAAGTGTGAGCCAGAAAGCATGGACTGTTTCAGACTGACGCTGATTTATTTTCAGACTGAGCAAGCCACCACATTTTTCTCTATGTATAGGTTAAGGATCTGAATATGGAGACACTGTGGTTTTCTAAGTTACATGCCATATAATTCCATTCTGTAACACCATGTGTTGCATGGACGTGTGGAGGAATCCCCCTCCCCCAGAGCCGTTTTGCTGCTGAATCCCCGAAGCCTCTTCTACGTTGTTAAGAAAAGCTGTCCCTGCCCTCTGTGTCCCCACTGCACAGCAGTAAGGGGCATCTGAGGGTGCATGCAGTGAGGCAGAATCTGTGCCTGTCTGAGCAGAGAGGAAGCCTACAGCACTGAACAGCAGGTTTGGGAGGGTGCTCTGAGTACTGATTTCAAGAAATTGAACATGTAAAGGGTTGCAAGTTACCTGTATGAAAATGGGCTATATTTCTGTATTATTTACAGTGGCTGCAATACACCTGCAATCTATAAGCATGTATTACAGTAATGTCTTTTTGCAGACCAACGGGTCATAAAGTTCCATCTCCTTGAGAAATGTGTTCTATGGCATATGTGATTACTAATTAATGAAATACCTTTTGGGCAAATGAAAGCACAAAGCACTGAAATCGTTTGAACTTCTACTTACAGAGAAAATAAACAAATTATCCATGCTGTTTCTTGGAGTTCGTGAGTTCAGTTTAGTCTTGCAACTAAATAGCTCCTCTTTAGTGTTGTGCCAGAGGGTCAAACACATGCCAGTATAATGCTTCCACAAAAATTGCTCTATCAAAGTCCTGAAGAATATTTTCACACATGCGGGGTATTAATATCAAATGTCTAACATTTATGGCAGCCAAAATACATCAAAATAATTTCTTGGCAGAACAACGCCCAATGAGGTATAGATACCAACTCTGTGACCTAGACTAACTCCAGGCTGGATAATTACGTTTGATTAGTTGATAATAATCTTCTGTTTTCAGATGTTTACAGTGATCGTATATTGTCTTGCACAGTCATATATGGTTGCAGAACCCTATAAGACATCTTTGTTTCTCTCTGGAAAGAAGTGAGTCTGATTGGCAAATCTGCTCCTATTAAAATCATTAGGAAATTTGCCAATTACTTCAGCGGGTGCAATGTGGAACCCATGAGTTATTATTTCAGTTACTAATAATCTGCCATAATATCATACAATTACATTACATTTGCATACATTAAAAAAGATAACATTTCTGCCTCTGAAGACCAGATAATCTATCTCACAGTTTGTAGAGCCAGCTAAGTTAAGCGCTTGGGGATGGTGTGAATGAAGTGTGTCTTTGCTTGATTGTGTTTCTAGGATACAGCTTATAATAAAAGACCATATATATAAGGCACAATTCCCTCTTCACACTTCCTTTTGCTCCAGGAGGGGGTGGTAATTTTTATTTTGAGATATACCATCAGGCAGTGTCTCTCCTCTGCTGCACACAGTAGTAGTGGGCAGCCTCAGCAAAGGCTCCCTCTGCCCCATCACCTGTTAATCCCCCGTTAATGTGCAAATACAGAAGTAAGTAAAGTTCTGGTTCCGTTGTACTCCTTTTCAGAGCCCAAGTTGTATTAGTCCCAGGAATATGTTTATTTTATTGAAATTAATAATTGTTTGTGCTGTGTTACTAAATATGAAAAAAAAATTGTCATTTTTGGAGAACCTATTTAATTCATGGGACATAATCTCAGATTTATTATGCCAAGCACCCTGAACGTTTTTGAAAGCTATCCTCTGTCCTCACATGGACAGAAAACTATTAGGTGCAAAAGGATATCCTAGACCAGTTGCCATGGTTTACTCTGGCCAGTGACCACCATGCCCCACACAGCCACTCACTCGCTCTGCCCCAGTGGGATGGGGGAGAGAATCAGAAGAGTAAAAGTGAGAAAACTCATGGGTCAGGATAAAGACCGTTTAACAGGTAACACAAAAGCCACGCACGCAAGCAAAGCAACACAAGGCATTCATTCCCCACTCCCCATGGGCAGGCAGGTGTTCAGCCATCCCCAGCAAGGCAGGGCTCCATCACGCATAATGGTGACTTGGGAAGACACACGCCATCGCTCCAAACGTCCCCCCCTTCCTTCTTCTCCCCCCAGCTTTATATGCTGAGCAGACGTCATATGGTATGGAATATCCCTGTGGTCAGGTGGAGTCAGCTGTCCTGGCTGTGTCACTTCTGTGCACCCCCAGCCTCGTTGCAGACAAGGCCTTGGCTTGGTGCAAGCGCTGCTCAGCAATAATGAAAATGTCCCTGTGCTATCAACACTGTTTTCAGCACAAATCCAAAATATATCCCCATACTTTCTACTATGAAGAAAATTAACCCTATCCTAGCCAAACCCAGCATACCAGTTTATTTAGTCTCCTAACAGCTGCAGGGCTCTGGACCTGTCTTTAGGGAAGTTCCACCAATGTAATGTCTTTTTCTGGTGCCAGGTTTAGGTAAGCGTATTAAATATGACTGATCTGTGTGTATAAACAGTCCCAGCCTTGAGCAAACTTTGTGACACCGTTTATGACCCAGCAGATCCTGTATGCTCAGGACCCAGAGAGGACAGCAAATAATTGTTGCTTTTGTTTTTTCCTGAGATTTTTTTTAGTTCCTCATACTCAAGCTGTAAATCTTCCTACATTACTTTTTCTCTTGGGAATGCTGCAGTTATTCACTGAGATCAGAAAAGAAATGCTTGTGCAGAAAGAGCCCAGCAACCTGGGGATGCATTTTTAAGGATCTGTGGTTTTTTTTCCGTGAACCATCTTAAGATACAATTACTGTTTATTTTGGAGGATTGTTTTAAATTAAATTTATTTTCTGCATTTTCATTTTAAGGTTCCTCTCTTCACAATCTTCTTATTGCCAGAAATAGGGTGGTGATAATTAGACCCAATATCTTCACGTAGCTGTCTTCATACCCAAGATCCAGATGGGCTGCACGAGGCTACAGAAACAGTTCTCACTTTGCTGAATGCAAATCAAGTTTGGACAGTGCAAGCAAATGCTTTTCCCTGTCATATTCTAGCTATTCATAACAGGGAGAGTACAAGTTACAAATACTATATAGGTGCTTTTTATGGATTTATACACATTAGAAGGAATCTGTCAAGCATTCTAGCTGCCCACATTTCTGTTACCTCTCTTCAGCTGTCGTTCTTATTGCATTGTTTTAAAATAGGATGATCCTGACTTCTTGTGGATTGTGCCACCATCTATGTGTTTATATTAATTGTGGAAATGTGCAGCTTACTCAAGTGTTGTTAAGAAAACATTTATGCTGTATAACTTCACCTGCTGTATAGCTTAAACATATGATGAACTGGACTCAAATATTCAATATATTTCTAATAAAGAAGGTAAGGTAGAGGAGATATTCTCTGTGAGAGGGTGACATGTTGTTATTCAGTAATGTGGCAAAGTGAAATTGGACAATACCAGGTAAGGTATATGCTGCACAAGTTATGGCTGATCTCTTAATCTGTCTTGTGTTAAATATATTTAGGCAAAATATAGGGACTCATTTTATAAAGTGACTTCTAATTTTGCACTCAGAATTCGTGCGCTCACCTGTAATCAAACAATTTGATAAAGAGTTGCCTGAACTACAGGCACAGCACATCACATTGTCTGGAAATATTGAGACATGGGTTGTCTTTTTTTTTCTTTTTTTTTTTTTCTTTTTTTATGACTCCAGCTACTGTTCTTTGATGTAGAAGCAGAAACAGCTTCGACAGGGATAAGATGAAGATCTCTGTTTGAAGTCATCATACCAGGGTTGTCCTGCACTTGGTGCCCACGTGAGGTGGATAAGCGATACTCTCCTGAATAAGAGCAGACAGACTGTACCAGCTCCTCTGTGAAATCTGATGTACCACAGTATGTCAGCTGGTAACCAGGCAGTTGCTGTCTGAGGTATCTCAGTAAATTGTGGTTTTTGTAATCTAGCCTAGAAAGAGATTTTCTGTTAGGCGTTATGTTGAAGTGTGTTAGCAGAAGGAATATGATTGCGAGTTGGTACAAGGGAAACGTATCCCTTTGTGCTTGCCCCAGCGTCTGAGGCTGGGTGCGTGCTTGGTGCATTTCAGCTGGTGAGAGGTTTCTCCTAAATTGATGTGGCTGTATGTGCAATGAGGTGCCAGTGGGAGATGCTGGGAAGGAGTGGTGGAACCAGCTTCACGTTCTGGCCATGGATCCTTACATCCCAGATGATCTCATGACATTGCCTACTGGTTTGATACATTTTGAACTCTAGGAAAAATAATTTACCTTAGAGACAAAGACACTGATATTTTTTGCTTGTAAGCAGAAAGGTGCGGCATCTGTTTAGTATGTAGAGAAGGTGTGCATCTCTTTGGTCATGGCACATCTGTTGATACTGCTCAAAGATCAAAGGCCAAATTACTTTGAATAACCTAAAACCTATCAGTACTTCACAGCTGTCCCAAAAGACATTACCTGGAGTAGCTTGTTAATTTGAACAGGAAAGCATCTCAGGAAGTCAGAGATAAAAACTTCTGCTGGTCGGTTCAGTGGAAGTTATTTATCATATGGTTTTGTATCTTCAGCCGTCTATCAGAAAATGGCATTTGTGTCCTGAATGTTAAGACTGTTTCATAATCATTATTAACCAGTACTGTCATTATAAGCCTGCTTGCTCTAGCCCTCGGGTAACAAAGATCACTGCTCCGTCAAGCTCTGTCATAATCAGCCTTATTATAAAAACATAATATTGTAACTTTCAAAGGCTCCCTGGGCTAGTGCTATGAAAACTGGGAATGAACTGAAGTAATCTTTAGGCTACCAGCAGTTGCACTGGGAAAATATAACCATTTTTATGCATGTAATGTACATGCTCCCTCCCCACCCTCTTCATGCTCTTCTCAACAGGACAAAAGCTATCCCTCAGACCCCTTTTGGAGCCAAATTAGCTCATCAAAGCAGAACAAGTGTATAACACAGTGTGTTCACTGCGTATCGAATGCCCATGCACTACTTTGAATTCCATTCTTTGGGGTGCATTTGCCACATTTTGAGTATTTCATTTGAAGAAGGAAAGCTATTAAGTGTTTCCCCTAAAGTAGCTGATTATTTAATAGTTAAAGATGTCAAGGACAGTGAAATAAAAAGGGAGTTAGGCTGTGATAGTCTCTAGCAGGAAAATACGTCTCATTAGAAGGCATTCCCACCAGAGAAGTCTATGGTATTACGTGCGTTAATTCCTTTCTGCTGTTGTTAACCAAGTTTTGGATGCAAACAGCATGCAGCCTCAATGACAGTGCAAAACTGTGTACAAACAGTAATTAATCATTGGCTCCTTGAATGGAGCCTCTGTGAGGCTGGAGGCAAATCAAAGGGCTGGACTGGTTTCCAGAGCTTGAGGAACGCGCTGTGCTGTACAATTGGGAACATTTACATCATGAATATCGTCTTGTAAGCTATGTGGCAGAAGGCTGAGGGTAGTTGGCCTCCATGGGCTCGAGTCTGTGCTCAGCAGGAGGAACTGCCCTTTGGTGTTTGATGATGGGGACAAACTGCACGCTGTGATCCAAGGAGCTTTCAATTGACTTTCCTGGCAATTCTGGGAGGAAAAAGAAAATCAGTCCCACTATACAAAATATTTATAAGTGAGTTTATGTGTTCAAGACTGTTAGCAAGAGTGCATTTCTGAAATGGCGATGGTGTTTTCTACAGGCAGACACACATTAGAAGTTTATTGATTGGCATCAGCCACAAAGACCAAATATGCTGACAAGAGGTGAAAGCACTCGCTCCCACCACTGCTTAGTATCTTGGGTGGAATTAGGAGTGTTTTGACCAGGCAGTGCATTTTCGAGGAAGAGAAAGGGATTGTGTCAGTATGAAACAAGTGGTTGTTGTTAGATGATCAACACTTTACCGATGATCCCTGCAGTGGTGTCTGAGATACCATAGTATTTCCTTGCACTTAGAAGAAGCAAAACAGCTTCCCAGCAGAGTGCACTGTGTGGGAAATGTGGGCAAATATCGGTCTGCTTGGAAGGTTAGTGAGTGGGTCATTGTCATTGTTGGTGCAGCTGTGGGTTTGGGGGGGGAGGGGGGGTTTGCTGAGATGTGTTACGGAGGGCAGGGCTAGGGTGACCGTCAAGCAATGAAGTGTATTGCACTGTATTATAAAATCACCTAAAAGCTATTGCAGTATCTGTAGTATATATGACAGTAACAGCCCCCAAACTGCAGCTTGCAATAACCATAGTGCAGTACATGTGCCCATCATTACAGAGTATAGCGACATTTTCCACAACAGTAAAATCCATTTTCCTGGGCAGTTCAGTGTCGGAGGGAACAGGACTTCTCCCTGTGCTATATCTGTCTAGAAAAAAGAGATGAAATACAGGAGCGCTAAAGGAGTCCTATAAATTCAATGACTCTGTGGTTTTATGATATTCATATGAAAATAAAACTGGGCTGGATCATCACTTGATGTAAATCATCCTGAGGACATGGTACAATTTATATCAGCTGAAGTGCTGTTCCTCTTATTTGTCTAACATACATGTGGTATGAGATAAAAGTCAAAATTCCAGTTGTTATTTTTTCATTCACCCACTTCTTTCATTATGCAGATAACGTGTTTGGCTTTTTCCTTCTCATCCTTATGACAGTCCGTGTTGCCGAGTAGATAACGGTAGAGAGCTGTAAGGTCTCCCAACAATTTTGCAAGCAGACTTCTGTACCTACGCTTTTTCCTTGCTATCTGTAAACCTAATATTGACCAGCGTTACTTGCACCTTGACAGGTCTGATTGTCCGAGAGGTAAGCATTGAGATTTCCCGCCAGCAAGTCGAGGAGCTCTTCGGGCCCGAAGATTACTGGTGCCAGTGCGTGGCCTGGAGCTCTGCAGGCACCACCAAGAGCCGGAAAGCCTATGTCCGCATCGCATGTGAGTGTCTTTGCCCTGCATGTTGAGCTGATGGTGTTTGGGTGAGGAAAAGTGGAGTCTCTGCCTTTTGGGAGAGTGTTGTTTCCGACCAGTTAGGCTTTGTATTTTCTGCAGTTATTGATGCATACTAAAATTAAAGCCTTCCAAAACATTCATAAGAATTTCAGTTGATACTCTTCTTAAGAGTCAAACCTCATTCTTCTCCTTTGTGTGTAGGGAAAGCATCAAAAGCAGTATTTCTTGAGTACAGCAATTACATGTCTCCAGAAAAGTGTTTGATGCTTATCAGTAGGAATATTACCAAAGCAAGCTGTGAAATGGGGTGACAGCTGTTCCTTTCACAGAATCACAGAATGGTTTAGGCTGGAAGGGAACTTCAGAGGGTCACCTGGTCCAACCCTTTGCTCAAGCAGGGCCACCTAGAGCCAGTTGCCCAGGACTGACTGCCGGTGGCTTTGTAGTATCTCCAAGGAGGGAGACTTTCTGGGCAACTGGTGACAGTGCTTAGCCACCCGCACAGTGAAAAAGGGTTCCCTGATGTTCCGAGGGAACCGCCTGTGTTTGTTTGTGCCCGTTGCCTCCATTCCTGCCACGGGAAACCACTGAAAAGAGCCTGGCTCTGTCCTCTTTGTACCTTCCCTTCAGGTGCCTCTACACATGGATGAGATCCCCCTGAGCCTTCTCTCCTCCAGGCTGAACAGTCCCAGCTCTCACAGCCTTTTCTTGTAGCAGAGATGCTAGTCATCGTTGTGGCCCTTTGCTGGACTCTTTCCAGTATGTCCATGTCTCTCTTGTACTGAGTAGCCCAGAACTGGACCCAGTACTCCTCACTGGCCTCACCAGTGCTGAATTGGGGGAAGGATCACCTCCCTCAGCCTGCTGGCAATACTTTTCCTCTAATGCAGCTCAGGATACCATTTGCCACAAGGGCACATTGCTGACTCATGGTCACCTTCATGTCCACCAGGACCCCCAGCTCCTTTTCTGCAAAGCTGAGAATATATATCTCTGCAATCATATAATAAAGCTGTTGTTCCTTAACAAAGAAAAAAGTGTTTCTTTAGCATACCATGTAATCAGAGTGGTAATACAAGTTTGAAAGTGGTCATCTCAACCCTTATATTTCATCATTGTTATTCATTGCTAGTAACCTCAGTTGGTTGGGTTTTTTTTAACCTTTCACAGACCAGACCCCAAGAACACAGGGCAAGCAATTCCTCAAAAACTGACTTTCATTTGACTGCACAAATATTTAATGTTCATTAATTTTCAAAGAGGTGCTTTTCTTTGTAATCGAGTAGTCACACTGGGGACTCCCATTTCTCTTTCACATGATGAAATCCAGTTTTATATAATGGGAGCAACATATATAATCTGGAATCGTATCTCTTCTGCAGTTTTCACCTCAGCAAAAACACATTTTGTGAGAAAAGGTCATTAGAAGCTGGGCTTGCCGCATACTTACATTTCCTGCACTGTGCCCAAGTATAATGGGATAATAGAATTCTTCGAGCCAAATAAAGCTTCTCACAGACATGTTAGAGGAAGGACCCTCTGTCATTTAAAACTCTTTATTTAAAGATTGATTGTCCTTCTGTTCTTGAGACAGTATTATGTGGTTAAGCCCTCAAAGAGGAGTTACCTTCTGTGTAAACATCCAGATACAGATCTCAGAGATTCAATTTAAATACCCATTTTTGAATGCTTTTAGTACAAGTAACTGTCTGCAAATAGATGACCTGTGCTTTAGAGTACAGGACTAACCTCACAGAATAATACCCCCAGGGATAAGAGGAGTTAAAATTATTGTACAGTCTTCCTGCAAAATTAGAAATGCCATTACATATGTGCCTAGTGCTTTCCCATGGCAGAAAAACTTTCAAGTCTTTGAGGATTTTAATTTTCTGTACTGAAACAAAAGGGAGCAATTTCAATTTTTTTTCTCCTAAGCAGTCAGCACTTCAGAGAGACTTAGCAATGTTTGAACAGGTTTTTTAGATTATGACTCCTAAGTTAATGAATTAAGTAGATTTTCATGTCCTGCCAATAAGCCCTTGACAGATGCCCATTAAATTAACACAGTTTAGAAGTCTGAGCGTATTTCACTTGATAGTTAAGTAACTTTTGTGTACTGCCATACCTATGCACTTTATTTCTATATAACACATAATCATTGCACATGTACTGAAGTTATTTTATATCAATTGACATTTCTTCCCAGGTATCCAAATTTCTGTTGAAGGTGCTCTTAATACAGTTTGCTTCTTTTTCTTACCATTATTTGGAAAGAGAGGAACAATCAGTTCTGTGATTTTTCTAGAGTCCTGGTGGGGTTTTTAGAACAGTCCAATGAAATAAATTCCAGGGAGCTTTATGTGCCTGTAACTCAAATATGGTTTTGTATTTTACTGAAGTTTTTTTAACCTCCTGTTCCTGCATTTGGGGTTCTTGAGCAGGTGCAAGGCAGGCAAATCACTTAGAATTCTTGGGATTAAGGGTTAAGTGTTAGGGCCTCAAACTGCAGATTTTCAAACAGCAGCAAAAGCGCCTTTTCTGCAAAATTGTCCCATTTCAATTTCACAGATTTCTATAAATTTCTCAGATAACTTAAGGACTGATTTTTTAGGAACTCAGATAGATGATGTAGGACATGTGCCTTACTTTGTGATGTCATTTGGTCTACAAGATCACTGTTTTAAATTGTGGACTCAGATATACCGATACCTGTCTGTATGCATGTATTCACAGCCTTGACTTCAGAGGACTGTATCTGTACTGGCAATATAATAGTTGTTTCCCCCTAAGCTTTAAAAAACAGCTGGTAAGTCTTCTAATGGTTACACAATATACCATGAGACTGGAATTCAAGATAGGGTCTATGCAGTATTTGTTAATCCAGAAAATTAAGGGTGTCCAAAATCTAAGAGGAACAGAATAGTCTGCAGTTATAGTTGAAAGTTTGTCACCAGTGCAGTCTTCACTTTTAATCGGTACAAAAAGTGAGCGCTGACAACTTTGGGAAAGGTGAGTGGTAACTGGAGCATGTAAAGTGTTCTGCTTAAATTTTATTATTATTTCTTAATATGTCAACCTGGTGATATCATCTCAACAGGTACAACTGTAGCATAAGTAGCCATACCTAGCATATTAAGAAAAGCTTCTCTCCTTTTCCATTACCCTCTTCTTCTCCTCCTCCTCTTTCTCCTTCTCTTTCTCTCTTTTCTCCCTTATGCCCACCAGTCCTACTCTGGAATTAGTGTCCTGTCAAGGGCTGGAGCTGCATTCTGTTAAAAAAAACAAACAACAAAAAATAACATGCAACATTTCTGTTCACCGAGCGTGTAATAGAATTAACTGAAAAAGTAATTTGAAAGTGTGAAAAATGTGCATCCTTGAAAAGTGGCATGTATTTGTTTAATGCAGGGTCAGGCATGTGTCACAAAGTACATAACAACCTAGTCCATGCAAGTTCTCTGTGAAAATCAATTGCAACATCGCTCCAGCCAAGAGCTTCAGTTATTCAGGGAAGGACTAATCTATAAATATGGAGTGAAGATGCTGCTGGTTTTCAAAGGCTGCTCATGCCAGCAGTCTAAACAGGAAAAGACTCTTGAGTCTAAAGCCAACATCCTGGCTTCTCTAAGTGTTCAGGGCATTTAACAGCATCTTGCCATTGCATTTCTGAACCATGAGTACACTTGGAAAACACTTCCTTCTATGCAGGCTGTTTCTGAAAAGGAGGTATTCCCTATTTCGTGGAATTAATCTGCCTGAGGTGTTGGTCTCCCCATGGGAACAGAGTGGAGCATTTCATCCTCCTAAACTAGCAGATTTATTAGTATTTTCACTTTGCCATTCTAGATATCTCAGTAACCAAAAAAAGTAGGGACACCTAACGTATATCTTGGTGAAGCTAGAAAGATATAATACATTTTCTGAGATACTGGCCTATGAAAGTGCTGAAATGCCTTTCCTATTTATTCACACATTTTTTATTTATTCTAGGCACATTTTATCAGGAGCACTAGGAGTCCTTAGTATGTTTTGATACAGTTTGTCTGCTCAATTAAAAAAAATGTTACTTTGTGGACAGAAGGAGGAAGGAGGGGGGTTGTATAGCTTTACCTTTGGCTGAAAAAAACCCAAGCCAAATATAGAGTTTTAAATGAATTTGATGTAACAAGACTGATGTCATTGAACAGATAAAACCCAACAGGACAAAATTCCTGTTAAAAGGATGAATGAGGTCTGAGCCTGTGTAACTGAGAGTAGAGTTAAACCCACTGGAAAATACATCTGGTAAAGACTGAACAATAGCTGCAGGATTTGACCTAATTTTTAGATCAGATAATAAAGGGGTAGCTAAGACAAATTGCTTTGAGCCCATGTGCATACAGCAACCTCACTTTTCATTTACTCCAGTTTGGTGTTGCTCTAGCCTCACTGACTTCACAATGTTAACCCGTGCTGTTCTTGAGAAAATATACAAGCCCTAAATCTGCTGGCAGATTTTGAATTTGTTGAAAGCCTATAAGAAAAAAGAAGCTTTCTCTGTAATTTCTATTCTCTGTTCTCTTTAGGTGTAATGAATGTGGGTAGTCTTTTCCTTTATTCATTATCTTAAAATCAGATTTTTTTTTAAATAACATTTTTAAAAGCCCTGATGTAGTAAGGAACTGCTCTTGTTAATCTTTTGTATAATTTGATACTAGTTTCCCATGTACTTATTTAAAAGCCTTTTTTCCTCCAGACATTTTTTCAAAGGAATGTAGCTAATATATGCGTGTCAAATACTGTATACTGATAAGATAAATGCAATACAGAAAAGTAGACTAGTTCATCTGATGGTTTATCTACACTTACAAGGGGTATGCAGTCATACAAAGAAACAGATATGAAAAAAAAATCACAGATTCTTTATTGACACTCAGTTATCTCACCTTTTAGTACTGGGGCTCATGCTCTGTGTTACATTGCTGCAGTGCCTTGCTTCCCCCCCTTCAAACACCAAATCCAAGCAACACTGTAAGGACAAGTTTGTGTAGCCACCAAAGTGCTACAGCACATTGCAATAGTATAAAGTTGAACGGATGGTGAGATAAGGACATCCCAGAGTGCTGGGAAGGACATCACTTGAAAATTTTAGTAGGAAGGTTATTAAAAATAACTTCAAAATGTGTTTTATGCACTTTGGTGAGTGTGTATGAGGGTTAGCAGATATAGGACCTTAACTCTTTCATTATGTACTATTTAAGTTGCTACTAATAGATGTCTGCTGCTTGTAGTTAATAAAGGGGTAACTGAGGCACACGATCTTGAGCTGAGATTACTGAAGAGAAAAGGACAGATCACAGAAAGGGCAGCAGAGAAGTTAACTGAGCATTTAACATATTTGGTAACTACCAGTCTGCTTTTCCTTGACAGGCATGTTTCTGTACTGCTTCCCAAATGAACATGCACGACTGACTTCCAGACTTAAGGATGCAGTTGTAGCAGTAATAAATACCAATCACATTGCTTTGTAATAAAGAGCTAAGACTTTATAAATTAAGATGGGCTTGGCTTCACAGTTAGTGTTGCTTGAAAACCAGAAGGAAACCCCTTTACTGAATTTATATGAATTTAATCCCTCAGTCCTTGAGACGATCCTGCCTACACTGTCCTAAGAAATTATCAGCTCTCGGTAGAGTCTGCTTAATGTTCAATGGTGAAACATAGATGCAGTCAGAAAGTTCACTGAATTTTGTGTATATTTTGGTAGTGACCAGCTGTGTGAGTCAGATTAGTGCATCAGAAGAGCAACAACAACAAAATACTACATTTACACAGTGTACACCTGATGTTTCTAATGTCTGTCTTTAGTACGTTTAGTATATCTGTCATCTAAAAAAGGTACCTATTGAGGTTAGGTCATTTGAACTTTACATTTGGATTTATTTGAAAAGCAAGAGCTTTGGATTCCATCTTCAATCACAAATAAAATAATGAAGAGAATTAAGTTTCTATGTTAGTTTGCAGGTTAAGCTTACAAAGAAAACCAAGAAATATCAAGCTATCAAATAAAAATATAAAAGGACAAGAACAGTGCTATCGATGTACACCTGGGAACCCATTTGCTCAGTGAATTCTCAATAAAGCTTGCTTGCTTGTATTTTTTACAGTTGTATCAATACTAAATGTTTTGAGTGGATGGTTCTTCATTATAGGCATAGCCCATATGGAAGTTGTGTTGCAAAAGTGGTTTGTCTTACCACTACCCAGCTGAACTAGCTCAGAGCTGAAGAGGGAAAGGGAAAAAGTTTCTTTTCTGCAGGCGTGCGGGCGGTGAGTTTCCAAGGAGTCATCAGGGTGCAGCATTATCCCCAGCTGGCTGCAGATGCCATTGGCAGAACGAGGGGCTGGTGAGTGTGCACCTCCCATTTGCTCGGGTTGTAAATATGTAGGGAATAAAAGAGGGGAGAAGGTTCTGGGCTCAGGCAAAGCATCTTGCAGATTGTAGCATGGCAAGCAAAATCTGTTACCTTATTCCATACCTCAGGTCAGCAGATGTAGCAGCCTGCATCCCCAAAACATGTTGTGCACTTCCAAGAAGTCTGTCCCAGTCCCCATCAGCTGTTCGGCTGTGAAAGCTGATGCTGCTTCATGGCCATCCTATGATGGCAGCCTGAGGTCTCGCTCCCTGGGCTGCTGGAGGGTTACAGACAAGCTCAGCCTGAGCCGCAGGCTGCCAGGTGTCTTTGGAATGAGGAAAGCTCTGCTGTCCACGATGTGCCTCTCCAGACAGAACGTGGTGGAGGCAGCCTCATGGCATTTGTCTTTAGGGCTAGCCAGATGTGAAACAGCCCCTCCAGAGAAGGAAAGAGTGGCACAGAGTTGTGTATTGAGCATAAAGATGGGGGTCTGAGGGGCTGCCTTATTTCCTCTGTCCTCAGCTCCAGCCACTGGTGCTTGGGCCAGCGGAGAGCAGAGCCCTGTCCGTGCACGATCCCACCCTGTGAGCAGCAGTGTGCTGAAGCAGGGCAGGAGGCTTTGATCAAAACCCAGCACGTGGCTGCTACAGCAGGAGACTCTGCAGGGCAAGGCACCACACTTACAAAAGCAGTTGACAGAGGTTTTAGAGGGATCCCCTGTGTTACAGACTGCTGACACTCCTGTGACTGTCTCAGTATAAATCTGGTTGGATCTAATTAACAACAGAGACCTGGAACCACACAAGGACAAAATGGGAAAAAAAATAGTTTTTTGTACCTAACCTTTCCATTACTTGCACATCAGTGTGATTGATCCACACACAAAGGTCGTAAGCTCAGCTGTGAACAGAAAAGAGAGGCCAAATTATGCCTGTAAGCACATGGTTTCTTACATTTGGAATTGCAATGCAGTTTCTAATGCCTTTTTTGCAGTAAAAGGTGTCTCTTAACTCCGCCTGCATCGTGGAAAGTGATGGAAGAGGATCAAGCTAGTTTTACAATATTAGTCGTGTTTCTCTAACACAGCATGTCACCCAAGTTTGGAAATAAATGCAGTGAGGTATGTTTTACAAGCATGTGGATCCTCTTTCATTTTGTAGAACATCAGTGGCATTTTTCCACAATTATTTTTCTGTTTGGATATTTCTTATTAGCCTAGGTAAAATTAAAGCAGCATTGAACTGTGCCTCTTGAGAACATTCTCAGTGGTAGGAGGTACGGAAAGCTTGGCTACATATTGATCCTCTAATAATGGTTATAATACCAAGCCATAGTTCCTTTATTTCTAGTGTTTTAATTGTTGGGGTTTTTTTGCTTATGATGTGTTTGGTGTTGTAGTGTTATATGGATGCCTGTATATACCTACCCATATAAATCAAGCTATCTTTTGTAGGGAAATAGATACTTCTTGAGAAGGTCTTTTCACATTCTTAAAACCTTATTTCTCTGAAAGCACATACCAAATGTACTTCTCTCAATAGGCATAGTTAATATGAAAGTTGTATAGAAAACAATGTGGGTTTTCTTTCTGTGCTCTTAAAGCTTGCTCATTTTTCGAATTGTTTGTTGTAGAAGGAAAGCTGACAAGAGTTACTAGGAGCACAGAGTCTTTAAGGTCTACCAAGGGCAGAAATCCATCTTTCCCTGACAGTAATGCTGCATTGTTCTGTTCATTTCTGGTTTACATCTAATTCCTGGCTGACAAGTGTCCGTTTTTCATGCTCATTCATTAGTCACCCTTCCATTAACACTGCCTTGAAGGCATCTGGACTGCCTCTTACCACATTTCTCAGAAATGATAGAAGATATCCTTAAAGTTTTGCCCACCCACCCATCACAGTAAAACCCAGAACAGCAAAGAGATAAAATACATTTGATTAAAAAAAAAAAAAAGAACAGGGTCATTCTTTGCTCTTTCATAGAAGTTGACAGGTAGAAAAGGAAACGGGGAAATACCATGAGTTCCTGTAGAAGCTATTATCTTTAGCAGGTGTAAATGCAACTTTTCCATGGTTTGTAAGCTAAAAATGCGTTAAACACAAAAGGAAGTCATTTAGCAGTGCATCAAAATTAAGCTCCAATGCTCCTCTCCCCAAAAAGCATAGTGATTCAAGAATAAAGAAAACAATATGGTGTGCACTGAGATTCTGATCTCCCAGTATACTGTTTCAGTTTTATGCTTGTGAAAATTCTCTCATTTCAATGCAGCTCTGAATGCAGCCATCTGTCCTTACCAGAGAGGATTGTGCAGGAGTATTTCAGGAGTCTTGGAGGAAAGTCTTATCTTAAGTATGCTGTAAACGTGCTGCGATATATGCCACAAGAGCCCCCTCTGAATTTACTAAGACTATGCATTAGTAAAGAAGATAGAGTCTGGCTCAAGGTGGCAGACCAGAATTTTAATTCTTCTCCTTGGTTTCTTTTTATGAAGACAGCCTTGAAGGGAAGTTAGAGGCGGGGGAAAATGCCTGATGGGGGTGCAGGTTTCCTCCTGAGCCTAGCTATGACATCCCCACTTGCAGCTGGGTGAAATAGGTGAGAGAGCTGGTAAGAAAAAAAAAATGGACCCTTCAGCGCTGCTGTCTCACAGGGCTCACTCTGCTCCAGAAGAGATGAGCTGCGGCAGCAATATTACCAGTATAAGGGGAGGAAGAGTATTGCTAACACAGACAGTCAGGGATTATTCCACATTACCAAAATAATAATGGAAAGAAAGTGCAACTGCCTCTCTCTTGTGTCTCTCCCTATTGAAGGTGAGGGTAGAGAAGGCTCACTCTCAGGATCGCATTAACAGGGCTACTGCCAACCTGAGGCTTTAATAATTCAACTGCCTCTTCACAGGCAAAGAGGTCCTGACCCAGAATGGATCAAATGTTTTATTATTTTGCTTTTTCAGGCATATTTTATGAAGATTGTTAAAACTTTTTTTTTTTTTTTTTTTTTTGTAATAGCATGTATTTTATTTATCTTTTACCATTCTCTGGGAAAATCTATCCCTTGCTTGTGAGCAATTGTAACTGATATGACACTTTGAAAAAGTGTAAAGTCTAAGTGGGAATGATCCAAATTACACATAAACATTAGCAAGCTCACCCACTCCTGATCAACAGTGCAAAGTTGCCATGATGACTAATGGTTAAATGGCAAAGGAAGATGAAGGCTGAAGAATTAGAAGGCAGTCGTCGTCATCCACAGAAGTCATAGCAAGGGCCATAGAAAAAAACCCAGTTATTTCAAAACCCTTTGCTGTCCCAACAGGGTGTTTCGTTATAGTTAGAGCAGGTGAAAAAGTTGTTTGTCCAGGCCCTCTGCTTCTTCATCACTTGCAAAAAACATCTTGTTAGCTTGTTTGGCTGTTACAACCAGCAAACCCTATTCTTGGTTAGGTAAAACTGCCTTGGTTAGGTAAAAAAAGCTGCCATCTGTAGGTGGCATGGCTGCAGCGGGAGGTGGTGGGTAGTTCTGGTGAGATAAAGCTGTGAACATGTGGGAGGGAGCAAACAGAATAGGGTATAAGGGCTGCCAGTCTTGTAAATACACAAGTACACACTTCCTTCCCCCTGCCCCTCAGTTAGTATAATTTACTGAATAGTATCTAATGGCTCCTTTGAGAGCATTACTGTCTATTATGGCAAGGCCCCTACTTAGTGTATTTTTAGTTTGTGGATCATTGACCTGCCCAAATCGAATGGTGCCGTTAACATGTCCGTGCACAGCAAAGCTCCGTGAGCAGGGGACAGCCAGGGACGCCAGGGGTCCCGCAGGTTCATCTCACCTACTGCAAGAGTTCCCAGGGAAAAGGGAAAAAACGGTTCACAGGGAAAAATATGTTCATACCTAGCAATTCCAGCTGTTGATAACAAAGAGGTTAAAGTGGGACTTTTTACTGTTATTACACATTTCTAGACTAATGTTATTTACTTTTGTATGCACTAATGTTGGGGTTTTTTTTTAAAAAGCCAAGTGCTTTATAAGGAAGGTGATCACTGTGCACATGAGGCTACAGAGAACTTCAGAGCTTTATTAATATTTCAGGAAGGTAGGCAGGACAGTAATCCAATCTGTCAAGGAAAAAACTCAGATTATTATCTATCTAATCTGCCTCTACTGTCTTCATCCCTCCATATCTGAACATGTGAAAGCTATTGTTAATATACTGTTTATTCCTTATATGCTTCTATTACCAGCATGGTAACTTTCTCATTTATCCTCAGTCATGATATTAGAGCACAAAACATATGTATACATCTACCCGCTAGATGCACTAAGGTGTACTTGATGTGGAAGTAATTCTTTTTCTTTGGAAATACCTGTGGAACTAGCAATAATATGATCATATGGGTTTTGCTAGTAATATAACCCGTTATTTGCTAATCTAAAGCAAACTGCGTTAATCTGGCTTTATGTGTGCCCATGTTACCTATCAAGCCCGCAGGATGTGCGAGGAGCCTGGGCCAAAGGAAGAATGTCACATCCCCAGAAACCCAACAGCTCTCAGAAGAGCTGCTCATCTCCATGCTTAACATGCAGAAGTGCGGCAAGCCAAAACTGAGCGTTTTATCCTTGGAATGACTCCCACCCACAGGGCATCTGGAGGGGTTTGGTTTTACTCAAATTGAGCCGTACAACCCAAATGTCCCCTGGTTAGCTTCTTAGAAAGGGTGGGATGAAGCTGGTGGCTGGTCATGCTAGAACTGGCAGTGCCCTGGGAGCTACATACCCCGCAGCATACCACACAGCTACATACCACACAGGCATTGGAGACTGACCTAATCTGGCCATTTATCTTGCTGAGGTCACTATCACATGAATGAGCCTTGCTGGCCTGGAATAACTCCTGTGACAAGGACGCTGACAACCACAGTCTGGTGAAGCTTGGCATGTCATCCTAAGAAATGATCGCTTCTAGATATTTGCTTCTCCTCTATGCCATGAAGTTATCTGATGTTGTAAGTTTAAGCCCCCTTCTTCAACTCGTGAGGTTAAAATGATGGAATTTGTAGTGAGGTAGCTGTGACATTGGCATGTGCTTCCTTTTGACAGACAGACAGCTGGAGGCAGTAATTTCTTATATTGCCACAGTAAGATCTGCCAAAGTTTACCTTTCTGTGCCCTAAACTATGGCCATAAATGCCATCCCACCAGAGGGGCTCTATCATCCCTGTCCCATGTGCCAGAGGGAGCAGGAATGCCAGTGATGGGGAGGGAGTGGGGTTTGGGGTTGCCTCTCTCATGCTTGCGGTGCAGGGGAGGAACAAAGATGCCTCAGTTTCACAAGGGAGATGTATGCGTTTAAGGACATTAGAAGTTTACCACTTTATCAGCTTAAGTTAAAGTCAGCATCTCCAGCTATGACAGAGATTTTCCATGGTACAATTAGATTGGCATTTGGTTCCAGGTAGTAGAACAACCACTTTTTCCTGATACAGGCTAAGAGAGAGAGGTCTCATGCTATCCAAAGGTGAGTTTCAGAGGAACTAATTTTGGTGGCAGACACCCTGTCTCCTTTTCCATCTGCACATTCGCTTGCCCCAGGTTTTGCCTTTTGGTAGTGTGGATGCATTTCCTTAAGAGGTTAGCTGTAAATCAGACCTTGGAGGTAATCTAGATGAAGGATAACTCTTTGGATGATTTATTTGTAAACTGGTTCAATTCAGTGATCTGTTTTCCAGCACAGCCACAGGTTATGGCTTCAAAACATGAAATATTTGGCTCTTAAATTGTTCCTATATGATTTGTTTCCAATATGACACGAGTATTTGTGCAACCTCGCCATGAGCTGGCATAAGGAACTGGTCTGACTTCATACTAAAAGTAAAATAAAAATAACTTTTTTGCAAGGTTTTTTAAAGTTGGACCAGCTCTCTGATATGACTTTGAACATGACCCCATGCCTATTTGCAGCTGGAACCAGCAGCAGGGAAGTATCACTAGTTGCTAGTGGGGCTGAGTTCTTGGTTCTCCAAAACCCTGTCCTCTGGCACAGTGGAAAGGGTGCCATTCCATGGCAGAAATATGGAGCCTGGGGTAAGGAGGGAACGTCTCAAGTCCATTTTGCCACCAACGCAAAGATGTTGCAGAAGCGTATGAAAAAAACTGAGTGCACAGCTGTCCAGTATGATGAACTGGTCCAACATTTGGATGTGCATTCGGTGCCTTCTCTGCCTGCCAGATTTCTGTGGTGCTGTGCAGGGATCCAAGCACAGTTCAGCTCCAAATTACAATTATTGTTATTATTATTATCTGTTTAGTGCTACACGGATAATGATAAAGTGAAGACAAATTGGCTAAAGCTGTAGAGCTAATGCTTATAAACTAAAAGTACATTAAATGGCAGCATGAGCACTTTCATCCATGAGTTTCAGGCAACTCAGCTTACATGCTGTAGTTTTACAGATTTATTTAATTTTCCATAGCTGCCTTGAGTACTTTTGTTGGCATAGCTTACCAAACATAAATTATCTGAAGAAGGGACTTGCTTCGATTTTTTTTCCCTCTGTCTGGACATGACCTTCCACAGTGAGGCCTTGGATACTTGCTGGGTTCACATGCTCTACCACAATATAAATAATAAATCCACTATGAAACCTTTGACTGCTTAATGTTGGAATGAAAGGAAAACATGTCACAGTCTTTTTCAAGTGCTTAACTTTCCAGGGAGCAGTAATGCTATTTTCTCTCTTTAGAAAGATCTCTCACATCTATGCAGTATGACAATCAAATGTAATTTAAACAACCAGCTATTAATACTACTAATTCTTTTTCTTCTCCTTCTCCATCCCCAGATCTCCGGAAAACTTTTGAGCAGGAGCCCTTGGGGAAAGAAGTGTCCCTGGAGCAAGAGGTCCTGCTGCAGTGCCGCCCCCCCGAAGGCATCCCAGTAGCCGAGGTGAGCAGCAGCATCAGTGTCCTGGTGCTTGGGCACCCACACTAAGGCCTGATAGGCAGCTAATGGTGCAGTGAGTTAGCGCATGGCATGATGAATGCGTGGTGATGGAGAGCCGACTGACTGCTGCTCGTAGACAAGATTGATCGGGAACTGATTAATGGCTTTGGATTATGGTGCCTTGCTGGGCAGAGCTGCAGGCGGTTTGGTTTCAGTTTTTTCTTCCCTTTCAAAAATCACAGTTATATCTGAGGCATATTAATGCCAGCCTACTACCTTTGCTTTTCCTTTTAAACAAAAAAAAAATTTCACTTATTCTGAGAGGCACTTTCAAGCATAGTGTAAAGACACTTTAATTTTTAGTTTGCCTGATTTTATTTCCCCCACGTCTGTGCACATGCTCATTCTCTTGTGTGCCCCAGCCAGCCAGCTTGGCACAAGAGTGTGGGCTGTGGTGCAGTGTGGGCTCCCAGCAGGAGGTAGGGGCAAGCAGGGGATGTGTCTGCCTAATAATCCTTCTTCAGGGGGTTATCTGGTTTTCCTACTGGCATCTAAGTAAACCTGGAGTGGGTAGCCTGCCCTCCATCTGCCAGGAGCAAGCCTGCCCTTCAGCCAGATCTGTGCCCACCTACAGCAGTGGGTGTCCCTGTGAACAGGCTTCCCTTAGTGTGGTGGCGGCTCCAGCTTCAGACTCATTGCACACAGGAGGGGTCTCTGAGTCACAGGGGGGCCTCTGAAATCCTAAATCCGCGGCGGCTATTAAGAGAAAAATTGATTGTTAATGATGGTAATTCCCCTATCTGAATTCTCCTCAGTTTTCCTCTGCCACGCACAGAAGAAACTGTTGCCAATTTGCATTAGGATGAGTTAGACTGTCATGGCTAAGTAGCAAAGTGCTTGTCACTCAGCGCTGACGACTGATTTCTCAGGAGATGAAGCTTAAAGTGTTACCTCCGCATCTATCCCAAGTTTAGATTTAATCAGAACAGCAGAAACGTGTCCACAAACATCAGAAGAAATAATTAGCATAGAAGATTTTTTTCCAGTTTCTTTTTCCATAGGCTGTTTCCTTTCCCTGTTGAGATCCCAAAACTTTAAAGACTGTTTAGGTCTGCTGAGCCAACTTGCTGATAACTGTAATATTAATCAGTTGGCTTTCCTCAGGAACTTAGCAGCAATTCTTTATTTTCCTTTCTGATGCTTCTTTAAATCAAATCAACTTGCTGTTTTGCCATGACAGGAGTATTTGCAACAGGCTATGTTGTTCAGGTGGTGCAGGGTGGTACTGGGGAACTTCATTACCTTTGCTGGAAACAGAGATTGATGATGACGGGTAGCTCGTTTGAATGCAGTGTTACAAGCACCTCTGAAATTTCAGCAGCCAGTGTGGTTATTCCCTTGGAAAGGTCTGTAATGTCCAGTCAGGCAGGCGGGACCCAAACAACATGATGTAGCATGATGCATGGAAGTGATCTCTGAAAAGATCCTCTGTGAGTTGCTCACATAATTGCACTTTTTCCTGCCTTCTAGTATGCTGGCTCACTCCATCAATAGCTGAGATTCATGTCTGTACATTAACTGGGTCTGAATCTTGTTTGTACCCTGGTCGGGGCAGACACCAATTAACACTTGGCAGGCTCAGAAATCATGTAGTCCCCATCTGACATTCAAAAGAACTGTTCTCAATGTTGGTTTTTTTTCTCTTCTGACTTTTGAAGTCAGAAGGAGATCAAACACCCAGATTGGACAGCTGCCTAATACAGCCTCTTTGTAGATTCTATCCAACACTATTAAAAGAACAAAGACCTGAACACTAATGAATATGAATACCTTAATGTGACACTTTATTACAGCCACTTGCTGAATCTGGTAAGATAAATTTAAAAAAAAATGGAAAGATGAAAGGTAACTTGGTGGGTTGAAGGATTACATGATTATTTTAATTTAGACATGAATTACTTCTTTGTTTAAGACTTCTTTTATTTGTTTAAAGAAGTTTCTGATATGATATACAAGTAACTTAAGTAAGAAAGGACTCGGGAGAAGGCAAGCACCAGGCTGAGGCTATTTTCCATGTTGTTGAAGGACTGGTTTGATTCCAGGTAGAGTAGGGTAATGCATGTGTGCAGCTGTGAGCAGCTTTTCCAAATGCTTTGGTGAGAATGTACCTTACACTCTTCCCACTCTGGGCACTGTTTTGGTTTGTTTTGGTTTGGGTTTTTTTTTCTACTTCACTGGCTTCTGAAGTAATCACTGGATTTAATGCCAAAAAAAGAGGAAGAAAAGCTTAAACTGTGGAACTGTACAAAATACACATTCAGTGTAATGAAATGCTGGAGTCCAGAGTCCTGGCATCTTCCCCTTGATTTTTCTCTTTGACTATATTCTCCCACTTAATTTTGGGGTTTTTTTTCATGGTATTTCAAAGTGGTGGGAACAACCACACTTAGGGATACACTTTGTCCTCTTTTCAGTAGCTGGGGAATTTAGTCTTATCATTCTCAGCATGTTTAATTGCAATTAACTGTGTCAAGCTCTTACGGATCAATGCTAGAGCAGATCTTGCTATTAGTGAAAAGCTGAACTGCATAGCAGTGTACAGCTGCTCCAGAGGGTAAGAAGGACAAAGACAGAGATGGGTAGGCAAAGCTTTTAAGGCAGCACTTACAAGTTCCTGAGATCCACGAGGACATGACGAGCATTGGAGTAGGCTCAGATCACGACCACTAGGAAAAAAAACAAAAGCCCAAGATCCAAATAGAAGAAGGTGTGTTAAAGTACACCAGTCTCATGGCCTGAGGTCAAATCAAAGTAGGTCTTGCTCATTCACTTAGTAAGTAAGTAAGGACTAAGTAAGGAACCAAGGGTTTGCTTAGTCTCTGGGAAAACCAGATCAGCTTCTCTGTGGCTGTATACCCCTGCCCACCAGCCCCAACCAGTGTCAGCACCAGTGTGCAGTGGCATGCCTCCCCTCTCCCAGTTTTATAGCCACTACTAAGCTGAACCTACCTACGGTTCTGAAACACCCAGGTAAATGTTTTGTCTTTTCCAATGCATGTCCCAGGCAAGCAGCAGGACCAGGGCAGATCCTTTTACACTGAGGTTTGCTGTCACACTGAGGGGCTGAGGGGTGAAGGGGCAAACTCACATATTCCTGCTGTGGGGGAAAAAAAAAAAAACAACACCAAAAAAAAGCAATAGACATAAAAGCAAGCAACACTCTGCCCCAGCGCCATGCTTCCCTGCCTTCTGCCTTTCCACAATGGGGAGAAATAGGATAAGGCAGTGAGATAAGCAGTCTGACCCGCCAGACTCAGCGGGAGCTGCTGGTGCTTAGCAGAAATCTGACAGTTGCAGCTCCCCAGTGTCAACAGAAACATCCATTTCAATTCCACTCTCCTCTCTGCATGCTGTTTTTTTTCAAACCTAACCTGAGAAGGCAGGAGAGATCCCATTCTGCCATGCTCCAACAGTAATGGTGGAGATATTAGCAATTAACCCCTTAGCTTATTTAATTTGTTCTTTGAAAGATGCCAGTATTGTATTGCACATGATAAAATATAGTTAGAGACGAGTCACATGAAATTAGCTAACTGTTATAGGTTATACATCAAAACATAAATGAGATGTAAGACTGGTTAATATGCCATAAGCTGCCAGACGAACTTTTTCATTGAAATGTATGATTTGTGTCGCCATTAACGGGGGTATAATTACTTTTTTAATTATAATTGAGGTGTTTCACAGAGTAGTTTAATTGCAGAATAGGGTGTAATGTACAGTTTGGTGACCCAGTTGGGTTTAAAACTGGAAGTGATATTTATCCACATTCATGGTTTTAATTAGGAACTAGAACAAGGGGAAAAGCATCCCTGAGTCAAGAGGCAGAAGAGGGTGTTTTGCCAAGTCAAGATGACTGTGACACAGACTTTATTCAGCTGCTCTTGCATGGGCAAAAACTGGTGGAAGCTGGGGGCTTCTCCAAATAGGCAGCATCAGGTGGCTGTTCCAGCTAATTGACTATTAATACGACTGCTGTTTGCTTTGTTTCATGAGAGCCACTTATGCTTTGCAGCAGTTATCCCTTAATTGGGAGTTCATGTGTATGCATTTCCATGCAGGTGTGTGTTGCTGAGACAGTGTTTTATATTCCTGGCAGGAAAGTGAGCTCTAAGAGAAGCAAGTAGAGGAGTTTGTGGCCACAAATGGTAATTAGCTGGGAAGTGACACTGTCCTTTGCAGTGCCTTGTGACTGCAGAACTGCCTTCAGGTGTCAGTGGGAGGAGGAGTGGGGAGGTGGGCTTGTGAGCAGAAGCGCAGCCCAAGAGGAATGAGGACTGCTCATTCATTTTACCCTCAAGAGCCATTGGGTAAGGTCTGGCAATGCAGGCCTGCCCTTCTGCAAAAGTACAGGACAGAGCTCCCTGCAACTGTCAGTATCTGGTCCCATACATTTCTATTCTTTTTTAAATACTTTTTACACCCCAGACTACTGGTGTGTGGCCAGGGCACTCTTTTGAGAAGTGTGACAGGTAGGTTACAACCCCCTGCTTGAGGCAGGCTTGCATTTAGGTCTTGTGCTTTCCTGGGAAATGCGATGACTACTAGCTTATTGGGTGGCCTTATTTTTACATTTCCTACAGGGTCATTTCCACACTGCAGAAACCCATGGCAAGATGTGCAGGTCTTCTTGCAGGATCGAGTGTTTTGAGAACTGAATTTTCTATGGGATCTACCCCTATACTTTTCCTTTCTGGTACAGCTCCATTGATGCCAGTGTAAATGAGGGCAGAGCGTGCTCTTAAGTGAATCAAGTTGCTTTGTGACCAGATCTGAGCATAGGCAGGGATGATCTGTAGGACTGGAGAATGGTCAGGTTTCTAGTTCCTCCATAAAAAATTACAATGGAAGGTTTTCTATAAAAGCATCGACATAAATGCTGCCAGATTATCCTCTCTAGAGCTTGCTTTTTTGTGGTGAAGATGGGATGCTGGCTGAGCTAACACAAACTACCTCTCCTCTTCAGGCTGTGCTCAGAAAGAGCAGCACTTTACCTTACACATATTTTTGGAATATACATAGTTGGGGGGAACAACTTTAACTGCATTTTTTTTTATGAGGTAGATGAGTATACCTCCCAGCTTTCCCCTTAGAGAAGATAGCTCCTCATCCTGGAGATACTGTTCTGTAGGCCAACAGGATTAGTCTATCAGGTCCTACTTTGATGCTGACTGATTCTTGCTCCCTGTAGCTAATAGGCCTCATAGTGCCTGAAGTGTGAGAGTTAACTCTGTCAAAGCTTTGAAGAGTTCTTACCAGCACCCTCAGTCACCTGGTGACTGGTCAGTTCCGCTGGCAGCAGCTTCTTCAGATGCAGTGCTCACCTCGGGCATGAAGAACTACAATGCTTCTACGTTTCAATGGGGGTATCTTCAAAATGCGGTGTGCAGAGTGCACACCAGCTGTCACTCAAGAGTTGTTTCATGAGTATTTGCTGGGTTTTGCTCAGGAATTTCCCTGGGCCTCTAAAACTGCTATTTCCTTTCCCTAAAAAGTATAACCGGGAGAAAATCCTGTATGCCTTTTAACGCTGGTAGGAGGAGTTGCCTGTATAACAGGTACTGCGCAGCTTTCAGGAAGAATGGGAAAGGGACCATCCTCAGGGACCACAGCCACCTCCCAACATCCTCTTCCCCTATGAATTAATGATCCTGAAAAGCGTATAGCTCTGTGCCCTGAAGAATGAGATCCATTTATCCATCCAGCCAAAGAACCACAGACATCTCATTGAGACCTCCAGCTCAAGCCCCTCTTTCATGAGGGAAAGAAACCCAGCAACTCCTGGTGACCACATGGCAGCCATAGTAGTGTTTGGTTAATAATGCCATGATCTGTATTTGAATTTGAGGCTTTATGGAATAAAGTTCTCCATCTGCTGCTACCAGTCCACCTCAGCTTTTAAAGTTTCTTCTGTGAGGCTTCACTTCCCCATTGTGTATAAAGCAAAGCTGTAATAGGGCTGAAGACACCCAGCAGCTGTATGTACACCCTGTGTACATTTTAGCATTCAAACAGAAAGCTGGGTATATGTGCAGTTAAGGAATTGCTTCCACAGCAGGAACACAAATTCCTCTTACTGGCAGCAGAAGCAGTAGCAACGGCTAACCAAAATGTCATGATAGTTTGCATTTGCTGTCTCATTCTCAATATGTGTTTTGCAGTCTCTCATAGCTGTAATTTCAGCCTCTTTGGAGACTACCTTTTCTCTTTTTTTTTTCTCTCCCCCCCCCCCCCCCCCCCCCCAATCTTAAACGTGTACAAAATCTGTTTCCAGAGAGTAGTACACGGAGGACAGCATCTTCTTCAGTGGGTAGTTGCTACGATGAAACTGTACATTTGAAACCAAGTCCAAAAATCAAGTAACATTCTTCAAAAAGGTACCTGAAATAGCTGTTGGCTCAATAGCCTGTATGAAAACTGCTGAAGTTTTCTCAGTCTCACTTGCACATTTTGTACTGTGTCCAAATCAGTAGTTATCTCCACAAATGTTTTATTCTTGCTGGCATGTGTATGTGTGCCCTTGTTATCAATATGGTATGGGATGCATGCATGTCTTTTGTTACAATTCAGATGAAGCAGGGGAGCTGTGATTTCTCTGTGGCCGTAGGAGGTGACACAAGCTCAGCAGGGACTGCAGCAAGGTGAGCGGTGCTGCCGTGACTGGTCGGCCTGGCTGCAGAGAACACTAGCCACAATGCTGGTGTTGTTGCAGCACCAGATGGAAAGTGATCCTGCTGCATCGGCCAGGCACGAGGAAGGCAGGGGTGCAATGGTCTTGCCTCCCAGATTCCTAAATTGCCTTTTATTAAGGCAAATCTCTCACTGCTTCTAGCTGTTTGCATCTTGTTTCACCTGTGTCTAGAGGGTGGAAAACTTTTCATTTTCAGCAGGTGCTCCCTGCTCTGAAGATGACTCAAGGGCAGGCTGCTGCAGATGAGGCAATGAGAGACCAGGACCCAGGTCTCATCTTGACTTTCATCTTGACCCAGGACTTTCATCTTGAGATTGCAAGAGGTGTAAGGAATGACTTATACAATCAGGAGGAGAGGATCTAGATGAGCTTGTATCCCTTTTCCATTCTTGGATTTCTTTTGGAGCAGATGTGTTTCTGCTTTACCAGTTTCTAAAACAGTCACTCATACACAAGTGTGCCGAGAAATTTAAGTGTCTAGTAATGCTAGTAACTTGATACGGCTAAATTTGTGTCAGCAATTAACTTCCATAATAGGTTTTCCTGCATATGTAATCGGTTCTGTGATTTATGTTCCCTGTGTTCATTTACTCTGCACAGAAGTCTGGTCTGGCTTTGCAAGTCTTAGTCTCTGCATGTGCTGCCTTATTTCAGGCTGCTGCTGGAAACATCCTGCAGCGCAGGTCTGGCTGCAGCCGCAAGGTATAGCTGGGGTGGCGATTGCGGGTTTTCTGTTCTTGCTGATGGTCTTGCTTTTCATGTTGGGTGGCATGTGTCAGGTTCCCTCTCTTAATTAGGACAAATGTGCCAATTATGTTAATGTATCTCCCGATACCAATCAGTGAATAATTAGAGACAACACATCTGTCTCTCACTGGGGAGCAGGATGACAGAAAAGATGCTACAAGGTATGTTGCTCTAAATTACAGCCACCTTGGATCATGCGCTTTCTCAGCCGGTTGCAGGGATGGCTTAGTCTCGTGGCAGGTTTTCCAGTGCAGTAGCAGCACTGGATGTGCAGATCCAGCACAGCTGGCAGGAGCCATGTGCCTCACTGCTCTGCAAATTGCATCCAGAGCACAAAGGAGCTCTGACCAAAAGGTAGCTGTCTTCAGGTATCCTCCAGCTTCTCAGCATCCGCGGTTGCTGTGAGTCAAGATTTCATTCACTGCACTCACAGCTTTACAGAGGGGCCTTCTCTTGCTAGTTAGTTTGCAAATGTAACAAAAATACCTTCTGAAGTGGAAAACTAAAAGAGAAGAAATGGGGATTTCATGCCTGCTTTGTTCCATGTGGGCTGGTATGTAAGAAAAAAGTTGCACATTGTGGTAATTTTCCATAGCTGTCATTCCCATGAGGGAACACTTACCCCATCCTTCATGCCAGTATTGCTGCCAATTAAATGATTTCTGTTATGATAAGGAAAACCTGATGCCCAGGTTTTTCTACATATAAGCACAACCATCTGTACATTTATTAAGAGTTGGAGGGATGTGCCTGATTTAATTGAATAAATAGAGCTAGGTACTTGTTCACAAACTGTTGTAATATACATCCTCAATATTTATGCAAAAGCAAACATCTACTCTAGAAATGTCCTCCAGAGAGTTGAAAGATGGAGCCATGAGGGCGTGATTTGGTATGACCCTGAAGACAAGCATCTTGTGCACTTTTTAAGTGCCCGTGGGTATCTTGCTGCCTCTCTGCCTGCTTGCCCAGAGGGGTGCAGGTCTCTGGAACATAAATGTCCGGTGCCCTCATCTGCCAGCCGTGGTGGTTTCCCAGTCACCATTATTCAGGCACTGGAATTAAATTCAGTTCCTGCATTGCATAGATTAACAGCCTTACTTCGGCAAGGGGGCTGTGCCTTGGGGAATGACATGGTATCAAAAGAGATTGTTGCTTTTAACTTCTGTAACAACAGTTTGCATACTTGTCATTCATAAATCTGCTTTGTTCTCTTCGCTTTTGTATTTGATACCTGATCTCTTCCTACTTACAAGACAGAAAAATCCTGCTCCCACCCATTCTGATTACCTCAAAAAAATAAATCCGAGGTTTGGAGGTGCTGAGCACTGCAGTCACCTGCACCTGAAAAAAAGGGACTGTTAGTAACTGAAAATATGTACCAACAATTGTCTCATTCACATGTTGCAGTATGTTTAATTAGTTACCATTTCTACAAGGACTGAGTAAGAAAACACAACTGCTGGAGGGGTGCACTCTTTTTTGTGTTGCTCTACTGATGGCTAAAATGTGTGTGAAAGGACATTCCCATGTCTTGTCAAATCATCCACCAGCTCCTCCCTTCAGATTTGATGACATTATAGTTTGCAATGTGAACAGACCCATGACATCATAAAAATCTGGATACAAGAAGAAGACTGAATTACATATATGAAAGAGGTAGCTTGTAGAAGTGATGGATTTTAGGCATGCACTCACAGTACTGATGTACTGGCAAAACAGACTTTTCAGAAAAAAGGATGTCCTGTTTTCTGCAAACTTAATGTTTTATTGTTAGCAAATTCTGTGAGCCATTAGGTGAAAAGGATCGCTTTCCTAACAGGTTTGGTGAAAAGCCAGAGGCAGTATACTGAATTATACAGAGTACTTTTTTTTTTTTTTCCCCCCTGATATTGGCAACTCCTGTTTTTATACTATCTTCAGTGTTTTTGCAGGAATGACAGGCAATTTAATGCTTATAGCTTTAATTTTGTCTAATCAGTTGAGACCCAGACTGAATATGCGTGTGTGTAATTTTGTGGAGGGGGAAAGTGTTGCAGAGTACTGGAAAAAGAGAACCACATGCTTGAGCATGGAGCCTTGCATAGCGCCAAGGGCTGCTAAAATATTTGTTTGGAATGGGCATACCAGAAACATTTTGGACTGAGTCTTAGACCATGTAGACTGTAGTCCTGTCATCACTGATGTCCTGATGTTCTCTATGTGCAGAGCACAGGAAAAAATACAGGTGGATTTGAAGGTGGTGTGCACACAGCTGTGGCAGCGCATGCAGCATCTTTTAGAGTCCTGACTCAAGTCTGTACTCCATCTCAGAAATAAACAATGGTATTAAAACCCAAGACAGACATTTCATTTGTGTGAGAGGCAGGGGTTAAGTGGCAGCTTGCCAGTGGTGGAGAGGTAAGCTCCTGGCCTGTTTTTCAGTCTGGAATGCATGCAGGCTTGACCTGCAGGTGAGGAAGGAGGTAAATATTGCCGTTGACTGAACAGGAATCAGTCTGTCTTGATTATACCTGATACCTATTAGGATTCAAGAAAGGAGGAAGAATAATTTTAGTCATCCTGGCAAGGAAAACCAGGTTATTGACTAAGAGCTTGTCTATTTCATGGTAAAACACGAATGTTGTAGTGACAGAAACATAGCTTCCAAAGTTTTACGTCGTTTTTCTTCCTTCCCTGTTCCTTGCAGACACATGTAGCCATTTCCATAGCCCTTTTTGCACCACTGAGTTTAAGCTATACAGTATCTATAGTTGTGAGACTACCACATCCTGCAGCGATCTGCTGTGGGAAAAGAGGGTTTAACTGAAGCCTTCCTTGGGGCAATGGCTTTGCATCCACTAAGATGTATGTCTTTGGAAGCAGCTCACACCTGATGCACATCAACCCAAACTGGCATAGGGGAACTGGAGCTGCTTAAAGTAGGGCTAAAGATGGGCAGTGGATAGTGAGCAGCTTGAATCCAAGCCCACATCTGCCAGTGCTGGTCATGCAGCCTTGGACCAGTTCTGTGTGGGGATGAATTGAGCCCTCTGTGTTTAACACTGGGAGAGGCCATCAGTTTTCTCCCCATGTCTTGGGGCGGTCTGTACGTCTGTCTCAGATGGGGAGCAGGTTCTCTGTTGGTTTTGGGGTATGTCGATGCTTGGATACTTCTTCAAATGTATTTGGAAAAGTGGGGATTCTGAGAGCAGGTCTTGACAGTTATGGGTCCAGTGGGTTGATTATGTTTATGTTTTTCTTTCTTTAATTAAATCATGGGCACAAGCTGAAGTGATCCAGTGACATGAAGGCCTGGCTTTCATCCATCCAGGGCCCCAGTCCTGTCCTTCAGAGCACGCTCAGTTCAAATGAAAACAAGCTACTAGCTTTGCAGCCAGATTATATTAGAGTGGCTCACAGCAGTCAGCTGGGATATAATAGGGTGTTTCTTTAGGAAGGCAATAAAGCGAACATTGTCTAGATTAAAATTACATGTGAAAATATTTTTCTGTATAACCAAGGAAATTATGCTTTATTAAAATAAAATATAACTTACATAAAGAAAAGGGAAAAATAAGCACTGATGTAGTCTTTGTGATTCCCTATTTCCTTGGTAACTGTCTCTATTTTGTTTAATCTTGATTGCCGCAAAGCAGTAACATGCATGTACATGTGAGTGCATGTGTTCTTGTAAACACTGGTGTGTTTGTAATTTGTTAGTGTGACCTACTCCACTATATGGCATCAGTGTGTTAGACCCAGCACAGGTATATACAAGGTTACTGCATTATTAACTGCCTAATTAGACAAGACATACAAAAGAATGGGTAGAGATCTCTGCTGTTTCAGGGTTTCTGTTGTTGCAAGGGGATTTTGTGTTTGTAGATATGGTTGTAAGGTATCACCCCTTCTTATCCCTTTCCTCAGACTCTGAAAGCATAGATGAGCTATTTGTCTCTGTACAGTAGCTGGCAGACTTTGATAATGCATGAATGTTTTCAAGGCAAAGCAGTACAACTGTTGTGTGGATGGCTGGGAGGGAAGGGCACCTGCAGGAAAGGGTAGGCATGAAAGTGTTCTCCCGCGTTTCTGCTGTGACGTTTTGTTTCAGTTGGCAGCCTGCATCAGGTGAGTCTTCCGTGAAATGCCTTGACTCGTAGCACTTTCTGGAATGAGTAATGTAATCACAGATACTGTGCCCACTGTGGTGTGACCCAGCGCTGACTCACTGCCTCCCCTCTGGCCCTTTGAAACCCCAAGGTGGAGTGGCTTAAGAATGAAGAGGTAATTGATCCTGTGGAAGACCGAAATTTTTACATCACCATTGATCACAACCTGATCATCAAGCAAGCCCGGCTTTCTGACACAGCCAATTACACTTGTGTCGCTAAAAACATTGTGGCCAAAAGGAAAAGCACCACGGCAACTGTGATCGTCTATGGTAAGTGATGCCTTGTCTTGTTGCATGTGGATGGACAAGCACTCAAAGCAAGAGGAGGGACAGGAAGGGGATGCAAAATGTCTGTATGCAACTTTCGCTGTGGCTGGTGTCCAGGCTGGGCCGCCTGCGCTGCCTGTTGACCTGCAGCCATATGCTGGGGCTGCAGTCAGGACTCATTACCAAAACCACTCAGAAGTACAGGTCTGATGGCTTGGCTTGTTGGTGACAGACAATGGCCATGTAAGGAAGAGCAGGCACCAACACAAACAGCTGGCTGCCTTGTTGAAGAGAAGGCAGTTGCCCCCCTTGCCATAACACCCACTGGCTGGATGCAGCAGGAGTGCCCAAGGCATTGCTTTCTACCAATGCATTTCACATTCTTAGTGATACTTTTCAGAAACAGAAGTAAAGCTGAAAGGAGGTTTGTTCTTCCAGATATTGGTAAGAGTTTCAGAGGTCAGCAGAATCTTCCATCTCTTGTATTTCTTTAAATAAGCTTATTTTTGGTGTCTACTACAAAAACATACTCTGATGTCAGGGGCAAAGTAGCAAAGCACTCTGTGACCGACATTCATAGGCACACAGCCTAGCTTAAAAGTATACATCAGGGGAATACAAACCATGAGATAACATTATCCTGTGTCTGCATCCGCAGTCCTGATAGAATATTGAGGCTGGCCATGCTTTGGCTGGCCAAATTAGATGCCCTCCTGGGGTCTCTTCCAGCCTGTGTTGCGCTGCAGCTCTGCCCCACCTTCCAAGCCTTTGACCCTGCAAAGTTATTGCCCCGGTGCATCCCAGGCAGGGGTACCCACCAGAACAAAACCTGCTCTGATGATGTGCCAGCTGAGTGTCCTGGTGTTCCTTACAATCAGCTTAATTATAGGATAGATGAGTAAGAAAAAATCCCTATGATTATCCCTAATATTCATTTCATATTCAGGGTAGCAGTTGGATTTAATTGTAAGCAGTTGCTTCCCTGAAGTTACAATGAGGGCCTTTTAGATCAGTTTTTATAGAAAACTGACTGAATTGAGTTGATTAGCAGTGTTTGTGATATAAAGGAATGGACCAAGCCAAGAGCACTGTGTTTTGTAACTGTGATGAATGCAGAGACATAAAGATGTAGGCATATTGCAACTCTTCCTCATACATATACAGTATTTTTTCAGTGGTGCAGTCAAGAGATGTGCGGGGGAGCAGCCATCTTTATGGGTTTTACTACTAGAGCTTCTTAAGAGTTCTGCCATGTCAGAAACATTTGGGTTTAGAGAATCTGAGCAGTTAGTATGTTATCCATGCCCTGGCAATGACATTATTACATAGAGCAGTGCAGCTCCTTCTTCATCCACCTGTTTATCCCAGAAACTGAGGTGGGTGAAAAAGAGAGTAGCAAAATATCTTCCCAGAGATAAACAGTCCAATAATAAAAACACATTTCATGTGAGTTCACTCTGAACAGCTTACTTATCTGTTATGGAGGTGCTGGGACTTTCATATGCACCAGCTGTGTCCACAAAGGGGTGAGTGAAGTTGTCCTGACATCTTGAAATCACATTCTGAAAAGAGAAGAAAATTATCAATTTCTAATCAAAGCATGGGGGTCTGTCAGCATGCATAGATGATGAGTATATCCAAGAATGAGCTGGAGTGCAGGTTAACTCCCTTTGGAAGCTTTCGGGGGGCAGGCTTCTGGCTGGCAGAGCTGTGGGTGCTTTCTGAACCTGCAGGGATCTTGGCCATACACAAGGCATCAGGTGCTTTGTGCTCAGTCAGGTCAGTTTTCAACAGAAGACAGGTCATCTGCCAGCCCTGACAGTCATCAAATGGTGGTTTTCATTCATAGTCAGCATTTCTTCGACTTGTACAATGACTTCTGCTGTGCTGTACATTCAGGTACCTTGGAGATGTGGGTTTGTGTCTGTTCAGTGCTGCTTCTCATGCTCTTCCCAGCCATCACTTGTGACTGCTGTTGGAGACCGCATGACACAGAACCAGTGGCACCTTTTGGGCTGAGCAAGATGGCTTGCTTATGCAATCATAATCTCTTTCTCTCTTGCTTTTCAGTGAACGGAGGCTGGTCTACCTGGACTGAGTGGTCAGTGTGTAACAGCCGATGTGGGAGAGGCTTTCAGAAGCGTACAAGGACCTGCACCAACCCTGCCCCACTCAATGGTGGTGCCTTCTGCGAGGGCCAGAGTGTTCAGAAAATAGCTTGCACCACTCTGTGTCCAGGTTTAGTATGAACACCACATAGCCCTAGATAAATAATTTGTCTGTCACGAGTCATTTCAGGAGAACACTATTAGTTACAAAAGCTTCCTTCTCTTTAATAATAAATCCAACATTTCAGTGAATGAATATGGAATTGTATTATGTAAGGAGATAAAATAGTGAGCACATTATATCAAGCAGCAAGGGATTCAGCCCTACTTTTGCATGCAGCTTGCACTGGTGTCTCAGCCCTAGTAATTCAGGGGATTTGGGGAACATTGTGAGCTTCAAATTGTAGGAGATAAAGTTTGAAAGCTCTGGAAAAGGACTGGAATTTGAATATAGAAAGCAACTGTGATGTAATTATATTTGCAGTATCTGTTCAGTCCAGCTGCTGCAGCAAGTGAAACATCTGGGATGTGGATGTTAAATTTGAGTCACATGTTTACGTGACTTCAAATACAAAGACATTTATTTATACTGGACAGAGATGTGTATCCATACCTTTTAAAGGTATTTAAATATGAACTTCTGAAAGATAGAAAATTGCTTCAGGCCATGCAAGGTAGTTGGCGGCTTTTCTGCCATCTGTGCTATTGCCCAGTGCTTTCCTACTGCTGCAGTCCCACTCAAACCAATGGCAGTAAGGATGTCTTCAGCTTTTGAAGCTTGGCCATCCAACTCCAGGTCTTAGTGGAGGGTGGAACTTGAAAAGCTGAAATTTCATCTCTGGTCCCTGTTCCAAGTGACAGACTTTGCTCAGGCTCTGTCACTGGAACAATGCCATCGTTTTTTCTTTGGCTGTTCAGTTTAGTGCTTTTGAAAATTGTGGGATTTTGACAGGTGCTAAACACATTCCTGATTCTGCTCATGTGAAATAGATCAGCACCCCTAGATATTTCTTTTAATAGAAAATATCTAATATTAAATATCTTCTTACTAAAGAAGAATTTCTGGCCAAGTTTAACTTCTGTGTTAAAACATGAAAAAAAATTAAAAAATCACAGTTTCCTGACTTGTTACTCATTTTCTTGTACACTTCAAGCACAGATAAACTGCTGACAAGTTTATAAAAAAAGGGGAGGAAAGAGCAGAAATGGGGCCTGGGCAGAGAGAAAGGGGAGGGAGAGTGAATGCTTTTACAGGCCAGAAATAGAACTTTGAGAAGAGCAGACTGACTTTTTAAGAAGAGCAGACTGATGATCCTTCTGCCTTGCCAGGAATGTCCAGGGGTTGCAGGCCGGCTTGTGCCAAGAAGTGCATCACTTTCACTTGGTCTCACTTTTGTGTACCCTTTAACAATTCCTGTCCTTTCCTTGTCTCAGTGGATGGCAAGTGGACATCCTGGAGCAAGTGGTCCACCTGTGGCACGGAGTGCACCCACTGGCGAAGGAGGGAGTGCACAGCCCCGGCGCCGAAGAACGGGGGGAAGGACTGCGAGGGGCTTGTGCTGCAGTCCAAGAACTGTACTGATGGGCTCTGCATGCAGGGTAAGTGTCACTGGGACGCCTCTAGGATCTGGGATGTGTGTGGTCGCAGAAAAACCTGCAATAGCTGTGGATCAGCATCAATGACCTAAAGTCACAGAACTGTTTGTAGGATGAAGAAATTTGTTAAGAGTTCTCACCGGTCTGGACACACCAGTTTTCTTCCCTGAAGATGAATGTAATGCTGTCTAAGGTTTGTGAAGCTGAGCAGTGAAGATTTAGAAAGTCTCATAACAGATCCCTCTCCCCGCAGCCCTCCCCACCAAACGGCTCTTCTCTCTAACACTGGTTCAGCATCTGTCCAGGAAACCTTTGCAGTGACTCTTAACGGCAATGGACATGAAAAGTAGAGGGTTTAGGGCAAAACCAGCATTTTCAAAGGAGTAAAATTGGCAAAGCAGATCAGCTTGTGGCTTCTTACTGTCAGGAGTGGTGGGTGCATGTGTTTCTACCCGTAATAGTTATGCCCCTTTTTGAATTTCAGGTGCCCTGTAGTAGAAAGAGGTACCATGTATCTATGCAGTGGTTATGCAGACTTCATATATAGTTATCAGCATGATGCAGCCTCCTGAAGATCAGCTCTAGCACTGCAGTCTATTCTGCCTGCACCTATTCATGGCATGGTGGTGCCTTTGTGACTAATAAGAGTGAGAAATAAAGAAAAGCAGGCTTTCCGAATGATTCAGACATATGCTGATGAACAACTAGTATTCTCTGCACCCAATCCCTTTTCAAAAATGAGATCCTTTCTGTTCTGCTGGTGCACTGAAACTTCCTTTTACATTTCATTAGCACAATAACCAAAGCCAAAATCCTCATACACCCCTCTCCTGTTCCCTCACCCTGTCTCTCTGCAGTACTTCTCTGTCAAGCTTCAGCTCTCCATTGACCAAAGAGTTGTGGCTGTAACTATCCGGTATCTGTGTTGAGATCATAAAATTCTTTGAGTTCTCTCATTAAAAAAGAGTCAGGAATTTTTGTTCTCTGAGACAGGTTACTTTTGACTGAAATAGTCACGATGACAGAGAAGTGACACTGCTAGCTAATAAATAGGTCTGTTTCTTGAATAAGTGCCATAGAGGTGGCTACTGCGCTGGCAGCAATCTCTGAGCTACCCTATGGCACAGCATGGCCATTTGTTCTGAGGTTTGCCAGATTTAGAAAAACGGCTTCTTCGGTGTGCCTTGCACAAACACTTTCATCATGTTCAAAACTATCAGTCAATGTCAGCAGCCTATAAAGCTGTAATTCCTCAAAACATTCATTTTTATGGGAAAGACAGAAAGGTGAGATTCAGAGCTCCTCTCTTTTTCTTTTCTAAAGATAGAAAACAATAAAAATCCAGCCACAACTTCCTGTATCACAAACACCTTGTTGACTTTTGTCGTGGGGAAGCTAATGTACTCTTAGCTCCAGCAGTGTGAATAAGTCATTATGGTAAATTAGGAAGAAAAGATACATTTCTCCATACAGTAGAGTTCCTCACTATCAGACTATATATTTAGACAGGTGTATGTCATCTTTGTGTACATGCATGAAGAGAGCTATTTAAGCAAAAATCTTGTGGAAAAGTAGATATAATGGTACAGCAGAATAAAAGCCCCGTAGGGATCTCATTTATCTGTTGATGGTATATTGCACTTTATTTGTGAAAGTGGATACTGAGTATAAAGCAAAGGTCTTCAGCAGGAGAGAGGGTGAAGCTGTGTTGAATCCTATTCTGCTTCATATATATCTATATAAAAAATGTTAAAGAAAAATATACAGTCACATATTGACCTACTTGGCTCCAGGGGCCGCGATAATCCTTCAGTGTTGGAATTTAATGGCAGTGTTTTAATGGTGTCTTTATACTCGTGGGGTGTCATATACCTGTAAAACTTACAGTCCTGCTCCTCGATCCATCACTGCTGAGAAGATTGATTTGCCATACTTGGTGGCAGTGTGCCTGCTGCTTGCCCTTTCTCTCTCTCTCTCTTTATTTCTGCTTCTCAGTTTATGCAAAATGAAACTGAACACTTACATTTTTGTGAGTGTGGATCTACACTCATAGCAAATCTGCCTGCTGAGCTGGGAAGAAACACAGGACTCCTTTCATTCCTAAAACATCATGGCTCTTTGCACATTATTTGAGGCTGATGGGCACTGGCCTGGAACTGACATTTCTCCTAGCCTGGTGACCCGTGGATCCACAACAGACTTTTCCAGTGCCTTCATGGCAGTGGGTCTGGCATGGCACAGGTGGCATGGAGGGAGCCACAGCCACCCTTCCTCTGTGCCCATAGACCTCTGGGAGCTGGTTGGCCTGCTGCTTACCTGCACCATAGCCAGATCCTGCTCCTAGGTGCCCTGGTGCTTCTTCCTTAGTGTCAGTCTTCAGTGAGAGCTTGAAGGTTGACTTGAGTGCCATGGCTGTAGCTGAGGTCAAAGAATTAGTAGCCAGACCCTCTTACCAGGAGTCAGTAGGCTGTTGCTTTGACAAAAACTCATTTGTAAATATACATCTCTATATATATCTGTACATAAAAGAAATCCTGGAAAATACTGGATTGAATGAGTCTAATTTACAAGCCCTTTCTCTTCCAGTCTATTATTCACTTCAGTAGCATCAGCTGGATAAATCAATAAGCTTTTTCATCAGACTGCCCCTGCTTGAGCAAAGAGCAGCAGTCTGCACCACTATCGATTTCTGTGGGGATAAAAACTGCGGAGCTTTCTCCATCCCTTGTAATTACAGTACTTCACACCCAAAGCTGTAGTTTGTGCTTACCACTAACTGTGGCATTTCTCGTGCAACTTTGCTGTCACATTTATTCAGACTAATGATCTTGCTGGTACACACATACACTCCCTTATCCGGTAGTTAGTATTTTTCTGTTAACATGAAAGGATGAACAGTCATTAAACCAGAAAGCCTGCAGAGAGACAGCAGGCTGAATTGAAGAAGAAAAGTGGCTGTAGTGAAAATTTAGGACGGTCATTGCTATTTTAAGTTTCCAAATGCATAATATTGCCTAGCAGGTCCCATTATAACAATTTCATAATTCCCATAATAGCATTAATATGATCTTCTGGAACAAAATATGCTGTAGGTGTAAGAAGAATTAGCTGGTTACCACCCACGCTAGTTGCATTATTGCCTCCATAGTTGCATTATTTCCCATTTGAAGTGTGAATATTGTGGTAAATACTTCAGTACAAGGAACAATGCTTTTAAAGGCACACACTGCATCACACAGGGGATAGCTATAAACTGAAACACTGCAATTAGCCCTCTACTCATCCCGTCTAATTACTTTGGTGGGTGTTCTGTGTGGGGACTAAGCAAGCAAAGCACTTCACTGCTGGCTCAAACTTCAGCACAAGTAGTTCCCTTCACTAGATCACAAATACGTTTAAAGCAACATGCAAGGGGAAGTGTTTTGCTGGGCCAAGTCTGGAATGGCTGCAAGATCATGTGTGTCGTACCAAACAGGTGCTAAAAGTCCCTGGTGGGCCAAATTCTGCTTTGCATTATGTGTTAAATGCTGCTGGTAATCAGGAAGAGTTGGACAATTTATGAAGAGAATTAGCTGTGTTGCATGGCTATGTTGAAGGCTTGTTAGATGAGTTGTGACATGCAGCTGTCATGCTCCGAGCACGTTACCTGTGTCAATTCTGTTGATGATCTGAAGTGACAGTGTTCAGATCTGAATTGTCCCTGTCCTGAATAAATAAGTACAGAAATTCTGTAAGCATGAGTTTGGTGCCTATGCATGCTGGTAAAGCTGTTGGTCTTTTTTGAAATCATGCCTGTGATGTGCAGGGTTGGCCCTAGCACGGTCAGAGGGAGACAACCAGTGCCCCTTCTTCAGCTCACTGTTGGCTTTAGTATACCACTGTGGCTTTTCATAAAAGACTGGCTAAATTGTGCTTTCAATTTTTTTTTTTTTCCAAAACACAGGGCCAGCTATCTTGCAGCAGCAAATACTGAAGCACATGTTGTCACTTGAGGACTATGGATTATACAGTTACATAAATAGTACTGTTTCTCTGTGTAGTAAAAACTATTTACTTTATACAGTCTCACAACATGGAATACAAATCCATCACTGAACAGGGCCAAAAGGAAAATTCCACTTGTGGATCGTTGCGAAGTGTCATCAGACCCAGTGTGGGCTTCTCCTTTGTTGCTCTGGATTTAAATAAACAAGCATAGAAAGGCTGAGGTGTGCTACTATCACTCTAGGAAGAAAAGATTCAAAACATCTTCACCCATCATTACAGACAACACTGTGGACTAACTCTTGGGTCACTTTGGTTCTCTTCCCTGCATGCAGCTTAACTACTTGGAATTTCAAATAGCAGACACGCTGCTTGAGAAAAAGGTACCTGTACCATGGTGAAGATGTTATTATCAGACTAGTAATTCCATTCCTTGGTGAAAAAAAAAGCTGCCTTCTTGTCAAGAGTGAATTGATATGAGATGATGATGGCAAATCTATATTTACTGAAGACTTTGAAATCCTCATCTGAAAGGCAATATGAAGTTCATAGGTTCCCTCTTACAATGATAGTGACTAAGATAAGTGAAAAAGATGTAGTTTGTCATGCTTGTGCACAAAATGGCTAACTGCTGCCCTTTTCCAGTCTTGTGCCTGTTTATACACAGATCTCAAGTAGAAAGCAAGGTTAACCTGATACTAACATCTCTTTCTTACTGAAACATGTATGTTCTGCACATGCCCTGCTTGTTTGATGTAACATGCCAGAATCTCTGATGGAATGAGCAATCATTTCCCTTTTTGGCTTGTTTTGAAAGCAGGCATTCAGGGAAGCATTACAGGGCAGAGCAGTTTGATGAGGACCTCTGGTCCTCCAGAGCAGATTAATGTGCAAAGAGCAGGGGAATGTTTCCCAGACTCCAGGAGGTAAGCAAAGCTCTCTCAAGGGAGACTGCAACAGAAGCCTGTGTGTGCAGAGGAATGAAATAAAACCTTTCATTAAGAGCATGTAGGTCAAGGGAGAACTTCTAATACATTCAGTCTGTCAGCATAATGATATAGCCACCTGGCTTCTTTTGCCGAGTCCTTACAGAGCGGGTTTCATTCATCTGAAGAACACATCTCATCTGTTCCTAGAGGAAGTTTTCTGTAATATTGTTATTTGATATGAGTAAAGAGATGTGTTATTCTGTTTTCAACCCAACTACTATGTAATGGTGTAGCAGCCAAGGGAGTTTGTGTGCACACCTCAGAGTTACGACTCATCTTTATTTTCATTGTAGTGACACGAGAAATCCCCAGCTGAGAAGCATCCACGCTCTGGTGGGCCCTCTGCAACTGAGAGCTCTTACCTAGAAAGCCTACTACTCAAAGCAGATAAAAGCACTGAGAGAAAATAGAAGTGCAGAGCCACAAGCTGAACCCAGGACGGTGAAATCACTGTGTCTTACCCCAGTCAGTTCAGAAAGAGCCACCTCCACATTAATTTTAATGAGGGGCAATTGCTCTAAGATCTCTAGGCTATTTTAAAAAATCTCAACTACTTGAAAAATAGTATAGCCTTGCAAAGAGGAGAAAAAACCCAACCTTGTCTATCTACAGTTTTCATTCTTCTTAATTCCCTTGGGTTTTTCTTATTCTTCCCTTATTCCTTTGCACGTTAAAAACCCCAAAAACTTACTCAGATTTCAGAAAGAAAACCGCAAAGCTTACAATAAAGTCTAACTGATACATTAACATCATTTTAGGAAAAGAAAGCCAAAACCCTTACAGTGACAATAATGACTGTTTATATTTTCCTTTCCATGTACAAAAGTGGCATATTTCATGATTTTTGCTTTCCTGAAAGGGTATGAGGCAGAGCAAGGTTACATGAGCAGCCCAAGGCTCATCAGGGAGTCATGACAGATCAGGAGTAAAACTCAGCACTCTCTATTTCTAAATCTGTGTTCTACGTAAAGCACTAACAAAAACATTGGCAGCATCCTGAAATGAAAACTCACGTTGGGAAAGGAAGTTTCTATAGATTGGGAAATGAACATTGAGCTGATCAGCTGATTCTGAAGCCTGGGATTTTTGAGGTTATGAGCTGGGGGAATACAAATTACCTTACCTGTGATCTTACAGACCTGCCAAAGATTTTAATACCTGTTACTGAACATCGATGTGGTTAACTCATATTTTCCATGAGCCTTTTTTTCCAGCATTCCTGACGGTTTTTACCTCCTCTTCTAGATACTCTTCCAACTGTCCCTTCCTTCATCTAGCTGTTTGCCATGTGTCTTCTCTTCAGTGCTGCCCCATGTCCTCCTTTCAGCCCTCGCTATAACCCGTTTTCTCTTGTCCTGCTACAACTGCAAAACAAAGCAAACCTGAGAAAGTCTATTTAACGTTCAGTGATTGCAAGGGAGGAATTTGCAAATACATAATCTAGCAAATTGAAATGCTAGATGTGTTTACTTTTGCTGTCAAACATGCATAGCAAAACCAATGTGAAGGTTCTGTGCTTCTAAGATACTAAAGACTGACATAAGATTTAGCCGAAAGGTCAAAGTCCTTAAACTGTAAAAGACTGCATAATGTCAAAATTGCCTATTCTAATCCACATCAAATTTTAGCAACAAGTTATCCTACTCTTCCATCTTACCCCACCCCCATATAGATGACATGCATGTTTAAACTCAGGCAAGACCTTTCTAGCAATGTTAACAAAATGTCAGGATCTAATTTAAAATGAAAACATAGTTGCAATCTTAATTATAGAATATCTTAAACTCCTGTTCAAGGACTGAACGAGAGACTCCCTGTTTAACCTACCTGCTCAGGAAAGATCTGAGATAATGCCCAAGTAAATAATCAGTCACAAAACCTCAAGCTCCCTGTTTATTAGCTCACCCTGAACATGTCAATAATTAATCCTTTAGAACGAAAATAAATTACTGTACATTATCTCTGGGATGCTTGATATCATATCTGACCTTCAGCATCATTATTGCAGACATGAAGGTCTTTCTTTAGAATAGCAAATATAGGAAGAAGCTGGGTACATTCTCTCTGAGAGTTTTTTCCAGCTCTAGGGACTTTGTTGTTTTTTGTTTTTTGTTTTTTTTTTCTAAATTTAACCACTACAAATAAGGTATAAGATATCACATCCTCTTGTTTATGTGCTAGAGTTCCTGGGAAGTAACACGGGAGAGAAACAATTAACAGCAATTACAATTCAAAGGTTATTGTTAATATTTCTCCTGGGGTAAACCTGCATTAGCAGTGTTAAGTGAACGTGAAACCTTCACACTAAACAGAATATGGGATTTACTCTGCAGATGCTCTTGTACTCTGCCCCCTTGTAGAAAAGGAGGTACTGAAAGCTTGTGGAGTTGCAGTCTCAGGACAGTGGGACCTACGTGGAACAGTTTAAAACTTCTGAATGTCAAATTAAAACTCCTAAATTCCATCTACTAACATGAGACTGTGTGAACTGCATGTCAATCATAGGGACTAGATGAAAACGCAAAGCATTGCAATGCACCTGAATTAACATTTTGAAAGCCATTGAAAGTCTTTTTTGAAAGTGTCTTTTGAAAGCTTTGAGCCTTTGCCCACTGGACTGATCATCTAGACTTTCCTTTAAAAATAATGAAGAAACTCAGCAAGTTGGTGATAGCTGTAGGGTTGCTGAGAGCTACTGGTAAGATGGAAACGGGACTAGTAATGTGAGGTCACTGCTACAGTCATGGCACTGCAAACACTGCAGGGGCATGTGCCTTTTTTCTTCTTTGTCTCAAAAAAGTCTCTTTATAATGGAAATCAGTATTTAGAGCTGCTGGATGTCTTCCCAGGAGGACAGAGGTTTACAAAATCTGAAATTGGGCTGACTTTAACTTGAGAATGGCGTTTCACAGTAAAAGGGAGAGAAGCTTAATTTCTAGAACCTGGGATCTGGAAACAGCAATATATATATATATATATATATTATTTTTTTTTTTTACCCTGGTGAGATCCATTGAATTCAAGAATCAACAAAACCAAACCAAATAATAGGGTTCTTAACCCGTTTTTATTCAGACTTTTCAGTGTAATTTCTGAGACTAAAACCAATATAGGAAATTTCAGTAAAACCCAAAGATTTTAAATAAAATTCTGAACCATTGGATCTAGGAAAATCAGGAAGATAACAGAATTAATGTTGAAAGAAGAGCTCATAATGGAAATTAAGAACAGAAGCAATTGGGTGCATGTTCTTGGGGACTGGTATAGAAAAAATTACTAGTTTACTGGCTTTGAGTTATTAAATACTGGAACTAATCTGATGTGTATGTATCACAAAGAAACAAGGGGTTGTTTCGGTAAACTCTCATCTCAATGTATGCATCACATACCTACTTTAAATCATCTAAGAACTGCTTTCTTCAAATTTTATCATCTACATTTGAGAATTAGTCTCTGTTCATCTGTCCATCATAGCTCTGTGGTTCAGAGCCTGTTGCCAGCAAGGGCTTGTTCCTACTTCAATGTCTCTACACTGGATAAAGCCATCAAAGTAGAGAAAGAAAGGCAGCAGTTGAATGCATGCCGCCTTCTTTTCTTATAGACAATTTAAGGGCATAGACTTCGGAGCCAAAAGGGGTAAAAGGGGAAAAGGCTGTTGTATTATGCTCAGCCTGTTGAGTCCATTGCAACAGGATGTTATTGAGATGTCATGTGGCTAGGCTTCCAAAAGGACCACATAATTACGTGACCTTCACTCCTTTTGAAACTACTACATAGAGGGTAAAGTGAAGAGCGTTTATAGATTAGAAACAACTGGTGCCAGATTAAAACATGAAGCATTAAAGAAACAAGCAGTTATGGTATGCTTTATGCCATCTTCACTTTATGAAATCAAAGTGTATGTCTCCAGCTCTCACAAAATATGTATCATTAACCTCAGCAGCTAATGGTATAAAGCAATTTCTTTGCAGGTTAATGGCAAATATTTTTGTAAATATGACCCAAACTGCATAAGCCCTAGTAAATAAGTGCCCAGAAAGACCACTTTCAGCTACTCCACCATCTCACCTAGTTGTTGGGAAGAGGGAAAGTAGCTGGGGAAAACACAAATAGAAAACTGGGAATTTTTCTCTTATACGAGCATTTTATTTTCTGCAAGCAACAGAGTAAATATTTTCATCATCTGATCAATTCACTCTAAAATTGATATCCATTAATACAAATTCATCATGGCTGAAAAGCTAGCAAAATCTATTAAAGGCCAAAAAGGGGAGCCATTTACAAAGTTCCCTCTTCATGAAGCTGGGATCTAGTGTTTTATACCACAGGGATAAAAGTTGTCTTTAAAATATACCAGTTTGCAGGCCAAGACAGTATATTTCCAGGGCTTTCCAGGTAAATCAAACACAGGAGATCAGGATGCCCATGGTCATGATACTGAATTCCCAGTCTGAGCACTATGGGTGTATATATATATATATATTTTTATATATATATATATGGCCATGAATATGCTGAGGGCTAAATTCTTCCCCAGCAGAAAAAGAGAGAGCTTAGAAAAGTTGTTTTGATGACTATCTGGTGACAGACTATTTAAATTTCAGTGTCAAGGGACTCGGTGCCATAATCTCTGCACAATTATCTGAGATTCTCCATTCCCAAATGCTTCATTTTTTTTCAACTTGGCAGAATGTTTATCTACTCCTCCCAAGGAAAATTGTAGCAGATTAATTCATGCTGTAAAGAGGGTCAGCCTGCTTATTTGTCAAAGCTAACTCCCTCAGGCAGATGATCCCACACATGCAGATATGCTGAAGGCCATTCAGCCACAGGGACCCACTGTCATGTCTCCTGTGGCCTCTGGCACAAATGTGTTTCCAAAAGGTCAGAGCAAGACATGTGGGACCAGAACGCTCATTCTATACTTCCAATGTTTGGGGATCATCTGCCTTCACAAACTGCACCAAACTAATTAAATGAGCTTCAAAATCTATTTAGTTAAATGGTCACAATTTCCCAAATCAGTGCAAGTGTGACTGATGCTGAAATTGAGTTAAACTAAATGGATAAAAAGCTTGCTGAAGTCTTTTCTATGTACCAGCATTGGACTGGTTTATCTTTCCAGTACATATTCACTCTCCTCCACTTTTCCCAGTGTGTTACATCATTATAAAGCTGCTTAAATTGCTTTTCACATGCTTTGTAGAAAGAGAATAGGCAATGCCTACGTAATGCACCTTTATAATGATACATCTGCATTTGTACAAAGGATCTGTGCTAGTGTAATTACTTCAGTTAAAAGAAGCCCACCTTTAACACTTAGTAGAAGCACTTCCACAAGGACGAAAAATGTATTTACAAGCCTAAATTGTAATATAAAGTAGAATGCATAGAGAAACATCAACTTAATTTAAGACTTTCTAATGAATGTGTTTACCATGCAATTACAGTGGCACAAGTTCTGTGCATTATCCCAAGTCTCCCACCAATTCTCCAGATACGACATAGGGTGAGATACTTGTAAAATTAGGCAAACAAATAACCACTTTTGGTAAGCCTCTGAGAACTGCAAACAGGAGGGACTATGCGAGTGTAAAGTATGATTATTACTGTTTTATTCATCCAGCATTAAGTTACACAACAAAACATCAAAAGCCCCTTTGAAAATGTACATTTCTCAACAAACTGTAGGAATAAACTTAAATTACTTTTCTCAAAGCAAGTAGCTCACTGTGAAACCAGCTGTTCTGAGTGTGAGTCAGCAGCCTCAGCAACCTTTCTAGTCAAACACACCAGCACCTTTCTATACTCACCCTCGTTAAAATTTGTGATGATCCTCGTAAAGTCCCTCAGGTACTCGCCAAGCAGTGCTGTTGATACAAGGAGGAAAAAAAATAATTAGAATACAACAACCACAAGAAAAAGATTTCTTTTCACTGCAGTTGCTTTTGAAGAGAGGAGGCAAGTCATTCTTCATTATTTCAGTTACTAATCCCAGCAGGTTTGCATCATTATCTGATGAAAATGTCCTTTCTTTTTGTCTGAAGGCATAGTCAGAGGGACCAGTGTGAAAGCCAACTTTCTAAAGCAATACCTGTGCTCTTGTGCTGGGAGCATGGCAATAACCCTACCTCCTGCCCAGTCACCCCCAACAGCACATGGCTGCAGGCCTTCCCCTTGCCACTGCAATGCCCACTCCCTTTTGGAAGACTACTTTCATGACAGAAGAGTGTTCAAAGGTAGCTTTATTCTAAAAAGTCCTGCCCAAATGACAGAAGGCATCTGTAGTTGTGGTGTTAGAGTGATCTATGACAAATGTGTTTAATTGGCAAATGGAGCTGGTGTTCGACCAGCAATCAGCTGGGGTTGCCTGCTTGGCTGGGATGCTGGAAGTCAACTCAAGTTAAGGTCTCTACTAGCTTCAGCCAGGGGAGCCTGCTCATATACTGTGAACAAACAGGGTTGTGTAAGCAGCACAGCCTAGCTTGTGTAGTGCCAGCAAGCACCTCAGCAAGGACTTCACATCCAGCACTGGTGGCCACCTATCCATCTACAGCCAGGTTGGTCAGCTGTGACTCTTACCCCTCAGCAAAAAATTGGCATGTCCATGACTCAAACACATGACATCTCACTCAGCAGCCCTCAACCCTTCCACCTCACCCATGTCTTCCCTCTATGCAAAACGCCCATGTTGTTCAAACTGAAAGCGTATCCTCGCAGACACTTGTGCAAGCCAGGCTGTTTGCGTGGAAGCAGTCGGCTGGGGTTGGGTGCTTGGTTCGGTTTGCAACACACAAAGGACAATAAAATCAAGCTGACTTTACTAAGCACATTGGTTTGCGAGGCTAATGGAAGCAGAAAGCAGTATCCTCACCTCTTCCTCCTGTTTTAATAGATGTGCCTTTGAACACATATAGAAAACATTTCTGCTGAAGAAATTTGTGTCACTTATGTAGCTGCAAGGATGTTCTCCATAGTTATCAGTAAGAGAATCTATGCAAACTTGTAAGATTCAAGTGTTTGTGACAAACAGGGTCTATGAAAAGGTTGCAATTAGGTAAATTTCTTTTAGAGTATTTGAGGATCACGCTTGTTTATTTTGGTGGAAAGACTTGAATCTGGATTTCCATTTTCCCGTGAGGAAAGAACGCTTTCAATAACATCACAGCTAATCCAGGCAGTGCCCTCCTTTGTGCCCGTCGAGTGGCAGCTGCTAAATCACTTCAGATGTGGCAGGGACGATGCACAACCCTGAATGCAAAACTTGCCGGCTGAAATGCACTGTAAGGAGAGAGGAACAGCCTTTCTGGCTCTGCACGGGTGAGATTGAGCTCTGTGGGTGACGCAGAGCCAGGGGACGTGTGCTGCCCTGTGCCATCTTCCCCAGGAACATACAGGGGTACACAAAATGCATGGAAACATCCTCAGCTTTTCCAGGGGACTTGAGTACAAGTCAAAAAGGCATTCAGAGATGCAGCGAGCCTAAATTCCACCTTGTCCTTGTGCCTCATATTTCCTGCTGGCTGCCACTTTGTCTCCAGAGAGATCTTGCCAAAGGAAATATTGGGCATAAGGCTATAGCTGAAATTTAGGTTGACTAAATATGGGCCTCAGCTTTCATCTGGGGAGTAAGTGGGGAGTAACTAGGATGCTGTAAATTCATGCCCAGACATGATGAGCCCTCAGAAGTTGCTAGCCTGACTTTTTATGGTCAATACATGGAGTACACTAGTAGAAGTAGGAAGCAGTTAGTATGAAAGATTATGTGTCTTGAGAGTACATATAGGTGAACTTACCTCAAGGAACCAAATAAATGAATGTAAGAACATAATATTTCTAAAAACAATTGTAAAGCTGGAATTGTTGCTGAGAAATGAAGTCTTAAATAGGTATTACAGGCAATGCAGTCTGTCCCATGATGCCTCAGAAAAAAACATCATCAGCAAAATACAGTTCTTCGTGCTCTGGTATTTCAGTTAAGGTAGCATTTATGCAATAGTTAATGTCTGGAAACTTTGGGGGGAGGTGTGTCTATACCTGCAGTTGGGGTTGACTATAACTTCATTAGCAAGCAGTGTAGCCAAGCAGGAAGACATACGTAAAGCACAACAGATGCCAAGCACCCAAGCACAGCATTTCTGGGAGCTTGGGATTATTCCCGTGGTCTGCCTGTAATGTGGTCCTGTGCATTAGGCACATGCCAGTGTGTATTTTCCAGTTTCGTTTTACCTGCAGGGAGTCCCTGGCTGTGTGAGCTCCTTGCAGTGCGATCCAAGGAGAGGGGGTGAGATTCCCTTCAAAAGCACTGAAGGGAAGGTGATGGAGGAGACATACGTTCTGCCTTACACTGACTCTAATCCTGTCCCTAACAGTGACTCTCCCACTTTGGATCTGTCATTTAGCTTTCCAGCAGGATGGGACTTGGAGCGTTTCACTCCTTTCCCATATGGATGGAAAGCAGCTGGGAGATGCTTACTGAGTTCCTAAACTTGTGTGCGACCTAAGCAGCTCCAGCATGCCATGCTGTAGGAGATGCAGAAAAAAAGAGAGAAAGGAAACGATCTCTCCTATTTATCCATTCCAAAATACAGCTGTAAATTTTGTTATGATTTTGTCGATATATGGTACTTGCAAAGATTTCAAGTAAATAATGTTATGACCCCAGGGGCCTTATTGATTTTGTAATAATTTCAAAGAGAAGCCACTCAGTTGCCCGTTTGCTGACAAATTCTTTGCTCCCTGAGGAATTCCTATTGAACGTGTATTAAAGATAGGATAAAATAATTTCAAGGAGATACAGAGAGAGTGCTTTGTGCATGGACTCTGCTCAGCGAATGGGTATTTAACCTCTGACCGGTGACGACAGGTCTCCTTTAGCTCTATTAGATCAACAGCAAGCTACTATAATTAAATAAAAAAACTGTTTAGAGCCTCACCGAACATGTCCTGGGAATTAAAGCATATGGCAGGGATAGGGAAAAAAGACTTTCCATATGCTAATGACCCTTGATGTCTGAAATAAATTAGATCCATTAGAGTTTATGCTCAATAAAAGAAAGACTTTAAGCACTCCAAAGTTAGTGACTCGAGACCGATTTTGGCTTAGAAATTCAATCTGCCTGCTTATTAATTCTTAGTAAGGCTCTGGAGGAGACAGGGGATGCAAAATCATAATTCTGTGCTGTATCAGAATTTTAAAGTGCCATCAGTTTTCTTTACTTCTTTTTTTAATTAAACCATTTTTCATGCTTCCCTTTTTTGTTCTCCTCATTAATTTGATTTTGTTTCCATTTTTGTTTAATTTCTTTCTTTTTAAGGTTTCATTTATCCTATTTCAACTGAACAGAGAACCCAGAATGAATATGGATTTTCTTGTAAGTTTAATGTTTGATTTTATGTTCCTGAATGCTAATTTAATGCTGTTCCTTGGGTCAAGCTTTACTGTTACGCCAACTCTGTCCAACTAGGCGAAGGGGGACCTGTTTGGCAGACTAAATGGCATGCTGCTTGCTTGACAGCAATCACAATGTTTTGCTGTCAGTGGGTTGACACAGAATGGTAACAGTCCTTATGCATGAGGAAAACGGGAGAAGGTTCTGCAACAGAGACAGAAACTGGAGAGAATGAACCCTCTTCCTACAAAAATTTCTTTAGCAAATGAAAGAAATGTGATGGAGAGGTAACTTTCCTTTGAGCTGGGACTCAGAGATCTGCTTCCTGAACTGCTGGGGAAAAATATGTGATGTTTCAAGGCTGGTATATTGAAGGTCCGATAGCCAGCATCTTACAGAGATTGATCAGTCCTTGGTAACATCTGCCAGCTCTCACCTCTGCAGCTGGAGGGCAGGTTAGCTTAAATGGCTAAAAGGCGGGGAGCAAAAAAATATAAATGATTTCACATGTTTCGAAGTAACAAAAATGGCGTAGTAAAAAAGTCTGATTTGTTTTTGCACTTTCTTTTTTTCATTACGCTATTTCTAAAACTGGGATTCTTCACGGTATAGAAACACATCAAATTTTGATCACATATTCGGACTTTTGGAAAAAAAAATGCCTGGTGGATAATGATGTTAGAGATTAGCCTGGAATTAGTGCTGAAGATACGGTATAAGCAGCTAGTAGAAATATCATAGCCATTTTCTCACAAGACAGCTATAATAAATCTGGGTTCCTTTTGGTGAATTACCACATTATTTCTTGTGCTTGATTCAGCTTTTATCCAAATACGTGTGTGTTAATGCCAGTGATGAGAAATCAGTGTTTGATTCTCTGCTTTACTAGGTTGGGTTTTTTAAAAAGGAAATGGATAGAAGGGAATAATGGTTTGGCATGTTCTAATTCAAAAAAAGCAGACTCAAAGATCTATCCTGATATTCCAGGTATTCCATAGAAAATAGACGGTTTGGGGGTTTCTTTTGTACTTTTTTAAAAGGGAAAAATAAGGCTTCTGAAGTTTAAAAACTCACAGCATGGGCTCTTTTTTTATCAGATGAACCACTAAATACCAAAATTATGATACTATGTCATTAAGACATACTATTTTATTTTACAGGATGAATTTGCTTCATAAGGCTGAGTCTGTAACATGTTATCCTTAGTAACCACACAGCCTGCGTACCAGACAGATGAATGAGTAGACAGTGAAAGAGAACACAAGTTAGAGAGAAATCAAAGATCATTTTCTATCAAAAAGGCATAGACCAGTTATATAGCTTTGGAAATGGATTTTAAATTAACCTATAAAAAAGGTAGTAAATATCTGTAGGAAACAAGAATGTGTTTTCTTGAAAGTCCCTGTGAGGTGCACAATTCTTCAAGGTTCCTGGCCTCTCTCCCTCTAGCTGCTCCTGACTCAGATGACGTTGCCCTCTACGTCGGGATCGTCATAGCTGTGATCGTATGCCTGGCTATTTCCGTGGTCGTAGCCCTGTTTGTCTATCGCAAGAACCACCGTGACTTTGAGTCAGATATTATCGACTCCTCGGCACTAAATGGGGGATTTCAGCCTGTTAACATCAAGGCTGCAAGACAAGGTTAGTTGTCATTTCATTCCATGTTGACCAATTCAGGGAGGTGCTATAAGGTCGTAGTCTCTTGGGCTGCATGAATGATACTCAGTGGATGCTTGTTGGCACTTGATAAAAGGGAGAAAGATCATATCCATTTGTTTCCGATAGGCAAGTGCTCAAAAACCCACGTTGGCGTTTTTTCAGATGTGCTCAAGAGCATAAAGCAGAGGAATTTAACTTCTGAAGAAAGCATCAATGTTAGAAACAAACACAGAGACATTTATGGAAATACAGGTCCAGCTCATATTTAAATCAAAGGCAAAGCTCTGACAGAAACAACGGAGGCAGAATCCATCACAGGAGTGATATTACAGTCCAGTAACTCTATCACATCTTCCTCCCTTTTGTTTCACTAACAGCTTTTTTTCCTGTGCCTTGTCTCCACAGGCATAAATAGTAGTTTAAGTACTGTACTTTCGTTGTAGAAGAAGTATTAGTAGATCATTTAATAATGAGCATTTCTGTCACTGGTGCATAACAGCTTGATTATTTCCACATCCACACTTCATTGGCTGGAATAAAACCCCACACTCTAAAGATAGTGGTAGCTTTTTCAAGACCCATACTTAGGCTGAAGAGTTTCTCTTTTTTTCCAATATATGTGCCAGAAGAACAAATCAAAGTAAGAGCTGCAATGACAAGAGAGTCGTCATGTGAAAGATTAGCAGAAGTGTCATTTACTTTGCTGGAGATACTTCTAAAACAAATCTCCAAAAAGTGTGATGCAGGTACTAATCCCAAACTGTGGGGAGTCACAGGCATGATGACATCATTAATTTGTTCTGTCTTTTACTTCAGGAATGCTGTCATTAGGCCAATTAGATAAATTGGTTAACGATTCTCAGCATTTAGGGAGGGGCACTTAGTTAATAAAACTAGGTCTACAGAGTAAGGAGAGCATCTTGCCCCAAAGTTAAGCATGTTGTACTTGAATTCAGAGTGCAGCCTGGAAAAAAAATCCCAGTGAAGAACCTTTAAAGCAGAAATGTGCTGTAATTTTGTATCAAAATTAGATTCTATAGCAGTTGGGGCAATACATGGAAGTTTGTTGGAGAGGTGCATGGAAAAGGAGGCAAAGGTCAGTCTGCAAAGACTTTGTGTATCAACCTTTGGTATGAAAGGCAAAACGTAGAATGCAACCCCAAATTGTCACCCAGAAGTCATCAGAGTAGAGAAGTAATATGGTTCTTCCTTCTCATCTCCAATGCAGACCTCCTGGTGGTACCACCAGACCTCACTTCTGCTGCAGCCATGTACAGGGGTCCTGTTTATGCCTTGCATGATGTCTCTGATAAAATCCCAATGACCAATTCTCCAATCCTGGACCCCCTGCCCAACCTGAAGATCAAGGTTTATAACACCTCCGGTGCAGTCACCCCCCAGGATGACCTCTCAGACTTCTCCTCCAAGCTGTCCCCACAGATTACACAGTCTCTGCTGGAGAACGAGACCCTGAACATGAAGAACCAGAGCCTTGCTCGGCAAACTGACCCATCGTGCACTGCATTTGGGACCTTCAACTCCTTAGGAGGTCACCTAGTAATTCCCAATTCAGGTAAGTGCTAGCCATGTTGGCTTAAAGGCACAGTTGTTTTGTGTTTTCAACTGGAGTTAGCTTGCTTTTGTGCAGGAAAAAGCAGGGTCACTCCTGGGACTCTGCCTTTTCTTTGTTCTGAACAAACAGGTTATTTTTTTTTTCCTCTTGCTGAGGTCTACTTCAAAAGATACTTCAAATATTCTTTTCCCAAAGTCCTGGTCACCTTTTAAACAGAATATTGCAGGTCTTTTAGCTGCTTTCTGAGACACGTGAGGCTTCAGAGCTTCCCTGTGTGAAGTGCCATTCAGCACCCTTCACCTTTTCCTTTCATGCAGTTCTAGGAAAGGGTCTCTTAGCCAGAAAGTCTCAATCTTGTCATCACACATAAAAAAGACAAATTAATTAAAACACAAATCAGTTGTTCCACTTCCAATTTATCTCAGACTCTGTGGCATTGAAGTAGGACAGCAGAATACTAATTTTTGGAAGGCTTTTGTTTCCAGCACACATTATATACCCAAGGAAAATAAGGTGCAAGAGTGCCTTCTCCATATTTCTCTCCTTGTTATATGTATTGTTGACTTTTTTACAACTAGGAAAGAGAGGGACTGAGCATCAAGTGCCTTTTGATGTAGTTGCAAAGTGCTGCTCAGTCTTTCTCATACAGTTCGGAGGCCAGGCTGGCGGCCCCCCTCAGGCCCACCCCCAGCACTGGGAGGCCATTTCAGAGCATGCAGGGAGCTCCTGGGCAGCCTTGGGAGAGCTCAGCTCTCACAGCTGGATTTTGGAGGAAAGCCATACTGCTGTTTGGTTCCTAAGTGAGGTGTTGACGTTCATAGGAATTTCAGCACCTAGATGTTCCTGTGGGTTTGGCATGCTAATTAAGAGCAACACTAACATCTAGAGTGGGGTTGAATCAAATGGATAAAACACTGGCTGTGGGGGATATGCAGGCTACACAGTGCTCAGGAGTCCCCCTACCCAATTTCTCAGGAGCTCTCAGGCCAGGTAGGACCACAGTACATGTGAGACCACAGGTCACAAAGACCTGAAATGGTAGCTCAAGGTTTCATGGCATTTCTGCCTTCTTCCTTTACATATTGTGGTCAGCTCTTGGCTATTTTATAGCACAATGCCCTGACTAAGGAAACGGTGCCTACCCTTGTCTCCTGCTCCTTTACTGAACCTTTTCTTGTTTGTTGATGTTGCAGAGAAAGCAAAATGCCTCGGTGGCCCAGGACCTAGGTGGTTTGGCCCTTCCAGGAAGCAGACAAAAGTGGTCAGTGAGCAGTAGCCCTTGTCTCTGAGCTACCGTGGAAGAGGGGGCAAAAATAGCTGTTAGATTTAAGTAAAAAATACTTAAAGAAATCTGGTGCTGACTGCTAAGCGATGTAGATAATTCATGCTATACAGTCCTGGATTTCACATTTCTCTAAATAGTGGCTGAAGGTAGATATTAATATTCAGGTTTCTTATGCAGTGGTGGTGCACATTGTCAGCAAAGTCTATTAGTCACATTTAATTCACATATATTAATATCAATTTGTAAAAAAAAAAAAGGTTATTTATTGCTGTGATCCCTTTAAAATGATTAAAATACATTTTGTAAAGTATGTCAATCTGTCTACTGCTACCATGTATGCCTCTGTGCTGCTTCTAGATATAGGTATATCCTCCCAATGATATGATCAAAGCCTTTCTTTCATGCTACATCTGCCCTGTTACAGCTGAGAACCTGCACAGGTGAGGTTGTAACAGGCCAATAAAGAAACAAGTGTCAGAAGGCATTCATGGAAAATGCTTTCCTCACTAATCCTTCCCCTTCAAAGCCAGGTATGGGACTGAGCCCCCGTACACCAGCACAGGAGAGGTCTCCAGCATAACCAAACCACATATGCTAAACAAAAGAGACCGAGCCATGCAAGGTTTCTGTAAAGCCTGTCTTGTGCATATGCATATATGTAAATAATCTGCCTGTAGGTTTATTTTCAGTTATGTAGTAATAACTATATTAAAAGCCTTGCCACTGATTCCCAGCTAACCCACATCTGCAAAGACAGCTGGCTGAGATGCGTCCAGCAGAGTGAAATAGCTGGTTCACACGCCATGTTTGTCATGAATGACAGGAGGTTTCTGAAATGGTAGTAGTGTAAGAACAGTGGTTTTTAATCAAATGTGCAACTAATCACCTCTGAAAAGGGCACTGAGTGTATTTATCCACATTTTTTTCAAGGTTGGATACCTGAATTTTGAGCTATTTTACAGGGTTAGGCACATTCAAAATACCAGGCAGCCCAATTTTGCCTCCCTGGTAGTCTAATTAGAAGCTGAGTGCATTAAAAGACGGGATGCCAGTCGCAGAAGCCATCTTTCAGGAAACAACTAGTTCTTGTTGCTTCCTGGGACAGTGTTCCACTATCTGTCTTCCCTGATTTTAATTAAGTAAGAATTGCCTAGGGAGAGGTGTCCTGTTACAACTGTTGGAAATCTTTGTCAGAGTCGTTCATTTTTCCATCATTTTACAAGGTAAGTAGAAGCATAACCATCTGTCTGCTCTTTAAATAAAAGGGAAGGGAAGAAAGTCCTCTTCTCCACTCCCATATTTCAGTGCCAACACACAAGAGAAAAAAGAACAGGCTAGCTGAGCACTGGAGATGGCTGGGTTACAGTAAATGCTTTTTCTCCTGTGTTGTTGAGGTCATGCAGAGTCTGCTGGTGAGGTTGGGTGAAAATCTGGCATTGCAGGTTTCATCTTCTGCCTCCTCTGTCACTCCTCTTCAGAGGCCCGCTTGCCTCTGGGTTTTTTCTTCATTTTATCTTTTGTGTCTCTTCTGTTCTGCAGGAGTAAGCCTGCTGATCCCAGCCGGGGCCGTTCCACAAGGGAGAGTCTATGAAATGTATGTGACAGTTCACAGGAAGGAGAACATGAGGTAAAATGCCTTTATTTGTTTGTGCGTTAACAGAGGGGAAAAGTGTAGTAACTAAAGACCTGTGGTAATATGGTTATGCAAAGCCTACCGTGTTGGAACTATTTGCTGACTTGGAGGCAAACGCATGCAAATCCAAGGATAGACTTCGCCGCAAAATCAGCTCAGACTTTTGCTTTTCTAACCAAGACTTGCACTCTGCACAACCCGTCAGGCCGGGGTGATGCTGAATCATAGCCAGAAGCAAGGAAAATGTGCCAGTGTGAGTTTGGTGTGGCAGAGGTGTGAGGTAACCTCTTAATAAAGACCCATGCTGCAAATGAGAAGGCAGCAGAGGAGCAAGGTGGCAAATTAGCTCAGCAGAGGGACAGGTGCCTGAGCACCAGGCTTGGAAAATGTCCTCTCCTATTGTAATGAAGGTAAATTTTTATTTCACCCTTTGTGGGCTTGGCTAGTCCATGCAGTGAAGAGGATGGACCAAAGGTTTTTACATCCTCCACCACTCCTTGCTCTGAGGTAGAAGTAAGCAAGTAGTTGTCCTGCTTAGCCACAGGCACAGCATGCATAGAGCCTCCTAGAGCCACCCAGAGCCAATGTTGCCGTGACTTCTGTTGTTTTCACCTGTTAATCTGCATGTGTGGACAATTCATATTCTAGATCTTAATGTCTACTGAGTGATCTGGCAGCCTTGGTATTTAAAAAAAAAGGTTCCAAAAAAGCCAAGATACTGTTCAAAGCAGCTTTAGAAAAACCTAATGAAGAGCAAGGTGAGATCTTAGTCCGCAGAATGGACTCATACACAAAGGCTGAATGGTAAACATGAATCTAAGCAATTATTACACATTACTTTGCCTCCTTCCCCCCCTCATAGCTAGAGGAGCTAGCTATGAGGTTTTTGGCTCAGCCCCTTAATGGCTTTTATTATGTGCTAAGCCACAGCTGTTTATACACTGCGTGATATTGAACACTATTCTTTAGCTTGGTAGTCTTTCATCCATGCTAAAATAATCTGCTTAAAGAAAAAATAAGTAACTCCCCCCACCCACCCTTTTGCATACATTATTCATGGCCTGCTCTTTGAAAATAGCTAATTGCAGCTACAGAAAAAGTGTCTCTGTTCATATCTAATATTGATTGTATTCCTATTACTTTGGCTGTGTTTTAAAGACATTTACAAACAGCATTGGAAAAGGACCCTTTCCTGCAAAAAGAAAAAAAAATATAATCAGACAGCATCCCTTGTATTCAGCTTGCCTCTAAATCTCCCTTTTAAAAATACCTAATTTTTTTAAAAAAAGATTTTATATCATTCCTAGGAGGAGCTATATATGCAATTATTTTTTTTCCAGCCAGTTACAGAGAGAATTCCTGCCTCCTTATTCATGCAGCTGTGAACAGCCAATGTCACATGCTAATCTGGTTTATTTTCTTCAAGGGTCATAAAGCCTCCTCTGCATGCTTTGTGAGACCTGTTATTCAGCAGGTCACACACAGGATAGAAGGATAGGTTAACTTGTATTGGGAAAAGCATGGTTAGAGCTGTGCTGTCTGCCAAACTGAGCAAGTATGCTGTAATATGCCTGCAAAAGGGAATGGAAGGGTGCAAATCCTCACTTGCAAATTTTTTTAGTGATTCCTTTAGCTAGGAGAGGAGAGCAGAGAGCAAGATGCCTTGGCCATGGGGCAGCAGAACTCATCCTGTCTTGGTGGTAAATGCTTTCTGGGCACACAGACTCCAGCTGCTTATTTGATTTATGGCAGCTTTTCAGCCCCCACTCCAGCGTGCCAGGTTCTTCATGATCATGGAAACCAGTCACTTCTAGGACATTTAAAACGGAGCTTGTTGGGTGTTGTCTTTATCACTTGGAACTGAATATTCACTGAAAAGGGCTTAAATGCTGCAGAACTGTAAAATCCTTCCTGTTACCTGCTTACCCACTTTTGCCAGGTTTCGAGGTGCAGAATGGGATGGTGGCACCCAGCACTCAGCTGTAATGGTCTCCTGCCACAGGACTCTGTTAGCAGAAACTTCACTTGCTGTAGCAGAGCTGCAGCTCACTCAAAGCCTCTTTTTCTGGCTGCATGGGCCACAGATGTTGCTTCATATAATTGGGATCATACGGGTACCACAAGTTAGTGTGCGGTGTAATTATTTTTTAAATCCACTGCTGCACTCTTCCAGCACTCCAGCAGAGAGTGATAGTCCACAGTAAGGACTAGCTGCCGATATTTGCTTTTGTGGCCAAGCAGTAACTGGAGTGTGTTCAATAAACCCTGTGAGACCCTTTATTGAGACCCTTTATTTATTTTCATGAGTACCGTGTAAATGTGTATGGGTTGAAAAGTCCTGTTGTGTGTTGATGTAGCTTGGAAGTGGACATATAGAAAACTATGAAATGGGTGTTATAATCAAAAAGGAAGACAGGCTCTTTTTCTTGATATACAGCCACCACTGCCATGAGAATGTGGTCTCCATAGTACCACCCTAAATAGAACCAGTGCAGGAACAGAGAGGCTTACCATCACAGCTCACATTATCTCCAGCGACCTAAGATTTAGCTCACACTTTATTTGTAGAAATAGGAAACAACTTCTGAACATTCAAGCTGAAACAGCAAATCTGTTATCCCTCAGAGTCCTGCAAATTCCCCTTTTCTTTTCCTTCCTTTGTTTTCCTAATACATTTCCCCAGTTAGTCTCTGAAACCTGTCGTACAGAATTTTGAGAGACTTCACAACCCAGTAATATCACCCTATTGCCTTGCAGCAAATTGGTTAGGAGAGCTTTCCAAGACACACCACATATTCCATTTCATATCCGTCAAAGCATGTGAGAGCAGGCAGGTCACCCTAAAATCATTATCCTTCTGTGGTGAATTGGGGTTCTGATGGCTTGCAATAAATGCCACTTGGAGGCAGTTGTTTTCTCTAAGTGTGTTAGCATGCTTGTGGTGCAGTGGGTTTTCTCTTTTCCTAGACTAATACTCGAGCAGGCTGGTTTTCCTGCTCCTGCGCTGCAAGCTTATAATCGTTCTGTCTGTCATTTGGGGCAGGATGGATGGCAAGCAGCTACCAGGCTTTGATCCTTGGCTGGCATATGCTGACCTCATGGAAAGGTCCATGTGCTTTATGAAGTGGCTGCAGTGGGGAAAAGGCTGTCTGTGTGTATGTGTGTGTTTGTACATGTATATGTGTTTGCGTGTATATATTTATATATATAACCAAAAAAAATGACAAGCCTATGAGAATATTTCACAGCTATCAGACAGGTTTCTGTCTTGAAGCTTGTTGGTTGCTTCAGTGGCGATCAGATGCTGTCACCCTTAGCCTGGGGAAGTACCACTGACCTTGAGATTCACAAGAAGCAATCCCTTCTTGAGTTGTTCTTTCACCTATAAATAAATACATCACTGTGATTGGTACCTGGCAAGAGCCTGTTCCCATGAGCATCTGTGAGAGCCTAGGTCTTACATGACTAAGGATTAAATAGCACGAGTGTAAATCTTCAGCTTTCAGGATTTTCTTAACTGCCTCAGGTTAAAAAACAAACTTAGCTCTGAGCTAAATTAGTGGAGCTGTGTGCTTCCTTTGGAAACATCTGGCACTGGTCAGTGCTAGACAGGGTCTGGGTCTTGATGGACCACTGATATGATCTTGTATGGCAGTTCCTGTGTTCTTGTGTGAACCCCTGCCGTGCTTGCACAGCTTTAGGTGGAGCTACTCTAGCATACTTTAATCAGAGGCAAGAACTGCACTGAATGTGGCACAGTGAAGGACACTTCTGTGTAATCCATCATGCAGGAGATGATGCAAATGAGAGTGGATGTCGCCGTGCCCATGAAATGTGACAACCCTGAAGAATGAAGTAAGCAGTGCTCCTGAAGATCTTGATGGAAGACACACATAAACTGTGCAACTTCCAAATTAGCTACCTTAAAAGAGAGAAGGGTCAGGTGATCCTTGTCAGGATTTGGATCAGTGGCTTCATAGTGTATGTATAGACTTTAATATAAAGTCAGGGAGCTTATCAATGAGTTTGATCCAAGAAACAATGTTATCTTTTTCATCAGTAAACTCTAAGCTCAGTGGTGTGAAATAAAAGATATTGAAGGCTTCCACATCTCGTTTCTCCACCTCCCTTCTGTATCTCAGTTGCATAAACAAAATTACTTTGTGACTCCAGAAGACAATTTCATAAAATGCCAGTCATTGTCATTGAAAAAATCAACATAAAAAAGACCAGAGCATGAACAAAAGGGGAGGAAAACTTTTCAGTTCAATTTCCTTCTGAAGGTAGGCTGGCAGAAGAACCTGAGTCATCAAGAATATTAAGTTTGAAACTTCAGAAGGAACATGTTAAAAGTAAAGCCCCAGCAATGAAAGGAGAAATAAAATGCTTTCCTTCTGAATTTGGCTAAGCTGTAGCTGCATAGAAGGGTTGCCATCTGTTGCTATGAGTTAGCCATTGCTCCCTGCTCTGTCCTGTGCTTCCTGAGCTGCTGTGATTGCCTGTAACATCTACACACAGTGCCAGGGAGTGCAATGTACGCCCACCGAGGAGCAGAGATTTCTCTAGTTGTGCTCACATCTGCTGTCTGACAGCTACCTTAATGAGTATGGTCTGGCTTATTACAGGGAGACCGTTTCGAATGAGTAATCCCATTAAAAACACAAATTTGATTGCGAAGGGACCAGATATAGTGAATAAAAGTTTGTTTGCTTTTAAATAATTTGATTGTTCTTGATAAGCAGTGCAGGTTGGGACAACATCTAAAAACATCTGAAGACCTTTCAGTTACTGTTAGTGCCTTTTGATAGCAATGCTGAACAGGGGATTGGATTTCAGTCTCACTCAGATCTTTGTAAAACAAAAACGTCTCTTTTGCCTGCAGTGAAGTGACTTTGGAGGCATACAGCTGAATGCCCAGTCTCATCTAATAAGTTATCCTGAGACTGCTGCAAGCCTAAAATGAAGGACATGGTGGGGGGAGGGGGTTTAGGTTTGGGGTTCTTTTTTGGATAACAGCCAGAAAGTAGGTTCTTGCCCACAATTTTGAAGATGTCTGCTCATAGATCTTTCTGCTTCAGGGGAGAGAACTCCCTTGCTCTGTGTGGTCCCCTCTGTGTGTGTTTGTGCTGGATCTCCTGCGATCTGTAACACAGAAATTGGAATACTCGATCACAACAGGCACTCACCTAGGCCAGAATCCTGGCTTCGCTGGTGCTGCATCACTTGCTCCAGGAGAAGGAAGAAAATTGCTCATAATAAATGACTACACAATAACTTGTCTTCAGGGGAATTTGTTGTTTACTAATTCCATCAATTAGTGTCGGGTTTATGCCTTGAAGCAGAAAGATTAATACCTCTTGTATAATATATCTTGTCTACTGCATCTGTTTCTGTTCTCATTCGCTATAGTAAGGCATAATCCTTTTGTTTTAAAATGGAAATTGGAAACAGTGAGAAATAAGAAAAGATCTGTCAAGAGATTTTTGTTCCTTCTTCCTGTTGGTTGTCATAGGGTACCCCTCTGTGCCATTGTGTGGTTTAGCCTCAGTTCTCCAGGTTTCAGCTGTTTATTTCCAAGATCTCGCTGCAGTCCCTAAATACCTTGCTACCTGCAGTCACGTTAGAGCTGGATAGGAAAGGGAGTATCACCTCAGTGTGCTCTGACACGCCTTGTCCCATACAGCCCCAGAAATCAGATTTGCTTTTTGCTGCTGTGTCACATTACAAGGTGATGCCTGCTGTGTTGCAGTCAGCTCACCTGTGATCTTTTTAACTTTCATTGCTTTCTTTGCTACTAAGTAACTATGCTTGGAACTTTTTTTGCTCAGGCTGCATGAACTGCTGTCCAATTAATATGATTTTATTTCTATATTTTTACCCTCTCTGGATCTTTTGCATTATTTTCTGGCTCTCGTTGTTACAATAATTCCTTGTTAATTGTTATCTGAAAATTTACATTGTCTACCACATTGTGAGTAGAAATTCTGGCCTTATATAGTAGTCAGAGAGAGGTTTAGCATGGACTTTAACAGAGCTGGAATTTCATTAATTCAGTGACACTGACCCCTGTTTCACACCACTCGAGAACTTCTCTGCAACTCATTATATCTCAGTTTTTAAAGGTTTATCTGCATGAGGTGGAGTGGTAGAGAGTCACTAGGACTGGCAGCACTGTGGGGTACCCAACTCAGATGTGTGTCTGGTCGCAAATGGGGACTGCAAAGTCAAGCACCCCTGCAACTGGCCCTTTCTTCTGCTCCTTACTCATCGGTGTCCTGTGTCGTAAATCCCCACATCAGGAACAGGCATCTCTCATCCACTTGACAATAAATCTTGTAAGTCTGGTGACAAAGATGCTGTTTACCAACTTGGGAAAAAATACTAAGCTTTGCTATTTTTTTGCATGCCTGTTGTATGTTTATATCTGCCTCCTACATCACTTGCTGACTCTGCAGTTTGGAGTGCCTCCCGCCTTCGTGCTCTGCATTGTTTTTTATACTTGTGTTAATCAGATATAAAACGTTGTGGCGCAGAATCATGCCCTCCATCAAAGTCCTAAAATTTAACAGCTAACACAATTTTGTCACAGAGTAGTGACTAAACTTAATTTTACTAAAGAGACAACTTTAGGCTGCATGATTTATCAGTACCATATAATTTTAATGACCTTTTGGCTTTTTTTAACCACATGCATCAGCGCTCAGATTCTCGTAGATTTTAACTCATTTTTAACCTAAAATGCACTGTATGAATTTTTTTATCACAATCATGATATATTCCCTCCTATAATTTTTTGGACTACTGGTTTTGTAATTAGTCAATTACAAAAATAGTCAAAAAAACTATGATAACTTGTATTTTTTTTCCTTCCTTCTTCATGTTTCAGTAGTCTTTTAGATGAAGTTAGGTTAACCAGATGATTTAGTGTATAGGTTGTCTTACCTGTGGCTTTCCAGACAAATATTGTAATTTTGAAAGATCTTTCTCATAAGACATTATGGGTTTTGAAATTTCTTAAATTAGTCTGTAGGGGAGTGTTCAAATATCCATTAATGGTAGATGACCATTAAGAACCACTGCCACACTGTGAGGTTTTTTTAATCTTCTTGTTGCTTATGATGAAAAAAAAATCAAAACACCACCAAAACATTGAAGTAAATGAGTCTGACAAAGAAGCAACATTTTAGTCAAAAACTGCCCAATGATTTATTCAGTTCAGTCTTGCAAGAGAGTGATCCCTGATCTTCTTTATCTGAATCCAGAGATCCCTACAGCATGTAGGAGGAGCTGGACAAGGTGCTTTATCTGCTAGTGTTTCATTTCTTTTGTGTAGTATTTGTTAGGCTACAATAACCAGTGTAATACATGATAGCTGTCCAGATTTTTATACTTTACATCTTATTTGAAAGGCAGCTATATCACAGCTGTTTGTTTCCAGTCCACGGCTTTTCAGAAACAATTGTTAAGTCATTTAGTAAACTCATCAGTTAATTTCCACAGATGCATATCATCTGGTATTACTGATTTGCATAGATCTAATTTTCCATGCCCGACCTTTTTTTTTTTTTTCTCTCTCAGATGTTATGAAAATCTCCCACAAGATTTGTAGCAGCAAGAGATACTTTTGAAAAGTGCCTTTGTCCCACTTTGAAGAAGGATTTCTCAAAAGTTTGTCTTTCATTTTCTGTAAGATTAATGGAATATTCAGGGAAAATTAAGGTGGAACAAAATAGGATATGCCTGTGGACATACCTTTACAATAGCCAGAATAGGTGCAATAAATTGGATAGCAAAACAGCTTCTGTCCTGATCTGGCCTCCTTGAAATTGTTATCTACGATTACACCTACTTTATTTTGTTCTTTCTTTTGGTAAAGTCAAAGACTTGCAGAAATAAACAGTATTTAATGCTGTGTCAAATAATACCACTAAGACCAATACAGGTGTAAATACAAGTATTTGTAAATGCAACAAGGGACTGAACCCTTAGCCACCGCAGAGGATGGGAGGTCCTGTGGGCCGATCTGGAGTTTAAGCGCAGATCACATCGAACACTTTTAATCTCCCACTTGCTGGTTTCTGGATCATGAATTTGTCCTCTGTGTTATTTAGGGAGGCAGTTGATGAGGCACATTCAGCTGTATTTGTCATGCACCAGATGTCGGGATAGTTAAAGTTACTCATGCTTCCTCTGTTTTTAAGCTCCTCAGCAGTTGGGATAGTTTACACATGCACACACATGCACGTGCACATGCGCACGCAAACACACACACACACACACACTTTCTCTGTCATTTAAAAACTACAGTGTATGCTATGTATCTTAAATACTTATGTGACTTCCCATAACACCTATTCTTAGTGACTGGCAGCAAGCGCACTGGACAATACCCCTGTTTTTAACTAAACAACTCTGGGTTATCACTAGATAACTGAGGCTTTGCTGGTGTGTTTTGCCCTCTGCACCCCTCTGCACTATTCCTTATCATCCCTTCGTCCTTTATTCCCCCCCACCAGTGACACCTGCTCCCTGCAGGCATATTTGCAATGGCCATTCTAGTAGATCTGAATGGTTTTTAAGTAAAATGGAGTATCAGTGGGTTTGGTGATGACTCTGAACTCAAACTGCACATCTCAGATACACTGCATACCACTTACGAGGTTTCAGACATGCTCATTAGTTCGTTCTCTGCCTCTGTTCTTCAATTTTCTCTGTCCAGACAGTAAGTAATTCTCACATGTGATGCTTACAAAAGCCACTGTTCGTTTCTGTATGCTGCTGAACAACTGCTAAATGCAGCAGTGGCCACTTTTCAGCACTGGGTGAAATGAAGCCTCTGTGTAAGGTCTGCAGGGATCCTTCCGTGGAGGGTGCTCAGCCACCAATTTGCTGCCACCTAAACCTGCATTTTGACAAATGGCAAACAAGGAGGGTTTTTTTGTAAAAAATAACAATGTTTTAGGATTTGGGAAAAAAAAAACAAACAGCCAAATAAATCAAACCCACCCATTCTTTGCTTGCACAATCTTTTTAAGAGAAGTATTTTTTCTTATTTTTACATACCTGAATGTACCTTTTTTGCCTTTTTCAGCTCACTTATTATATCCATCTTTCTGTCCCCTTGTCAGGCCCCCTGTGGAAGACAGCCAAACCCTGCTGACACCGGTGGTGAGCTGTGGCCCACCAGGAGCCCTGCTAACCCGGCCCGTCATTTTAACCATGCACCACTGCGCAGAACCGAACACAGAGGACTGGCAGATCCAGCTGAAGCACCAGGCTGCCCAGGGGCCTTGGGAGGTGAGGCTCCAGAGCTCCAGCCTGTGTGCTGACTGCATGCAGGGCTCTCTGCTAGTCCTTCAGCTGCCTTTCTGGACCAGGATGCCTGTATTTTGGGTGTTCTATGTGAGATGCGTGGCTGCTACAGACAGGCAGGAGTGCCCTTCAACACCAGGTGTCTAAGGTGCCCGGAGCTCACAGAGAGATGCAGTCTTTGGGGCAGTTTGATGCCTCCTAGTTTCCGTGCTGTTTTCCATGAAATAGCTTTCATCGCAGCATTTTGGAACTTGGACTTTTGGTTGTGGCAGGATATTTTGATGAAGTCATGGGGACAGAAGGGAGAGGGCCGGGTGGCAGAAGGATCTTCCACTGTAACTGGAGCATAAAGTCATGCTTTCAGCAAGGCTGGGCCATCCTGCCAGAGTCCTCCTCTCCAGCCCTGTGCTCCCAGGTACCTGCTGCCACCAGCTTGGTCTCATAATTAATTTGGCAAGGACACTTTCTCCTACTGGTAGTTTAATAAGGTCAGAGTGGCTTTCGAAGGCAGTTGGGCTGACAGCAGCAAGAACGTTGTGTCCAGCATTGCCTTTGAAAGCCTCTTGCATTTGTTCCCCTGCCTGTGGCACTGGCCCTTCCTCACACTGGGAGGGAGCGTGCAGTGAACGTGGGTCTGTCTCGCCAACTAATCTGCACCCCACCGGCCTGACTCTTGGCACCACACATCTCTTATTTGTGTCTGTGTTACTGGCACCTTTTCATTTTCTCCACCGTCTTGCTCCTGGCCTTGACAGAGAGGTTGCTCTGCCAGCCGTGCACACGCTCTGGTGCCAGCACAGCCTCTGCAGTATCCACAGGGTCCCCAGCCATCGCACAATGATCTTCTTCCACCGCTCAGTTCTGGAGCAGCTTCTCCAAGCTGAGCCCACGCATGCACACACACACCTGCAACATCGCTTGGGGCCAGTGCCTCCTGCCAGAGCCAGGTGCTGACATGGCTGTAGCAGGAGTGCAGTCAGTGCTGCAGCACCTTGCCCTCCAGAAGGACCGTGCCACTTTGGCAAACGTGGCATGTGTGCTTTTCCTGAGACTAAGGGCCCCAGCCTAACACTGAATTTCAGTTGAGCCCACGCTGCTCAGCTGCCAGATGTGTATGTTGTGCTGCAGACCTGCAAGCAGTGAGGATGAGACAGGTGAGTTGTGCCAAGCATCATGTGGTGTGTGGTGGCTTTGCAAGAGGTGGCCATCATCTGCTGCTACCTTTTCGCTTCTCTCTCTAAAAGCCATTCAAAGCACCTTGTGTTACATGCAGGATATTACAGGCAGGGTTGAATGGAGGAAATTAGCAAGGGAGTGTTTTCCTTACACACAGGTTGGGGAGGTTGTCTGCATTCAGGCTGTATGTAGTTTTTCTCTTCACCCTATAGTCTCATAGTGGAGGATTATTCTCATGAAGCAGCAGGTGATATTTCATATGGATGTGGCATTTGACCATTGTAGAGGTTACTTCCTTTCCTCGAGTTTTTATGACTCCTTATTGTCATGCTTAGGAAATGAAGGGCTGTTATTTATTCAAAACGCCTGTGACTTCTGATGTTAAATCATAACTGAATTATTAGTTCGCAATACACTTTTCAATAAAGTATATATTCATTATTTGCTATTATTGATCTATCTATTTATATATATATATATATATATATATATGATATTTCATTTAAAAATATTTTCATTATTTGCCTAACTCTGCCCAGGGCTTTAAAAGCTGCTGCAAGGCCCAGAGGAAAGAATTACAAGTCTTAGGGGAGTGAGGACAGGAGGAAGTTTCTGCCACCATCATCACCACCAGCACCCCAGAGAAATCATCTTGTGCCTATGCAGGAGAAAAGCCAGGAGCAGGAATTGTAAATCTTGATTAATCTAAAGTGCAAGCAGCAAGGTCTCTGTGCATCATCCAGGCTTGAAAGAGGCATTGCTGTCTTAAAGGAGAGCAGCTCTGAGGGGCTGGGAGCTCTAACTTGGCCTCTTTCTCCCTCAGGATGTGGTGGTGGTCGGGGAGGAAAACTTCACCACTCCATGCTATATCCAGCTGGACCCAGAGGCCTGCCATATCCTGACAGAAACCCTCAGCACGTATGCCTTGGTGGGACAGTCAACCACCAAAGCAGCAGCCAAACGTCTCAAATTGGCCATCTTTGGACCGCTGTCCTGCTCTTCGCTGGAGTACAGCATCCGGGTCTACTGCCTTGATGACACACAGGATGCCCTTAAGGTGATTGCTGCTCTCTTGCTTGCTTTCCCTCTCCCTCTACAGCTGTCACGGAATTGCAGTCATAGCAGTGACTAGACCCTCTGCTCCATGTATTCCTGCTCCCTGGGTTATTCTTGCGATTAGAAGAGCTTGACAACAAGCTGCTGTTCTACAGTTTAAGCCACAGATGCTATGAATTGTCCTTTACATAGGGATCTCACATTATTTTCCACCTACCAGTCTTTTTTTCCTTTGTTTACCTGTATCATATCCTGAATCCTAAGATTTTTGCATTATTAAAAGGCCATAAGGTACACGGGGCTTCATTCGTTATTCATGTATTTTTAATGCTAAGTGCCAGCTCCCCAGAGATGGGGAAACATATAAATGCTTCTTTGTAAATAGTTGATAATGATAAAAGAAGCTTCTGGGCTGTTAATCACTGCCTGCTTTCATACTGCTTTATTACACCTCTTCGTGTGCAGCTTTTTGTGTTGGGAATTCACAACTGAAATAAACCAAAGCTGTTGCTATCTCGACTATATAACCTCACTCTCACTGTGTAATTCTGGCATGCTCATAAACACACACTCACTACATACAGATGAGCAGATAGATAACCATGCTTGCTATTTCTCTTTATAAATACCTGTATTTATACAGATTGTATCTATAATAGTTGCACTCGTGAAATATGTAGCTCCAACTGCACGTGTAAGGATGGAGGTTATTAAAAGGTGGGGTTTTTTTCTTTGGCCGTAGCCAGTGCAACTTCCCAAATGCCTCTTTGCAGCAAAACGAGTAAAAAGCCTGACTGTGCAGGGTCATCCTGGTGCTGCATGTGCTTTTGTTCCCTCAGCTCCATGTGGGAGTTACTGGGATTTAAACCCACATACACTGGCTGGGAGATGTTTATGTTTTCCAGAGCAGTGACTTCCATCACTGCGAATGGCATGCTCTGTTTTGGTCCCCAGTACTATCTGGTGTCAAGGCTTGCCTGCCTTGGCTTTGCTGGCAGGGGGGTGCTTGGCTATATGTAAGAAAGGCAGTGAAGTATAAGGTGAAGTATAAGATAAGCAGGCATATCTTGATTTCAGCATGGTTTTGTCAGTGCAGGGCCTGGGAGCTCAGCCTCTGTTGATACGTTGGTGTCATCAGGCTTTTAGAAACAATCATTTTCCCCAGTCTGATTTCCCTTCTGTTTTTCCTCTTTAAAAATGTGAAAAGGATCTTTCATAGCGATCAGGCTTGAGAAGTCCTGACAGTTTTATGCCTGTGCTGTGTAATACAATTTTCCACAGGTTCGTCAAGGCCTGAGGTAATAATCAGTGAGTCGGAGGGGCCTTGGACAGACCGCTAATGCAGTCAGAGCTGGGGGAATCCAATTAGGTGTTACTCAAGAGCTGTTGGTTTGTTTCTAATAGACTGTGGGGAGAGCTGTGAGGTAAAGTTAATCTGATTCAGTGTGATAGCAGAAGGGATCAGCAGAGGTGCTGAGCAACACGGAGGGACCATCTTTCACCTGAGAAGCTGCAGCCAGTGTTTGAGGGGGCGCAGGCCGGTCCCTGGGCTTCTGCTGCAGGTAGACCCCAAAGCGAGCTTGTAATTCGGTGAGGAAAGGTGAGGAAAAAATACCTACTGCTTTTTTTACAGCAAAGTATGTGCATTTTAATTTTCTTCTCTTCTGGCACATCTACCCCAAGGCTGGAAGGCCACCCAGGGGGTTTGAGACCCAGCTAGCTGGTGGTTTACAGGAGGACAAGCACAAGTATTTGTTGGCCATCAACTCATTGCACCTCTCTGGAAATGAAAGGTCTGGGGAGGGACATTTAAGAAAAACCAGAACCTAGTCAGCTAGCTGTAGCTGAAAGGGTTCAGCGTGGACTGGTGTGTGTGAACCAGTGTGTACAGACCAGCCCTGTGCGACAGTGTTGTGTAGATTCAAACTATGACTATTTAGAAGGAGGGGAGAAAAAAAAAAAAAGTTGGGTTGTTTGCCACGTGCTTTTACAACAGCTGGCACTGCAGCAGCCCCAGCTGTGCTGGGAAGAGGTCTTTGGCACTGCCATATTGCTGCAGGGAAGGCATTCACTGGGCAATTACCACTGGCTGTGTGAGGCAAAGCATGCAGACACAGCTGGACCAGCAGGTCTGGAGGTTTAAAGTAATTTGGAGAGGGAGGGAAAGTTGTAGGCAGCAAGGGAGGCACCAGCTGCAACCTCTCAGTCTTGGGGCTGGCTGCTCTGGGCAAGGCATGGCACGGAAAGGGAAGAGCAGCGTGAGAGTTCCCACATTGGGATGTCTGAGGTTTGGAAGAGCCTTTGTAGGGGATTATGTGTTTATTTTAATAGGCAACCAAATGTATTCTGTTATTATTTACAACTAGGAATGAGTGTGCCATATGCTGAATGTGTCCTAACAGCCACCAAAGGAAGATGAGCAGTTGCGGTATAAAACACAGTGCAGTATTTATCCAGCGGGCTTCCCACTCTTGTCATGCAGAGTAAGCGCTTGCTGCTGAACTGCCAGCGCCTGCAGTACAGTAGGGAAGTGTAATGACTTGTCATCAGAAAGGGCTCGGTTATTGTGGGGGAGCGGCTTGGCGAGGTTCCCAGGAGCATAGTGGGCTCAGCACTGATCATTCCACAGGGTCCCAAGATACCCAGATGGGATGCTCACAAAAATGCTTTTTGGGTAAGGGTGAGGGTAGCTGTGACCTCGAGCACTTGCCTCTTCTTTTAAGGCTGATTTTTACACTTTGAAGGTGATACCCAAGCTAGTCTGCTGTAAAAAAAAAAAAAAAAAGAAATAAAAAAAAATAATATGATAACTATGAAGAAATCCAGTTGCTTTATTTTGTTTATTCACATATGGCTTTGAGATTGAGGTATGTGACCTGTGTGTGGCAGCATGGCGGAGGCTGAGCTGCTGGGCACATGGAAACAGCTGCCTCCCACACCAGGAGCTAGCAAATGTTTTCAGGCTGTGGGTGGCATGCCCCAAGCTGCCTCATGCTGTGCAGTAACTGTCCTCTAAATAGACAAAAACAAAAAAAGGCACAACAGACATGTGATCTTATCTTGGTTATTTAATGTATGTTTTTCCCTCTTAAGAAGAAAGGCAACAGCTTAGACTGAATGCCATTGCTTGCTTGTGCCCTATTAATGAGGAAGCCTGTTCCAAATACAGGCTGTGGCTGTCCCAGTGATGCTGACAATGGTATGATGCCTTATACAGCTCTCTCTCCTAGGAAGGGCATCAGGGCTAAGTCCCAGCTCACAGGGGTGGTGAGAAGCAATGGAGGGTGGTGGGATCCATCTCAGCATGAAGCAAGCAACGTGCAGCTCAGATTTCAACTCAGGAGAGCAGAGGTGCCAGTCAGGAGGATAAACACTGCTCTAAATAAACTGCCGTATGGCTAGAGCCAGCCTGCAGGTTTGAAGGGCTGTGCAAATCATGGCTCCAAATTAATTCTGAATTCATTAGCTGAGTGGCATGGGAAAAACACAGGCTGCTTGGTGTTCTCCAGTTGGAGCTTGTAGAGAGGCTACAGTGGCCAAGGGCATTTACTAAAAGTGGGATATTGAAACTAGATACCCAGATCTGGTGGGTGGGATGGCGCAGCATCACGCAGCAGTGCTTTTCCCCACAGTAGTGCAGCTCCCTGAGCTGGCACTGCATGGGCAGGAGCACTCATTCGCCCCCGTGCCCCATGTGCCTGAGGGGTGATGTCTGCAATTAGCTCACACAGTGCCACAAGTAGTCTTCTGGCCCTTCCAGGGAGGTAATTTAGACGTAATGAAGATCTATAGTAATCAGATAATTACTATCGATTGCTCTTTAGACATCTTGACGAGGTAATTAGGGGGCACTGGAAAGGAGCTGGAACTGATTCATTGGCATATCCTTAATCTAAAAGGCTTCCTGATTTTGTTTCTTTTTCTCTAATGGCTGATAAACGAACATCAGTTGAGCTTCAAGATCTGCCAGGTGCTGGGACAGGGGCTTTTCTTGTATGCTAACTAGATCCTGAACGTGATCAAGAGTAGCTTGTTTAATGCTTAGCTAAAACAGAGGCTCCTTTAGTTGGCCTGGGGTAGCATCCTGGTTTCGTGTGCCTGCATACTCCTTGAGCACGCTCACTGTGTGTGATTGGCTTTGGCTGTGGGAGACTAGTTGGTTGGTTGGCTCTTGTAATTAAATATGACTGAGATTGGCTGCCTTGCTTTCTCATGGGGCTCATGTAGGTGCCTTTGTACTTGCTTCTTCCATGTGGACTACAATTAGGCTGTTTGTAGGCAGCAGTCTGCTGTGATCTCATTAGTTACGGGCATGTATTTATTTTTAGCTGCAGAAAATGACCAGACTCTTGGCTTACTAACTCTTAATTAGGAGATCGATATTTCAGTAACCTGAACCTGTGTATTCATAGGTACAAAATGCTCCATCACAGTGTTTTGCATTGTTTTGATACCATCCTGCTTGACAGTCTCAGCATAGGCATCTGTTATCCCCTTTACCTCTCTGTCATAGAGCAGTTTGTCAGGAGGCACAAGCTGAAAGACCAGCAGTATGCACCGGTCCCATATCAGCAGGACCTATGCAAATAAGAGCTTCCAAAACCAAAATTGTTAAGCTATCATTAGATGTCCAGTTTGAAAGACTGATGCAAAGGCTTTGTATTCAATATAATAGCATGCAATTAAACTTTCTGCTTATAGGACATGTAAGATAAGTGTCTCCCAAAGGGGACACAGGTGCCTGCATCCCTGCTGGGCTGCTGCTGTATGAAGGGAGCAAGTAGGTTATACTCAGATCCACTAATGCAATTCCAGCTCACAGGGAAACACAACTCTGTGCAATGCCTGTGCAATATTTTTTTTCCTGTATTGCACAAGTTACAGTATCTACAGCAGTCAGTCCTGAGGAATCAGAGGACCAGTGTGCTGTTTTGATGAAACCTAATTGCTTCTTTTTCTCACAATACTGCAGGAGGTCCTCCAACTTGAGCGGCAGATGGGTGGGCAGCTTTTGGAGGAACCCAAAGCTTTGTATTTTAAGGGAAGTACTCACAATCTCCGCCTATCCATTCATGACATTGCCCACTCTCTCTGGAAGAGTAAACTTCTGGCTAAATACCAGGTGAGCATCACAAACCATTCACATTTGATCCTAGTAGTGAGGCTTAAAGGAATACAGTGACACACAGAGGTGTTTAAAAAAACACTAGGTGCCAGGCTGCAGTCTCATGGACTTTTTTTTCCCTGGACCACTTGCAGTGACAGTAGCATGGAGCCCATGGTCTCTAGTCACATAGCATCTGTGCCTTCGTCCCCCATCCCTCCCTGACTACACTTTTTTTGCTTTACTCCTGCAGGAGATTCCCTTTTACCACATCTGGAGTGGATGCCAGAGGAACCTGCACTGCACCTTCACACTGGAAAGGTTCAGCCTGAACACCCTGGAGCTAGTGTGCAAACTCTGTGTGCGTCAGGTTGAAGGAGAAGGGCAGATTTTCCAGCTCAACTGCTCCATCTCAGAGGTAAATGACATTGGTGCAGTTCTCTATCTGACTGCAGGAACATGGGAGGGCTTAGGAGGTATATCCTTTCCCATTGCTACCTGTTTAGTGCTTCCCATTTTCTTCCTGACTGCTGGGATGGACCTAAGTGATGGATTAAGTCATTGCTTTGTATCTCCTGTTGCATTTTCCCTTAGCTTCTCTCATCTGCAAGGGAGCCTTCCTCCTTCAAGGGAGGGAGGAGGACATCTGTGGTCTCCCTGCCAGTGCTGTCTTTCTCTGTGTGGAGGAGCTGTTTGCCTACCCCACTCCCTAATGCACCTTGCGAAGCACCACATGGTCCTGTTTCCTGGCAGTCCACAAGACCATCATGCCTGGCATGTCCCTGAACAGAGAGAAAGGAGACTAGGAAAATCTCATTGCCATATGTTTGCATGAGTCACTCCCCTCTGACCCCACGTAATCGCTGTGCAATAGGGAATATTGGATGGTCTAGTTGCAAAAGACTTTTCTCATATTTTGGTACTGCTACAAAACCTATCATCTTTGACAATTTTCTTTTGATGGATGACATTTTCTAGTAGAAAAATGATCATAAGTTTGGGAACATCTTTGTTGATGCTATGTAGCACCTGAAGAATTTTTGCTCCTGGGGGCAGTCAAGCTTAGGGCTGAGACCAAGCAACACATTCAGGTGTGAAGTGGCATTGACTTCAGTGAACACGCTGATGGGTTTTATGCCTGGTACCTCGGCGACTATGAAAAGCAGGCTCTCAGGCAGCAGTTGCTGCTGGCTGACTCGAGGAAGGACTGGGAGACCACAGGCAAAAGTTTCTGGTGTTGTAGGGCCCTGATGGTGTGCGCCATTACCCATAACATCTGTTTGGTTAGTGGGTGTTAATTTACAGATTCAGCTGGGGACTACACAGCATCAAAGACAGATGGTAAAACAAGTATCATAAACAATTATTGTAATAAGTGCTGCATTGAGGTAATCTCTAATTTAACCTCGCAAAGAAGAGAAAGAACTGAGAGTAACTTTAATGAAATGCAAGTATACACTATAATCATCTTCAGCTGGTTGTGTGTAATAGGGCCTGGTAATAGATTCAGAGGGAACAGGATAATATTCTTGTCTTGTGCTGTGATCCCATCCATCAGGGATGAATAGAGGGAGTGAATAATACCACCATTATCAAGGCTGCCTCCTGCAAAATTGCTCCTCGTGATGTTCCCGAGCCCCAGCGAGGGGCAGGAGGACCTTGGGCTGCTAAAGGCTGGCATACAGGATTGTGTCAACTAGAAAAAAAAATACTAAAATTCAGACAATTTGATGAAAAAAGTCACCTGGAAGTGTGATAACAGAAACCTGGAAACCAATGTGTATGACTTTAGAGGTGTGATAAAGACACCAGACCAGGTATCAGGAAACCTTAGCTGTGGTTCCTCACACTTTCTCCTGTGATTAGGCTAGTGGTATCCAGCTAGTGATTAGGCATTGCTGGACTGTGCTGGTGCCTTTCTTCATTGCTGGCTATTTGTCTCTGCCTCTGTCACTCTGCGGTAAAAATATACTAAAAGAGCTTCCTGCATCCTTCCTTTATGGGCTTTCTTTTTTGTCCCCTGTAAAGGATGTAAAACTTCTGCAGATTAAACTGTCTTATTCTGGCTTTGCACAGTGTCTTCCACTGGGACTTCAAAAATACAATGCACTGAGTGCCAAAACATGCACATTTGCGAGGCAAGAGGAAGACTGCAATAAAGGTCACCCACTGTTTTTGAAGCCCCTTTTATGCTGTTGGTAGTCACCCAAAAGAGTCTAGGGCACTGCCATGGATTCTCGGGCTCCTTCTGCAGCAATCCTGATGCACCTGGGGCAGCAGGCCACCTCAAAATCCAGGGCAGTGCTGCCTCAGTGTGTCACTTGTGTCCCTTGTGTGTCCCTTGTGTCCCTTGGCCCAGAATAAAAGGGAAGGTTGTCTGTCTCTGATACCACCGGTCAGCACCCTACAGCCGCTACTGACCTGCCAGTGCAGGTAAGCATGCAGGCAGCAGCAGTGGCATGCCAGTAATTGTGCTGGCTCCTGGGCAGCCCCCACTGCCAGGCAGTTAGAGGACAGTAGCTCGTTGCCTGAGTCGGTGGGGTTGGGGCAGCTGGTTTGTGATGCAGGGCCTTGGTGCCCAGATAGAGATTCCACATTCAGCATTGCTTTAGGCATGCTAAGTGAGGACATTACAGCGTGGTGTAAACCTTCGTTGATTAGAAATGTCATAGATTCCCTAAAATGCCATTTCTAAAAAAAAAAAGAAAAAGAAAAAAAAAAAAAGGCATATTTATAGAGTGGAAGAGAATTAATTGCTGTGGCTAAAAGATAGGAGGCAGAAGGGGTTGAATTCTGTTCATTGCTCACCCCTTTCCATCTCTGCACACATTTACATTCTTTTTGGGGAAAGCAAAGCCTGCACATGACTAAGCATCTCCAGCAAGCATCCTGGGGGATCTGCAATAGCAGCTTGAGCCAGGCATTACCTGGTTTTGAGACGGTTTCAGGTTTTACAGGGCCTTCCCAACATCCAGCTTGACATGAAGCAACAAGACAGCTCACAGGGAAGAAAACAAATTGACATTTAATGACAAGTCTTTTGCACGGGTCTTTCTGACTGCTTAGGGCTGCAGTGGCTCCCCTGTTTCTGCCAGAAAAGGAGACCGATTTGAGAAATAGAGTGAGAGGTATGAAGGGAGACCCAGCTATGCTTGCTGCTTTTTCCATTGTGTGCTTTAGTAGCTGGAGATGAGAAGTGCTGCACGTCCCCGCTGCACAGTTGGGCAGTTAGTCAGTGTCGATGAGTTTTGGTGGGGCTTTCAGCTGCCCTGCAGGACCTCGTTGTTCCTAAGCAAACCAAATCATCCAAATTGACCAACTACCATTGTCCTACCAGCTACAAAGTCTGTAAGTGCTAAATCCTTCCAAGCCAAGGAAAAGACAAAATCCTTGCCCAGAAGAGCCAACCGCTTGTTATTCCCAGCGGTCCATGGTAACAGTGGTGCCATGGGGAGCCTTCCATCTGGGAGGACGGTGTCAGAGGGCATCAACACCATACCTGCAGGGGATGAGCTGGCTTTGGAGGTGACTTTCCCCTTGAAACCCTGCTGCCACACTGCCTTTGAGCACGGTGCTGGTCTTGGGGAGGGGGGCAACAGCTGCCCTCTGAGTGCGTATGCTCCACCTATCTCCAGCACAGTTAAAGCTGCATAAAAATTAGGGATCAGCTTGTGCCTGGGGCAGTATTAACTATCTCTCTGTGGTTTGCTGAGCATCAGTAGCTTTGGAGTGCACAGGTGCTGCCAGAGGGATGTCAGTGGTGTGAGCCCAGTGCTGGCTTGGTATGGGGTGGGGTGCTTGGGGGGCTGCTGGGAATGGGCTCCTGCCAGCCAAGCCAGGAAAGCCCAATTTTGCCCTAGTGGTAGCAGTTTGCTCTGGAATTTGTCAAAGTGCCTGATCTTCCATTATTTCCAGTAAGTGATTGATTAAGCTGGGCTCAATTTTGTCTAGCCATAGTAATCTTCACCCTCAAAAAAAAAAGGGGGGGGGGGGGGGCGTGGGGGGGGAATAGCTCCTGTCTACCCAAAGTTGGTTGTAAATATTTCTCTTTTTCAACTGACTAACATAAATGCTTGATTAGCAGAGGGCTGCTCCCCTCAAAGCCAAGTAAAAGCACTGAGTCTCAGAGGGTACATTTCTAAAATCATCTCTGCACTCAGTAACAAAACTGCTGGATTTTTGTTTTGGTTTGGTTTTTTTCTTTGTTTGGTTTGTTTTGTTGGGTTTTTTTTCTTTCTTTCTTTCCAACTTTAGGAACCTACTGGCATTGATTATCTTCCCATGGACTCATCAGGCACCATCACCACCATAGTAGGGCCGAGTGCTTTCAGCATCCCCCTCCCGATAAGACAGAAGCTGTGCAGCAGCCTGGATGCACCCCAGACCAGAGGCCATGACTGGCGGATGCTGGCTCACAAGCTGAAACTGGACAGGTGAGAGGGGCTGCCTACATGTGGCTGGGTGGCAAAACCCTACAGGAGGTACATGCAAAAGGGTCCTGGTGAAAGTCCCACTGAGGTAACTGAAAGCAGATGTACAGACTGGTCAGACTGACTGCACAGGGATGGTCACCTTGACAGCACCAGCAACAGGGATGGGTTGCAATCCTGTGAACTCAGGTAGCTCTCATGCAGCTCAAAAAACAAGTTCCCTTTTGTCTTGTTGCAGGTACCTAAACTATTTTGCTACAAAATCAAGTCCCACTGGGGTGATCCTGGATCTCTGGGAAGCCCAGAATTTCCCTGATGGCAACCTGAGCATGCTGGCAGCAGTTCTTGAAGAAATGGGAAGACACGAAACCATTGTTTCTTTGGCAGCAGAAGGAAATTACTGATGCAGCCTTGGCATGAACAGGAAGGACAGACGCAGGGAGCGGTAATGCCCTGTTATTACAAACGAGAATTGAAATGAAAACCCAGACCAATGAGTTACACAAGAGACATTTCAGAAAAGAAAGCAAGCAAGCAAACAAACAAAAAAACCCCAGCCCTGACCTTCACACGTGCTCTCCTTGTACATTGTCACAGGATCTAAACGAAATCATGCAAAGTTGTACCTTGAAAATATAAATCAACCTAATGTTCCTCTCGGCTTGGCTGTACACTGCTTGGTACAGGATTTTACAGTTTCCTAGGAAACGCTTTTTATTGCTATCCAGATATATGGATAAACTTTCTTAACAATCCCAGTTTCTATGGATGTTGTTTACATCAAATTCTGGACAGGGGTAAGGAGACTGTCCATGGCTTTTTATATTTTTTGTTTAAAGCCATTCAAGACAAGGCTATGGACAGTTGGTTGTGGCTATTTCAGCTTATTGGTTTCTGGTGAATTCAGATTTTGGCTACAATTCTGCACATCGATTGTCTCACAATGATCCTCCTGTCATTGTTCTGTTTCCTAGACCTACTTGTAAAAAAACCCAAAACAACAAGAAAATCAGAGTTTAAGAGCTGTGCATCTGGAAAGCAGGTACTGTGGGTGCTAAGCAGGAACACATGTAACATCCCCTTCCATCCTTGAGGCAGTCCCACTGAACCTGTGTGAAGAATAGCTGTAGGACAGTGGGGAATGTAGGATCGGAATTAATTTTCAATTCACAATGTAACACACACTTTCCACCCCTTTGCGATATGAGGGGGCTTGGACATGCAATTCAGAGTGATCAGGGGGGAAAAGAAACCCAGAAAAAAAAAAAAAAAGGAGAAAAAATTATTTACCAATTAGTATCTAGTGCAAGGATTATAATGATGATGATTATTATTATTACCATTACTTTATTTCTAATTTTGTCAGCAGCAGAATGAATCATTCCTGTTTTTATGGAAACTGTTGTCCCCTTCCTGAAGGTCTTCTCAGAGTGTCCTTCTTATGCTGTCTGTCCTTCCCTTCTCCAGCCATCATACTGCTCCTCCGAAGTCCTCTGCTAGCCCACACGGGTTGCTCACCTCATGCTAGCATTGCTGTGCTTCATGCCCAATGAAAAGGTGGTATTGACTGGTGACACTCTCCTGAAGTAACAGATCTGCACTCGCAAGGGATCCAACCAGCACCCCTCCCTGGAATGTTTTGCATCACCTTGGTGCCTCCAGGTTGCTGCAGGAAGCAATCCTGTCCTGAGGTGGCTGTGAACCAGTGACAGCCTCCCAGTCCAAATATACGTAGACCACTGGTTCAGGAGCATGGGTGCAAGCATGTGGAGGCACTGACACTGACCACCTGATTTGTGCATCCAAGGTGGGCCTCCATATATCTTGCTTTGCTTTGAAGCAGTCTGAGAGCCAGCAGCTCCCGTTAGCTTCCCACAGAGCTGCAGGTGCTCATTCTTACTGAATGAAACCCACCACCCGCCATAATGTTTGTGGTGGTCAGTGCTACTGGGAGTCATTTCTGGGTGAGAGGCACTCGGTGGATCTCCACAGATATTCCCAAGCTGCTGCAGCCAGGGAAGCTTCTGCCACATGGGCCAGTGTAGGGCAGTGGAGCGGTGAAGTTGAAATCTTGTGTACTGCAGTTTGCTGCCTTCGCTGCACTCCCTTTGCCACCGGGGCAGGGTGGTGCGGGTCCTCACTGGCTGGCCAGGGGCACGTTTGTCCCTCTCAGCCACGTCCCTCTTGGCTGCCACAAACAGGTGAAGTGGGAACTTGGCAAAAGCAGCAAGCATTTGCTCATTGGTCAATGCAAACAAACTGTGTTTTCTGTTCAGTGAAAGAGTGACTCTTTGGTACATGACAGCACATAGGATCTCAGCAGTTTGACTGCCAGGCTTGTCTGTCCTCTATTTCTGGTGCAAAGAAGGCTTTCTTCCCCAGCCTGTCCACTCCAGGTTTCCGGCCAGGCCCTGGTTATTGCTGTTGTGCACACATGCATGCCCCCACCCACACACATATTCCCACTCCATGTGCTTCTCAAGACTGGAGTTGGCTTGTTTTCTTTTGTGTTTTTGGTTTTGTTTTTCCCCCAAGGCTTTCCAGATTGTGCCTTTAAAGGTAACTTTGAAAATGTCATTGGTCAAAATGAAAGGAAAATTTCATCTGACCTTTTTCCCATTTGACATTTCCATAGGCTTGGGACTTTTTCTTTTTAATTTCTCAGCTCCCTGACACCAGCAGGGTTTTGACTGACTGCCGGGCAGTGATCATAAAGCCTCGCTTCCTCATAACAGGTAACTCAGCAGTTTGCAAACCAGCATTTCAGTCAAAACCAGAGACCGGAGGACATATATTTTAACTTTCAACATCTGTCTACATTTTGACTGCGTAAGCCCCACCGTCTCTTTATGTGGAGATGCCATGGGCATCCTTTTAACAAATAATCATCTTCTTTTCACATTGGGCATCTGATGCAACACATTGCAATGCTAATGGAAATCTTGCTTTTAACTTCAGGAGGCTTTGACTGGGGCTTCCAGCTCTGCCCTTACCCTACATTTTTTACTCATCTCGGAGCATTAAAATGGCTCTTAAAAGGTAGGTCTCAGCTTTTCTCCTTTCTGTGCCATCTTTAGGCATAATCAGTTGTATTTAGTTCATGCTCCTTCAACCCTCCTGTGCATCCTTCCTGCGTGACTCCTTTTCCAAGGTGGGTGGGTACATGAGCTGAACTGTCCCTTGGCCCCTTCCCTTTTCCAGCTCAGTTTTTGTTAGCTGATGCCCAGGCTCACTGGTGCGCCCGTCTCTCAGCTGTTGCTAGGTGGGCAGCCTGTGCACCCTTCTCACCAGGGCCTTACCAGAAAGTGTCTCATAGTTAGTTATCTGTATTGCTATGAGTCAGTGCTCCTTTTGTCAGCTCTCTGACCTCCCCCCCACCCAATGCCTCCTTCAGAAAAAAAAAAAAAAAGAACAACTTTCTTAAAGTATTCTGGGGCATTTTCCTTTTACAGTGTTACTGTAAAGGGGATTTATTGAGAGAAAAAGACATGCACTGATTAAGAGGAGCATCCACAGAGGTGGATAGAAGTCAGGAACATCACTGCCAGCTAAGGCAGCGGTATCACCATTGCTGGGAGGTGGAGCTGCTGGTTTTTCCATCCTGACTACTCAGAAAGCTTCCCTTGCCCGCTGCAATCATGGGCAGGATGGTTTCTCCAGCCCCTGCTCCATCAGCCTTTGCAGGGTCCCAGCACAGCACCATGCCATGTGCCTCAGCCCCGACAGGTCAGGGAGAAGCAGGGGTTGCCAGAGACAGGGAAGTTTCCTCCACAAAGCCACACCTCATCCCAGCAGCTCTACGCTCATGCTTTGTCACTGCTGCTAACAGCAGCTCCCACCTCAGCTGACACTTCCCCTGCCTTAATTTTGCTGTTTCTTTCTTTTTCTCTGCGGGGGTACAGCAGTGGCAGGGTGTGCGGTTGGGGAGAGGGCTCTGGCACGGGCCGGTGGTATGCATCCTTCAGCATCCCCATCCTGCTGTCCCAAGGACGGAGGATGGGAAACAAGGGTGGCCAGATCCACTTGGGGTATTACTTTTGGTGGGAGAAAAACCAGCATCGGGCCTTCCATCAGGATTGTGTGGACACAGTGCCATCTCGTGGGGCTGAGCCTGGCTCCAACATGCTGCCACGGTGAGCAACATGGCTCGGGAAGAGGCTTTCCTGTGGGGCAGCTCTTGAACGTGGCAAATAAGTTTGGCAGACAGAACCGCCTCGAAAGTTATTGTAACATTTTATGGCAGGTAAGCACATCTGCTTTTGAAAAACAAAAGGCTGCAGGTTTCTTATCCTCCAGTTATTACTACTTTTTTTTTAAATGCTTTTCCTTTTAGTTGTCCACCTTCAGCTATGTACTGTAGCGGTTTTACTGCTCTTCACACCGTCTCTTCATTACATATTGTTTGCTGGCGCTATAAATATTATCTATATTATATAAATATATATATCTACTGACTTCAAGGAAAACCTTTAATTTCTGAGTAAGAAACACTATCAGAGGCAGTCCTTTTCATCCAATTTTTTTCTTCAGTTCTTCTTGTGTTGTGTTCTTGTAAAGGTGGCTGTCAGTGTATAGGGTACTTTGGGGGTTTGGTTGGTTTTTTTCCCAAATTTTCTGATCACAGATGATCCACTGTATCTTTCTAAACAGTGCAAGACCTAAGTGCTGTTCTACTGAATCTTGAAAGTTTTGAGGCAGTGAGGGTCTCTTCAGCCAAGATTTGCTTCCATAGGAGACTGAGACTCTTTTTTTTCCATGTCACTGGCAGAAATGCAGACACTCATGAGACATGTTGGGAGTCTCGGATGCCCACAGAGCAAAACATGTCTCTTCCTTGGGTTTCTTGCAATTTCTGTTGCTTACATATAGAATAAATGTATTTACATGCTGTAAGCCCGTCATTGTGGACAGTGTCCTAATGTCTTGTATTGCTACCTACAGTAGTTTCTTTTTGGTTCCTTTTCTTCTTGTTTTGGGGGGTGGGGGTATGGGGAAGGGAGGGGTGGGGGGACCTTAGACCATTGTATGCTCTAGCCAAGTAGTTACCACAGCTCTGAAGTTAATTTTTAACAAGATGATACTGTTGAGGTGGTTTGGGTTTTGTTGGTTTTGTTTTTGTTTTTGTTTTTTTTTAATCTCGTGTCCAGGGCACTTTGTAAACTATCTTACTGAGTGTTCAAAAGTCTTTTCAGGTATTACTCTGGCTCTTCTCTGGCCATGAAGTAACTAATTGTTTGCAGGCTGGCTTGCTTAATATCAAGCAGTGCAAAGATGCAAGTGGTTTGTGAATGGAAACCAAACCTTTGGCCCTTCTTCCACAAGGACTCCAATGAGGTGTTGACTTTGGGGTCACCACTGCAATCTGTTCCTAGCTTGTGTGTGAAACCTTGAGTTCATAACATGAGCCGCACTGCAGATTTTTAAATGCTGAAGCATGTATCTCAGACATCCTTTGAAGTGGGAAATTAACAGAAATGCAAAGTGTGTGTGTGTGTGTGTTTGTGTATACATACAGACAGAGAGAAGAAAATAAAGCACACCTACTGCTGGAGTCTTTTAACTCTGATGTTAGTTGTGGTTGTCCTCTTAGGACCAATTTTTGCTTGGGAAGGCGAAGGTCAAAATCCAGGGCTGTAGCATCACCACAAGGTCAAACAGGCAGTACATCGAGTGCCAACAGAGTAGAAATTGGCAAGGAACTAGAGTTGGACGTGAACCAAAGCCACAGAAATGAGCCCTCAAGTTTGGTAGGTCAAGCGCCTTGCTTGAAATAGGAGTATTTAGTTTATTTACTTACTTGTCCTTTAAGCTTGACACCTGCTTCCTGAAATCTGAAAATCCCTTTATCTGAAAGTCCTTTGATAAGCTCTGCCTGTACAAAAAAGCAATGATAATCCAGGGTTCTCACAAACGGCTGTTACTGAGTAAGTATTTCACATTTTCTGTGATGCTAGTTAAATGTATTTAATAGTGGTTCAGTCTACTTGACTGCTTACGAAGAGATTAATTGCTATGTGTGCTGTATCCTGGGCCTGCCCTTTTCTCCCAAAGCATCCCGTGCCATGGCATGCGAGTAACTTCTGGGTGCCTGTGAAGAAGTGGGATGTAATCAGGCAGGGCCATCCCGCAGTGGTGAGGTGGCTCTCCAAGTACTGGCACTCTGGCCTGCAGCTGGTGGGACAATAGTCCCTAGACAAGAAAAGCTTGTGTGGCCCCGAGAGCTTCTTTGGCTGCTGCCAGCTGGCTTTTGCTACAGCTTGCCAGTAAATTTGGGAGCTTAAACAATACTAATAAAAAGTAAAATCAGTCTGGAAAGTAAATAAAATAAAGCAGAAGGAGAAGCAAAACACTCTTCTCCCATAGATCTCGCAAGGCACCTTGCAAAAACACCTCCCAAGCCATGAGCCAACAACCTACTTCGAAGCAGGGTGCGTAACACAGCTGAGACAGAGAAGTTATGGCATTACTTGGCATTACCGTTTTGGTGCATCTGTGTGGTAGACTTTTTTGCTAACACATTCTGTCTGTTAAAGAGGGGGGGGGGGGGCGGGAATTTAAGGTGGTACCTTTGGTACTTCCCCAAAGCAAAGAAGGAGGGCCCATAGGAGATGAAACATCTGTGACCCAGGCCAAGAGGGTGTATTGTGTTCCTCCCTCCTCTTCCCATGTCTCAGCTCTATCAGGGTTCATGGGATTTATTTTTCTTTGCTATTCAGATCTGGAGAACTATTTTGGTTTTGATTTCCCTATTGCTGTATCTTCTATGCAATTCCTTTTCTAAAGACTGACTTCCTACCAGAGAAGTGCTAGCCATTGCATTGTTTGTATTGCTGTACAGTGGAGGTGTGGTTTACTAGTTCTGAGTGTGCCTCTTACTCCCCTCCCTTTTTCTTCTTCCCTCTGTTTGTAAATGCCTGCATTTATTCTGTCAGCCTGACATGTACAAAGTGTAAGAAAGAATTTTTAAACAGGTAATAAATTATATTTATAAGCAACTGGAAAAAAAAAAGTACACCACTACCTTGTGTTCAATTGTTTAGTTCCTGGAAGCTTGGAAGGAAAGAGGAGCCTTTTATATAGTTTCTTTTTTAAAAAAAAAATCTAATCAAAAGAAATGTTTCTGCACTAAGAACTCCTCCCTTAGAAGATACCATTCATGACACCCACATGCCCATGCAGGCTGTTTTATAGTACTTCATAATCCTTGCGCTTCCCCATGGGGTTTTACCCCAGCGGTTTTCCTGGGATTTGTATTTTGTGGCTGCAGTGAAAAGTGGAGAGAAGCAACAGGCAGGCAGGAAAAAGCATCCTCAGCTGCTGAGCTCGGCTTCCCTCCCTGCATCCAGCCTTTTTGTTAGCCAGGGGAGCAGCCCACTGGGCTTTTTGCAAATGCCTGGGAGGCAAACTAAATGCTACTTGGGCAAGGTGACTTTGTCCAGCAGTACCTGCTTATGGCCACTTTAGCCGGGTGGATACAATGCCCAGACACTGAAGTTCACCCTTCTTCGCACCTGCTCTCCGCTGTCAGAGATGATGGTTATTTCTTACCAGCCTTATTAGACCTGTTGTACTCAGTGTTAAATTTCTGGGGGTGCAAGAACCAATTCCCCAGTGCAGCCACACAGCTGCTTCTCCCAGCTGAGGTACGGGGTGGCAGTGGGTAAACAGTCATCTCTTTCAGCCAGCACCTTGTCAGTGGGTCAGCCCCAGGCTGAGGAGCAGCTCCTGTCTCTGATAGAGGCAGTTTGGGTGCCTGTGCACTGCCAGGGGACAGCACCATCCCATCCCCTGGGAGTGCAGGGCTGCCTGCCAGCCCTCAGGATCTCCTGCTTGCCCTGCTGAGGACCGCTCAGTCTTGCCACCTCGTACGCCAGACCGGCAGCTGCAAGACATTCTTGCCCAGCGGCTCCCCCTGCACGGGACAAGTCAAGGTTAAGTCCAAGCTGAAGCACTCCATTAGTGTATGAAGCCAAACAGCATTTGGATGAAAGGCTGAGAATATGGCGACCAGTGCATTTGTTGGGTTTGCAAGACCCTGCAGGACAGCTGGAAATGGGCAGACCTTTAAAAACTCATCCTCTGGTGTAAGGTACCTTTATTTTCTTTTCCTCCCATTGCAATTTTTAATGCAAACTAGATGGCATGCAGAAGATAAGTGCTCAAGCTGTTCTCCCTGACCGTGGGACACCACCAGCCTCCTTAGCACTCCTCAGTGATGTGCGTCACTAACACAAGGCTCCTCCATTTCCCTGGCTTCTCTGCTAAAACTGGGATGTGGGTAATCTCTGCCTGCTGACTTGTGTAATTTATTTGCACTTAACAGACAGTAACTCTTCACAGGAGGAAAGGCATGGGGAGTCTCATGGTACCAACTTGTGCAGCCGTCCCTTGCAGCTACTGGGGATGGAGCTGGGGACTGGCAGGTTACTGACCCAACACCCTATGCCCCACATCCAGATGAAATACTGGGCATTGCTCAAGTACAGGGCTGCAGCCAAGTGCTAGTGACTGGTTTACTCCAGCCAAAAGCCACTAGACCTTTGGCAACACCAAGGGAGAACTATTATTTAAAAAAAAAAATAAATTATACTTATCATCTTCTCTGTAATAGGAAGAGGTAGATTATATATGAAAAGGACTTGGGGTTGTGATGTGAAGGGAGGATCTGTATCCCAAGGGCCATGAGGCATAATTTCTTTAGTGGTAACTTTGGCCACCATATGGTCCCGGAGCTAAAGAGAGTTGAGCTGCAGGCAGGGCTGGTTTCTGCAAAATTAAAATGCCCACTTTGGACACAGTCACTGCTTTTAGATTTCCTGGTGTCTGTCACCTTTCCCTTTGCATCCTTAGCTTTAACGGGAGACAAGATCTTTTCTGTCCATTTACTATTCCCACCCTGTGTACATGTATTGCTGAACTCAAGTTTACTTTGGCTTCTGACACACCCATGGCTTGGGTCTGCCATAGCCTGCAGTCTTTGCATTGGCCAAGCAGTTCCTCCTTATCACCAGGGACTTTTCCTTCAGGTACCTCACCTCTAGCAATTCTTCCTGAGATTCCTGGAAGTGTCTGCTCTGGTGTTTCTGCATTTGAAGATAGGACCGCAACTCTCCTTCCCAGGTAGTAAAAGACACATTTTAGTGTGTTTCACAAGGAAACTAAGCTCTGGTTTGGCAGGGGACAGTAGCATGACTCTGCCAACTTTGAATGGAAGTGAAACAGTCCCAACATCACCGGCAGCTGCAGAAGATACGGGGAGCTAAGCCCAAGGCTAAACAGAAGCCATGCATCTAGCAAGGTAGAAAGGAAAGAAAATGAGAGCAGAGCCTAAGATTGCTCCAAAAAGCCATACCTAGAAAGTTAGGGGGAAAAGCAAGCAGGGTGGGAGGAACAGAGGGCAGGTGCAGAAACACCTTTCTCAGCAGCATGTTGGAGAAGGGGCAGCCCAGATGGGCTGTGGTAGAGAACCAAATCGCCTTAAGCACCATGCAGCCAAGGGGAGCAGAAACAGCCCCAAAACTATGGGATACATAGTTTTGAGAAAACGTGCAGTGAGCAAGGGGCTTTCCCACCGAGACATGGACCAAGGGACTGTGGAAAAGCTGCTGGAGAATAACTACAACACTGTCGCTGATCACAGATGGCCTGGGGCAAAGCAGGAGGGCTGCAGGGTCTGCATCAGTCAGCGGTAAGATGTGGCTCAAGGCAAAACACTGTTTACACACTTCTCTGAAAATAAGCAGCAAGGTAATTACACGTTTGGAAACGCTGAGCTGAATGCTGCATGCTGCAACACGGCACCGCAGAACAAGAGACCTCAGGCTGTAAATACAAATACATACAAATATCTATCTGTAGAGATACATATGCTCCAACATCTCTCAACATTAAGCAACACCACATTTCTGCCGATGCAGTGTATGTAGGCTGCAACTATTTTTCTGCTGAAGCATGGGGCTGGAAAATCTACCTTTAGTCTGTGCACAGATTAACTCCTGTGCTTCTTGTGCTATTAAAAGCAGTAGCTGGACTTCATAAATACGTGGGGGGAAAAAGGGAGGAGGGGGGCTCACAAAAATATTATGCGAATGCCAAATTTCTATAGATTTACATAATCAGCCACAAAATGTGAGTGACTGCTCTATTAGTGATAACACTATTTTAATTACTATTTCTTTTTCACTGAGTTGTGAAAAGAGTGATGCTTTTTTATGCCAGTGGAAACATATGCAACATCTTTTGGTTACTTGTTTGCTTGTTTGCTCAGAGGAAAAATCTTATAAAAATAAATAAATAAAATGAGGCACAGTCAAAATAATCTAGTCAAGGAAATGAAATCCAAGGGCGGTGCTCTTCAAGCACAGGGAAAGTAAATAGAAGTAAAAGCAATCTTTGTCATGGGGAAATGGAAACAATTTTATTGGGGGGGGGAATGTTAAAACAACCATATACAATTTGAACAAGTACAACATAACACAGTTTGTTCCCCAGGTTTTCTAATTACAATATTTACAGGTCTAATAAGGCACTGGTTCTCAAAAAAGAACACAAATTCGTCTTTTAGTCTTTACATTGTCAATCTTTTCTTTAATAGAAATAACTTTGTGCTACAGAAAGGATAGCAGTTGCCAGATGGCATCTCTCTTCCTTTTGGTTTTGTGGGATTTTTTTTTTTTCTTCTTCCCCCACTTACCTATGCCATCTTATCTATGCCATTAAGTCACTAAACTAAACTTCCTTCAGTGATTTACATCTGAAAACTTGATTTCCAGACCTGTGGGCATTGAAGCCACAATTATCTTCACCGCTGACTTCCAAGCCCTCGTTGATGTGCACTGTGAAACTACCAAAACCTGGAAGTGACATTAAAAGTCCACATCTGGCAAAATAAATGTACTAACCCGTAGTCACTGTACTTGCTGAAACCATAATAATTACATGTTGAGTGTTGCAGAAAGTCAACCATGCACACAGTAACTCAAATGTCACAGTGCTAGAACAAATGACTTCCACGCTTGCCGCAGGCTGTTTTCTGGCCCTCGGAATATCCCTTTACAATAGCATCAATTACAGTGGGCAGGAGATTTGAGAGTAAAATCTGGGAGAAAATGGGCAGCACTAGTTATACAACTTCAGATCCTTTGCTTTCTCAGAGTGTGTCTCCCTATATATACATATAGGTATATTTATTTTTCTATATAGCACCATTGCAGTGATTTGTCATTTATGCATTTTCATAAATAAATATTATGTTTTATTTAGTGCTTTATCATCCGTAATAGTTTACTCTTAATCCACATACTGGAGTTATTCCAGACTCCCGACTGAATATATATATATATAAATATATATATATATATATATATTTAAAACACATAAACTTGAACACTTAACATACACACTTTATGTAACCTATCAACCAGTATCTTAGATCCCTTTCTTTCGGACCAAAAAAAAAGTAAGACTTGTTCAGAAAACCAGTGACTGGCCCTTTCTCTCGCAACACAGTGATGGCAGCTGCCAGGGGCATCACATGCTTTGTCTCCTCTAGCCAGCAAAGCACCCTCCAAAACACTTCTGGGGAGGGCCATCATAATTTAAAAAATAAAAAATAAAATAAAAATCAATTTGAAGAATGCAGATGTGAAACACAACTAAGGGGGAAGAGGCATCCCTGGTGCATGACCACTTACTTGGGACCTGCAGGGACTAGGCTCAGAGGTGGGATCGATGGAGCCTGCTCCCAGCTGCTGCCAAAGTCAACAGTCCCATCGCAGCCAAGAAACTCCAGTTCCTCGGGGCTGTGCTGTTTTTTATGAATGGGAATGAAGGCACAAGGAGTTACCAGTAGAAACCTCAGGGCTCCATTCACTAAGGCAAAAAGGTGAAGAGCGGCTGGGCTGTCCTCCTCATTTTGGGCCACAAATCTTCAAGCCAAGGCAGCCAAGGAGAGGAGCAGACTCTGCTCCCAGCCACGCAGGGAGCTGTTTTTTAAGGACAGGGGAAATCAGCATTACCCCTCTGGGCGTCAGGGTTTGGTGCACTATTAAATCTCAGAGATTTTCTTTTTGTATTGCTTGGTACTTTTGGGTGCAGGCAGGGAAACTGGACTGCGGAAGCATTCTAATTAATAAAAATCCTCTGATTAAACTTTTTAACACCTATAATCATGGAGTTACTGCTGGTTCTCTTGAACCTGCACATTTTTCTCTGTTAGCTTGAAAGTATAAAATGGAAATTTTTCCAGCTAGAAATACCTTCAGGGAGCCATGAAGCTAAACCCCAATTATACACCTACCTACCACAAATAAATCAGTTCTGTCCAAAAAAAGACGCATTACAGAAATGCTGAGGCTAAATCCAGCATGGCAATTATTTCAGTTCTGAAATAGGCTTAGCATAATCAAAGCACCATTAGTAAGGACTTATTTCAAAATTAAACTGAACACCATATAGTGAAACAGGACGTAGACAGAGAAAAAAGTTTTAAAAAATCAAAGAAGGGTAAAGAAGGGTAAAATGGTAACTCCCATACAGCTCAGCTTTGATAATCTGATGAAGAACAGAGACCTTTCCAAAGAAAATAATTCACAGGGAACATTTCACCTCTTATTTCCCCTTCTGTAGCATTAACGTTGCAGCAACTGCTGCAGCCCTGGGAAGAAGGAATGAGGAAAAACAGTAAATATTTCTCCCATTGCTCCTCTCCCCTAAAAGCTCTTCTTGCTGGGAACCACAATGCCACACAGCCCCGGCTTGTAGGAGGAGTCTGTTACTACTGCGTAGTGGCTCCCAGAGGCATGGAGGCTGCTGGAAGGCCACCTGAAATAGTAAGGCAGATGAAGCTTGAGCCAAATGGTTTGATTTGTGCGGCCTCACTGCAGTGGGAGAACTGCTGGAGGCACCCGCCCACTGCTGGCTGTGTTGCCCAGCTCTCATCGCCCACCCAAGCCCCATGCTCCTTCCCTGTCAGACAGGAGGCATCAGGTCTCCTTATCTTAAAAATAAAAAAAAAAGATTGCCACCCCAAAAAATCGGAAATTTTGAGGTTTTTCACTTTTCCTTAAATAAAGGAAAACAGATTAGGGTTTTTTTCCAGCTGCAGTTGTAGATGGATGGCTCACCTTTACACGGATGAAAGAACAAGTTAATTTTTTCTCACAAGGAATTTCCTCTTGCCCAACAGTTGTGTATGTAGGTCACAGCAGTTTCAAATTCACCAGTGGATCCAAATATGTACTTAAGTTCCACTCACACACAAAATACTTTATTTTGCAGTGGGGGAAAAGAAAGAAGAAAAGAAAAAAAAAAAAAGCGCCAAGAAAAGGGGCACTTGTTTACCATGCTGGTACCATATATCCATCAGATTTCCTGGAAACATGAAGAGCTTCTTCAAACAAGTCACACCAAACTATATTCATATGTCTCCCAATTATCTGAAATGAAGCATGACATCCCCTGCAACAGGCCACCCACAGGAACCCAGCTGCCCGTGCTGATGATGGCAGAGATGTAACTGGGCTCCATCTCTGTACTGTGAGAACTGCTTGCATGCGCAGGGCTATGGGAAGTCATCTCCGCAGGTAGGAGACTTTTAAGACAGTTTCCATTACAGGTCCTCTGAGCTGCACAGACCCACTCACCTTTTTTGTTAAACACTGGAGTGCAATAGTCTCTTTATAAATGAAAAAGTTGCTTTACTTTCATTTTCAGCACCGTTTCCTCCAATTTTTTTAATGTAACAATATACATCTTTTTTACTTCTAACCAAAAGTTTTATTTTCATAAAATTTAAAGCAGTATCTTTTTTAAACAATCAAAATAATAATAATAACAATAATAATAATAAAATAATAAGTGGCTTTCATGGAAAGCAACATGCATAATCTTTAACCAGTTACTAAAACTGTATTTCCCTGTGTAAACAAGGGCAGAGAAGCCTCTTCCAATCTTGTATGTCAAAATTCAGCTGATTTTCGCAAAGGATAGTCTCCTCAAAAGTTGTCAAACAAACTTACAGCTGCTCTTAAGCATGACTGCATTCAAGGTACTTATTAGCAAAGAATTTCAATACCTCTTCAGGACTTCTGCCTGCACAAGAAAGTCCGTTTCCATGGGCCTTCACAAGAGCTGCCTCCGGCTGAGTCAGAGTTTAATGTCCTGCGATTCTGACATTTTGGCAAGTGTTTTCTTGACCCTCAGGGCTGTGAGGCGGGAGGCAGGGTTGTGAGCCCAGCACTCCATCATGAGTTTCCCCATCTGCCGTAGGCACTGCAGAGAGAAACGGGAAAGTCCCACCTGTGTCAGTGGAAGGAAACTGAAGAGATAAGGTCTTTTCTAAGGGAAGACAAAAAAAGATAGCATGCTGCCTGGTACTACTGGTACCTGGTTCAACAGCTTTTGTTTTCTGTATATTGTTGAGAGTTCTCCAAACATGGCAATTATTTTTATAATTTATGACAAGTTATAGTCTAGACTTGGCTGTATGCTTTTTTTTTTTTTCAATACCACAAAAGCACTTTTCTTATTTCCCCTTCCCCAAACTCAGGCAGCCTGACCTGCAAAAGCATGGCTCTGTACAGCGAGCCCTTCGCTTTACAAATTCAGTGGAATTTGTTTTCCTCAGCCAGTGACCAGCCCCCAGGATACAGCCCAGTGGGAGCATGCACTCATGGCTCCCTCCCGGACACCCTTGCTGGAAAGCCACCTGCGAGCACCTGGCTTGGCTCTGCCCTGTCTCGCTTCCAAAACAGAGCCAGACCCTTGTCTGGCTCCCAGCAACAATTCTCTTGCTGGCAGCACCTCAGCATTGCCTTTGACATCCTGGAAAAGGAGCATACATCCCTGTCCTGCGTCTACCACCTGCTTCCAAACATAAAGCACCACATAAGCCACCATAGCTGGGTGATGACCCCGTCAGCCTACAGATTGACGCTGCCTGGAGATTTGCTTGCTACAGTAGGAAAACACAAGTTTTCCACCTCATCCAACTTGCTCCCTTTTTTCATGAGGCTCCTGGCCCAGAAGCAGTGCAGACCCTGTAAGGCTTAGTGCCCAGAGCAGCCTAATACATTTCAGATTAATGCAGATTTTTATAAAGACACTTCGATGATACACAGGTTTTATGCACTAACAAGTTTGCCTCTCATCACCAGAATGCCTGGATGAGGCTAGCCAATTAATCAAGTACAGTTTTTTCGACAAGCCTCCCCAATCTTCGATATGTGTGGTAGCAGACCAAACACACACTGTGTGCCACCTCACACAAGCCCTTGCTGGGATCGATACTAACAGCATGTCCTCTGGTGTTCCCATTCCTGGACTGCAGGCTCAGAGGGATTTGGCTAGGGAGAGGATGAGGCAGCTGAGTCTTGGTTAGATCTTCCCACACTGGCTGTGGCACGAGTCCTCAAGCCTTCCAGGGAGGTGGTTTTATTTTCCCTCACATTCCCAAACTGCCTACATCTCATGCCACTTAAATCTTTCATCTATCTGCAGAATATTCATCTACACACTGCTACTCCCAAACGGCAGTTGTCTTCTGTGCCTGTAGAAAACTGAACAACATTAAACTGTACCAATTAACATGATTAATGACCTCTCCTCTATAGCATCTTGAGAGCAGTCAGCAGGTTTTCCTGTGGTACCTCAACCGTTCATCTTCGATCTCATTCTCATGAGCACAACTTTGCTTTGTTACAGATGCTCAGCAGAGAGAGTCGAGATTCTTCCCCAGCTCTCTCAACCTTCTCATTTTATTCTGGAAAGCATTTTCTGGGTCCTACATCTACTCCAAAAGGCCACATCTGTAGCCCTCTTTGCTAAAACATGAAGAGGTACGTGAGCACTGCTTTCTGTAAGATGTAAAGGGGTGAATGATCAATGCCCCTAGGGCAGCCCAGCTACTGTGGTCAGTACTATTGCATATCAATACCGTAAGAGTGAAACTATTATCGTAAGCTCATGTTAGTGTAAAATCATGGTAAAGTCATGCACACCTGTCATCACAGAAAAGCTGTATGCTCATTCCATTTCAAAGAGATGGGAGATTTCTCCCTCTTTAAAAAATAAAAAGGAAAAAAGCTGGAATTGCAGCCCCACACATCAGTACTTGCTGAAGCAGCTGCTGGTACACCAAGGACGCTGCCGCTACACTGTACGCTACAAAATAATTTCTCTTTCAAAATTTTTGCCTAGCCAATGATTTAATGCTATTAATGCTGGGAGCAGAACGCAAAATGAGTGCAAGAGGAAAAGAGACTAAGAAGGTCTGAGCACAGCCTGCTATCACTGTGGGATCTGGTAAACAGCACACAAGGAACCCACTTGCAAGTATCGCAGCCTATGGCCCCCATGGCTCCGAAACCTGCAGAGGGCTGGGCTCTTTCCCAAGCCCTGTTACACTAGGACTGGTGCTAGCACCAGTAGTAAAGCTCCGCCTCACTCAAAATGATGCAGAATTAGGTCAACCTCACTCACTCACTCTGATTAAAAAACACAAGCTGCATTTTAAGGGGGACGATACCTCATCACTGCTCCATCTGTTGGGAAAGGAAGGGCGCAGTCTCTTGATGCACACAATCTCCCGCATGTCCTCGTACGAGGGGTCACTGGGCACAAGGTCGTGGTACGGAAGCTGGTATTCCTCAACTATTCCTGGAAGAAGCAATTAGTTGCCTGTCACTTGCAGAAGACAACTCCCACTACCCTGTTCCCCTCCCATTTTGTAACAGATTGGCCATACTGTTTAACAGACGTACTTCTTAACAGGACTCCCCTGCCCTAGAAGTTTATTCCACAGACAAGTTCCAATGTAACCACTGCCCTGTAAAGACTGGCCAGGTGTCCTAATCAGAAAGCACAGCTACTGGCCAAGCAAGACAGTTTCTACCACTGCTGTCCAGTCCAGCAATCTCCAGTAAGTGATCACAGAAAAAACTAGTAGCATAGAGCCCGTATTAGAGTAATTTGGCAGGGAATTAACCTTGAATTAGGTCTCTCTCTCTTATCAGTGGACCTGATATATATTAAAGGGCATTTCTGTGCCTTTTCAGAACATGGCAAGGCACCATTCTTTGTGCACAGCGATGATGGCAAAAATATTACAGATTGACATCACATCATTGCAATACACTTTACCAGTTTGTAAACACAGGGATCATGTTGCTCATCAGTGAAATTCAGCTCCTCTAGGGAAAGCACAGAGTGAGCATGCAGCACAATACTGCAGGCTTTAAAGATCCATAAAGTCTGGTGAAGGTAGGATAGACCCGAGAGAGACGTGCTCTACTCTCACTTGCCACCAATCTGATAAGTAACTGCTGCCAAGTTATTTCTCTGCATTTAACTTTCCTCAGTGGCAAAATAGAGGTAATGACACCCATCATTTCTGCACTACACTGAACTCTATGTGCAGAAAGTACACATAGCCTACACACACAAGGATGGATCTATGTCCCAAGTCTGCAGCTGGCTGCACTGACTTATCTTTGCTGTCCCCACATTTGAATGCCTGGTATCAGAAGGAAATGAAGCACATCACTGGTGTGACAATGATGTAACAAGTGCCACTTCCCTCTATTATTTTTTTTTTACTTGTCCTGTAAACAGATTATTTATTTTAAATAGTGGCACAGCATACCTCCACGTTGTTCGTCCTCCTCCTTCTATTAAATTCTAACAAAACAAATAAATCCCTATTTTCTTTCTGCTAAATTAGCTGAATACCCCCAGACCAGAAGAAATGTGTCATGATTGGAAAAGGCCCCCAAATATGTTCCATACACCTTCTTCAATGTAGGCGTCCACTGCTTTCAAACGAGCCATTAAAACACAGTCTAAATCTTCGCTGTTGAACTAGCACTGACTGATGCTTTAAAAGAAGTTTCAGGAAGAGAATAGGTATTAAGAGTTACCTGTATTGTTTATCCACCTTTGTTTATTACAGTAAAAGCAATTACCCAGAGAAAAGGATGTAATGCCAGATTTGGATTATAAATGGGTTTCACTGACACAATTAAAAGCAATCTCCCAACCCTTTACCTCCTGAAACACATCTCCTTGCTATCTCCCAAAGGATGAGTCCAAAACTGTACATATCAGCCATGATGTATGACTGAAAGTGATTTCTGTTCAAGCTTTCATCCAGCACCTCAGGAGGCATATAGCGTTTTGTTCCTACACGGGTATTTGGAGGTATGTCTACCTCGTTTGTATCACTAGAAAAAAAAAAAAAAAAGAGAGAAGAGGAAAAAAGGGCATCAAACATGCAATTACGTGTCTTGAAGAGAAAGCAATTTAGATGGGACAAGTAGTAGATTCATACCACATCCACTCTCAAACAAGGTCAAAAGTAATGCATAATCTTAATGGAACAATTCGTACACGGAAAGCCTCTTAGTGTGAAGGCAACCCTCCTTAGAAGGCTGAGCCGCCTGAGGCTATGGTAAGTATTCCAATGAAGAACCACAATGGAGATGACTCAACAGGGATGCTGTAACTTTTGTGAGATTTCATTAGCATTAGCCTGAGCAATAAGGCTGGTGATAACAATCAAATCTTCATTAAATGCTGTTTTTCCAGCATACTCTACCACCTAATGCTTTAGTCTTAGCAATTAATGGAGGACACTAAATAGCTGGGGCAGAATCACTTAGCTACAGCAAATCAGATCTGCAAAGACAAGTCTTAACAACTTTTCCTGCATGCATTGTGTTTGATCTCTCCCAACCATTACACATCAAGATGGCAAACACAGATATAAATGTGTGAAAAAAACTAACCAAATGTGTCACACTTCACAGGTTGACCAGAAGAGACAATGTATGTCTAACAGGAAGCAAATTCCCATTAATTATGTGACTTTTTTTTTCTGATTAACTCAGATTCAGCTGTATCAATTTTAACATTCATTAAAAGTTTAATATATGATATATATTATGGTTTGCTTCAAAAGGTCCGTTTCCCTTTATCACCTTCAAAACATATATTAAACATGATGGATACAACAAAATCTCACAGAATAACTATAAAACTTCTGTAATTTTCTTCACCTACAGCATTTTTTTTCACCTACTGTTATATAAATGACAAAAAAAGCTGAGCCTGATATCACCAGTCACCTACAGAGTCATTAAATTATACATACGCATTTCTGTATACCTCCAAGAATGTAACATAAACCTAGTGACCTGCACCACCCTGCAATATTTCGAATAAACTAAGAAATACAGAGAACTTTACTAAACTCATTAGCTTCAGCAGAGCACAGCCCTTTCAACTCTTTTTTTTTGTTCCTGGTTGAGAAATGCTGTCTAAGGAATGATTTGGTATGAAAACAAGCAGAGTAAGTAAGACAAATTTCATTTGGACTGTAATAAATTTATATTTCACCTTCTTTTATAGTAACACTTGGTAGCTCCTAGTTCTTCGCTGTTCATACCTAAGCAGTGTGCTGCTCTGTACTTGTCAGGCAAGGCACACCTGCAAAGACTGAACTTCTTCCCTAAAACTTTTACAGTGAACTGTGTATTTCCAAGTTGTTGTTTTCTAGGCCCCTGTTCCTCAAAGTAAAAATATTCCTTTCCCATCTCCTAAAGAAAGGTCAGGTTCATAAAGGAAAAGCCTCGCCAAAAACCTGGCAGATAAGTGAATGGTGGGAAAAGCACATAAACCCAGCCTTTCCTTACACTGAACAACTTCAGTTCAAGATTTGTACAGAATTCTTAAAATTGTTTTTGATACTTCAGGGAGCGCACGGTTTCAAAGCTGACTTCTGAAACTGAAACCTTCGGTCTACGGCCATGTTTCTGTGCACAGAAAAATCAGAGACTCCGTAACACACGTCTCCACCACCAGGACCACTGCCAAGAACTCAAGCTCCTTTTGAACAGAGATGTCAGACAGCAGTGAATCCTTTATGAATCCCAGGAGTGAATAAGTCCTACTTGTCTGCTCTTTCTGAGCTGTTTAAGCACACAACCATTTTTTAAAAATCAAATTTAAAAGCCATTTAAAAAATCAAATCTATACTTTCGCAATTTGATTTGTAGGAAATGAAACAAAAGACAGCACAAATGGGGTGCTTTTCAATAAATCCCAATTAGTAACTTGTGCAAATGATTAGTATTTTTCTATATAGGTTGTGAGTGAATTATCTTGGATCAGACAAGCTGAAAGCTTCAGTGACAAGTTTACAGACATGACTTCAACCTATCAGCGCTACGTCCTTTTAGCATGTGGTAGCAATAGTCAGGTTGCTACTGAAGGCTAAGTGAGGGAAACAGAACCTTTACGCAAATGCAATTAATGTGCTCAGTAATTAAAAAGTGACTATTTATACACCTGCATTATGTGTTTATGTGACATTCTCACCCACACAGGTATCCCCACCTCACATACAGGTGAGCATAACCTGAAAGGTAGGCACACATACACTGCAGATGCTTACTCACACACGCACACTTGCTCAGACAATTAAACCAGCGTCTGCATCTGATTTACCAACCTCTTCTCACCTTCCCTACTTCTACTCACCTGATAAATTTAACAGCCAAGCCCAAATCTGCTATACAGCAGGTACCATTCTTTTTCACCAGGATATTCTTACTTTTTAGGTCACGGTGGGCAATAGCAGGTTTGCCCTGAGTACTGAAGATCTCAGTGTGCAGGTGGCACAAGCCACTAACAGAGGAGTAAGCCAGTTTTAGCATAGCTTTTGTGTCCAAGGTAGTAGATTTTAGATAATCATAAAGTGAGCCATTCTCATGGTAGTCAGTGATGAGATACAGCTGGGTCCAAGATCCTGTACCTTTAATGTCTGCAGCAATGAATCCTGCAAAAAAAAAAAAAAAAAGAGACTTTCAAGTTAATATTTCTCATGGCTTTTCTTGACTGCTCAGAACTCTGGACTGTCAGCCACTTCAATATTTTTATTTTATTAATATATTGGATTTCTTTCATCTTCCTTCCATGCAACTATGCCTCACCTCATAGCCTTTAACATATTTTCAGAAAGCCCAGATATGGAAATACAGGTGGCAGAAACAGACATGTGGTCTTTGGAGTAACAGTCCCCAAACCTCATTATTTTTGAACTTTTATTTATGTTTCAGTAATTCTTGAAACATCTGTCTTCTGAAACATGCTGGGTGGCTAATTGCAAAGCACAGCAGGTAACAAAGCACATAGGAAAGGGCATCAGACAACAGCAAATAAAAATTATTAAACTTAAACTGCATACTACCAAACAACTCTTTTTAATTTCACTCACCAAGGATATTTTCGTGTCTCATCAGGACAGTCTGGTAGATTTCTGTTTCTCTGAACCAGCTGGCCTCCTCCGTGGTAAAAAACACTTTCACCGCTACCTTTTCACCACGCCACTTTCCCATCCAGACTTCTCCGTAGCGACCTTTCCCAATCTGCTTTACCATCTGAATCTGTTTTGCAATAGTCCTTTGAACCTGTGAAATGCCAAAATGGGTGGTTACAGCTTCCTCCACAGAAACCTTCTGCGTTCACCTCCCTCCTGTGCAGCAAGCCTGGTGAAAGGGGAATACAGAGCCATTGCAACATGGATTTCAGCAAAGCTCCACAATGTGGATGCTCCCCGTTGCCCCCAGGACGCAGTGCTGCTGAGACCATTCCTGCTACTGTGAAGAAGCCTTTCCATACACTCCCAAAATGCACCGTTGCCTCTCAGGAAAGTAAATCAGTCTGTTGAAGGAAACATTTGGCTACAAGGACTGGCATTTTTATTTTCTTGTAGGAGACTGCCATTTTGTGGAAATTTTTTTTGTCATTTTTGGAAGAGCTTTGACAGAAAACACTCCCAGCCACTCCAACCCAAATCAAATTCCAAAGGGGTAGGTAACACATTTTTAATTAAAATGGGGATATTTGTTACATGCTCAAAGCCGTTGAGACTCAAGGCTAGGGCTCACAAAAGCCAAAAGCATAGCAGCCCTCCAAACCTAGCAAAATTACTGACAGCAGCCTCCTATCACCTTCCTTGAAAATCCTATGCATAATGATTTCAGAACAAATTCAGCGTTAGGAACCTCAACCACTACTTACACAGTTAGAACCCACGTGCTTACATTAATATTAATAATCATCATTACATAGTAATCAAAAGTAAGATTTTTTTTTTTTCTAAAGATATGACAGGAGAGATTTAAATCTGCCCTTTCTAGTGTCTGTACCAGCTTTGCCAGTGGCTGTACTGTGAACTGATGCAAAAGTCAATCCATTTGTGCAGCTGTAGCATAAGATCAATGTACTTGGCAGCATTGCAGAGATACCCTTCATAAGGATGGCAGACCTCACGTAGCAGATGGACTGATTCTACATTTAACAACCTTTTATGACTACAAAAAATCTTGGACAAATGGAGGTTAATATATTCTGATAGGATTGGAGCGTGCCTGCGGATGACATATTTCTAGAAGTTCACAAATGAAAACTCAAGTAGATGTTGCAACAAAACCCACTGGTGGTCAGGGCTGACTCAGCCTCACCCTGTAAAAGGAGATTAACATGTCACGCTCTTGTGCTCCAGTATGGCCAGTTCAATCCACAGCTGAATGATTTTTGGTTTAGTAGGGATCTCACCAGATTTTGCAGGAAAGTAACTTACAGCCTCCACTTCAAGGAGTTTTTATCTGGCCCAAGCAACTGGAAAAATCTGGACAAGGGCAAATCCAGCGTCTCTTGGTTTTGCCACCATCCATATACAAATTTCTAGCAGTTTACTAGAGCAAGTGTGCACTGTCTGAATTTCTATGAATCATATACATTTCCTTTAATCCCAAATATTTTTGTGATCTTGCCTGACAGACATGATCAAAACTTGATTTTAAAATCATTTGTTTCCTTTGTTATCCTTGGGAGGTTCAGTGGAAACTACTAGTTTAGTAATGCAGAGCAGGACTGCCACAACCCCACTGCAGCATGAAGGTATGTCCAAAGATGAACTCAAAACCTATTAGGTAAAGTCTATTGTAATTTGTTTTGTAAATAAATTACTGGGTTTCATTATCAGACAATTTAAAGAAGAAAAACACAGAGTGGCATTTATGCAAAGCTAGTTCAAAAGTCCTAGCTTTCTTCTGTCATTTAAACCAAATTCCATTTTTTCAGCCCTCCAATGTATTAGACTTCCAAGATGATGGCTTCAGTGCCATCATTTTTTATTAGCATCAGTGAAAGCCAACAACAGAGATCAGCCCTACCTTTTAAAATTGACTTATTCTCTTTTATACCCTCGTATAGTGATTGAACAATAGTTGTATTACATTGGATTTTTGCTGTAACATTTTGTAATGTCATTTTAGCATTGTTGCTTTCTATTTCACCCATTTTAAAAATGCATCCTGAACAGTAATGCAGTTATAGCAAATAACTTCATTTCTGTAAATATATGTAACGGCATCATAAAGTATGTGGAATTACAATACTTAATGATGAAAAGTTCCTTATTAAATTAGATTAAGAAAATGAAAAACACATTTCTTTATGTGTTTTCAGGTGGCAGAATACTATGTGAAGGACCTTAACCTGGTTTCCTCTTGCTAGAACTGGTCAAGCAATTTCCTATGAATGATTTATTTTAAGGAATCTAGCCCTTTCTTGAATCATAAATTGATCATGATTTCTAAAATAAATCAGTTAACCAAAATTGCTGGATGAACTGACTTCACAAACATGCTGAATGATGCATTCATGTGAATTATTTACACTGAATGGGGTTGTTTTTTTTAAAATTTTCAAATCTGTGTATTTTGCTGCTTGATCTCTGTGAGCAGCCAGGTAAGGTTACATGGACCTGCTTCCTCTCCCTGACTGGAATCAATCCAATTACCAATTATTTCTACTTTCTGCGTTCTATTTTTCTGATGTTCAGCTAAATGCACTCAGCTACTGCAGATGAAAATTCAAACAAACCAACCTTTCGTAACTTTAGTATTTTGAACAGAGAACTGCATACTTACGGCTGGGATACAGTCCATTGAAAAGCAAAATACATTGGAAGAGGAATAAGGAAAAAAATACACGAAAAGGTAGAGACCAAACTGTAATTCAGCAAACTCTTCACACAGACCACTGAAATAAATGTCCCTAATGTCTAATTTCCTTCCCTGATTTTGCATATGGATCCACAGGGGCAACAGCTTTGCCTACACTCCTTGCTGTGCCAAGGCCAAGGGGGGTCTTGCCTGCGCGGACTTGACTGTGCACCCCGGTTTGTTGGCTCAAAGCTTTTATTTACAACTTCCTGGTTTAAAATTTGATTGGCAGCATTTGACCTGCAGCAAACCTTTCTGTCAGAGCCATGGACAGGTCAGGAGAAAGAAAACTTGAATGTCAAAGCATTGATAAAAACTCGGTTAAAGCTTGTTTTTGGTATCATATTTGTAGTCATTAGAATAAATGTTCTGCACAGAAGGAATACATTACTGTTTAGCATAAAGTGACATTTTGTAATAAATATGCATCTTACTTTCCTGAAATAATAACTTTGGATGTTTCAGTCTTTGAGTAAGAAATAATAGAGTTAAAATGAAGCTCTTCCACAATAAAGTCTACAGCATTACCAGGCACTTTCTATATACTTGTTTTAGACATGGGCCCAGAGGAATTAATCTGTGCATTTCTAGTGAGGCTGTAGTGGTTGTAGCTGTCAGGGAAATGCAGTAAACATCTATTACCAAGCACAAGATTCATTATAGCTCTCGTTTTTCTTCTCTTCCACAGAAAATCACTACTCAAGGGGAAAGTCTGAGGGGAAAATGTATGCATTTTCATAGGCAAACAGAGAAGGGAAAAGAGTGCCTTCAGGAAGTGGCTCCAAAGTCTCTAGGCTTGAGAGAGGAGAGAGGAGGACTGGCAGAAGAGGGGATGGATTCTGTTTCAGAGAGGACTGGCACAGCTCTGAGAGCTACTGAGCAATGACCAGCTGGGATGCCACCTTGGCCATTACAGCAGTTAATTAGCAGAAGTCAGTTTTTCTGTCCGCCGCAAGAACAGACCTGGAGACACCAGGAAGACCATAGCTCCCATCTTCAACCAGCTCACAGAGACAGAGGAAGGCATAAAGCAAAATGGTCACAACCAGCATTGCTCCAGCTTTACTGTCTCAAGGGCATCCTGGGATGAAGTATGGAGCCATGCACTGCTATGAGGTGCCCCAGGGCACCTGCTGCCCACGTGGGCTGCTGGAAACACATCCTCTCAGAGAAGAACAACCAAGTTCCTTGTGTTTTCTCTAAATTATTGTATTATTTCTATCACTCTGACAGGTAGGAGCACCAAATGCAGACCAAGAACTTGACATGGCAGATGTTATGCAAAAAAACCCCCCAAAAAACAAAGCAAAAAAAGCAAGAATCCCTCACAATTAATTCAATTGGAAGCACTCATTAGGAATGCTTCTAAATCGTAAGCATAATCCCTTCCTTTCCATGACTACTAGAGGGACACTGGCATGGGAAATAAATGACAGCTTTCTTAAAGCGTAGACCAAAATGATGGAGTTTCTCTCAACAGAGAAAACTACTGCAGGTTTTCCATGCCCAGCACGAGTCACAGCACCCACTTGCCAGCTTGGCTTTTCTTCTCAGCAGTTATGTTAATTGTCAGAAAATGGGACTTAAAAAAACCCCAGAACTTTATTTAAATGGGACTCTAAGAACTTTTTCCTGACAGAACAAATCGAGTTTAGTCAGATTTTCACCAGCCACTCATCCTATTGCTTCATTTTAAGGAATTATAAAACTTCCCATTTTATTTCTTCTTTAGGGTGCAGAAAAAAGATGTGTGGGCAAAAACCAGATAGATAGTACATAGTACTTGGAAACCAGACAACATCTACAGTAATAGGATCACTACAAACTAATAGGTTTGGCCGACAGGAGGGACAGATCATCTCTGAAAAATGAACTCTAATTAATTTTCTCAGAGGCAGTACTTTAAATAAGTAACCTGGCCTTTTTTTTTCAGTGCTAAAAAACAACGGTGACCCTGAGAAACAAAAAGCCCTGGTGAACAGGGCTGTTTTGCCACAGAAAGCACAACTTCTGCCTTTTCAGCAGGTGAGCTCGGGGGGCTCGGTCGTGCTGGAGTCGGTTCAGAAATAATTACCAGCTCCATCCCTGTGCCTTTAACCTTTGAGACTGCCACACTACAAGGAAAAATGATTCGCTCTCAACTTCTGAATGCAAACTGAAGTCTACACACAAAAAGCTTCCAGGACTGATAAATTACAGTTCCCTTCACATAAAGACGATGTGTCAGTGTTTGAAATGCTATGGTGTGTTGCACATAAAAAGCAAGAAAATAAGATCAGCAGGCCAGATGCTGTCCTGTACACTGGGGTAAATCCTAAGGTATTTCTGTGAGCTCTATTAGCCTGTACTTATGCTATGGTATCTAAACTAAGGAAGGCTTAGTCTACAGGAAAAGAAGTCTCCTGCTTCCAGAGCAGCTGTTCTCCAGCTTAAATCTTTGTAATTTCTGGGAGAAATAAAAACCGTAAAAAAACCCCTGAGGACACATAAATATAACTTTTTGTGCCTCATTTTGTTTTGTTCCTCTGCTCATCTTTCCTTTTCAACTTACATTAAAATAATATTACTTCCTTACCAGGAGAGGGAGCCCGGAGCCGCTCCCTGAGCTCTGGGACTGCTCGATCAAATCCTTCAGGGACTCTCCCGGGGGAATGTAGGTCTCATCCTGCTCCAGCCCAATGCTGTAGTGCGGCCTCGTCTCTTGGCGTTTGTATCTGCCGTTTCACATGAAAGTGAAATTAGCTTTGAATACAATGAACACATATGCAATGAATAACGCACATCATCCTTCACCATTGCTTCATTTGTAGACTCACATCTTCTTCTGCTTCCCCGAGGAATATGCTGGACTTACTGCTCAAAATGTTCTATTTTATTTTTAGCAACCGTTTTCAGCATCAAAACTCTCACTATAAAACTCAAAGACCGTGCAATTTGGTGTAAGCTTGTAAAGAAACCAAATATTTTTCTTTCAGAAACTTAAAATATGTTTGAAACACAGACCAAGCAAATACCCAGTTTTATTTTACTGACTGCAGTGGATCTTTTAGGAGCCAGAGGAGGTAAGGTCATGGAATCTGGGACTATTTAAAAAACATGTCAAATTATTTAAACATAATGTATGTAGATTATGGTAACATTCTAGATACATTTACTTACATTCCTCTATCCCTCTCTTTTTTACGATCAGTTCTTCACCACATAAACACACTTAGAAGCCTCAGGTTTATTTACCCTATATAAAATTTTTCCTGTGGCCTTCTCAGACTCAGTAAGGAGTAATCTGTGCTTCTACCTGAATGACTTTCTAGGATGTTGGGCAAAAGATGCTATATGAAATACATCACACCTGTGGCTAGCATGAATAAAATGCACGTTTTTCCTCATCATAAAATTACAGTTTCTCACTTCTTTTCCTTAAGGTTCACTTCAGTTTTTTCAAATTCCTAAGTCTGTGAAAACATAAATGTTGGGAGGATCATTAACAAGCTGGTAAAGTATTCCTTATTTACCTGAAGTAGCAGAATATGATGATAAGCACCAGAAGTATACTGCAAACAGTCACTGAGATCAGCAGGGCCTTGTGGTGAATGTTTCCTTCAGCAAAGTCTGGGGTTAAAAACAAGGAAGGTGGAAAATTTGGAAAGGGAGGTGGTACAAAGTCACTATCAAAAGACACACATGCCTTAAAAAGTACAGCAAGCACAAGATCATTTCCTTTCTTTTCTACCGAAGTCCTGTACAAAATACCCCTGGTTTCCCCAGACATTTTGTGCCCTTCCTTTTGACTGCCACTGACCAGGGCAGAACCAGCACCTCTAAAAGCGTATTTGATTTTTCAGCCCTAACTCAGGCAAAACAGCGCCTTGATTTGCAATTCCCTGTTTGGCTCTAAATGAAAAATCAATTAAGACCCATAACTCTGCATCTTAATCTAAGTGACCAGCCAGGACATAGAAAAAAAGCCTCTATCTTAAATCACTCTTCTTAAGTAGCATCCTATCAAGCCGTTAATATATAAAAAAAATAATGAATAATTGCATTTATCCCAGGAGGGGGGGAAACAGCAGACCATCCAACCCCCAAGAAAGCAGGCCACAAGAGGCTTTGAAAGTATATTTCCATCACTGCAGAATAATCCATCTCTTGGATCCTGTTTTAAACACCTGAGCAGGAATTTTTTCCTCCATTCGCTCTATAGCAGCCCTGCGTGCCAGCAAATCCTTCCTATGCTTCTGGGCAAAACTACCCTTCCAGCAGCTATTCTGCAAAACACTTTGAAAATTAAATATATTAAATAACTTGTAGAAAATGCCGTCATGTAAAAACTATGAAAACGTTTCAGTCAATCCTTGCATGGGAGGCCCATATTCTCCTTTACAGTACACCATTAATCTCCAAATTTGTATTCTCAACTCTGGCAAGCAAGTCTGACATTCATGCATGCTCCCCTGCTGAAAAACCAAGAAACCTACCACTATTCTTTTTTAACCTCCCCTGCCCCCCAAACTCTCAAAATTATGGTATTTCAGAATGTAAATGCACATACTGCCCTCCCAAAATTGCTATCTGGTATAACGCAAATGAGGACTATGTTTTCTGAAGCCCTTCCAGCCTTGCTGTCCTGCATCTTTCATGCTAATGCCCAACACAGCATAAAACACAAGAAATCTATCCGTATCGACTCATCCTGGAACGGCACTATTACATTTCAGATTTACAAGGGTAATGAGACAAGCAGATTCCTAAGAGACTCTTGGTTTACTGTCCGGCTCTTTTATTTTAAAGGTCCCAACTCTCCTTCTGTTTTTTGCCCCAAACTATTTTTTTCCTTCCCCTTTCCGCTACAAACAGAGATTACCTACCAGCACGCCTTTTGATCACACTGGTCATGTTTTAACCCCCCATTACCTGCTCCAGGAGCATTAACGATGTAAACATTCAAGACATGGCCAATGCCTTTGAAAGGGGACACTGACACGATGTCTATCAGGAAAACACCGGAGCCCATCATTCTCCCTGCCACAGCAGATTTCTACCTGGCCTGCCACTCCGAGTGGGCTGTGAGCCGAAACTGAGAGCCCCCTGGGGAACCCTGACCGCTCGGCAGGGCTAAGGGCTCCAGTTCATGCTTCCTAAGCAGCCTGTTTCAGCCAGCCATTTCCCTCTAAAACATGTGGTTTGTAACAGTTTAAAATGTCACGGCCCATCAGCAGAGGAGAGGATAAACAGAGCACGCAGACCATACAGAGGGATTTTACACCTACGAGAAACCTGGGTATCTGTCCGCAGCTATAGTTTTCCCACTTCACAGAATAAGTCACCCTGGAAGATGGGCTTTTGGGCTCAGCAGTACCAAAGGCTGATGTCAGATGCAGAGGGAGCCATACAGATCCCTTACTCATACTTCTGAACACTAGGCATTGAAGCCATGGCAGTCTGCGCATTTACATACACACGCAATATGTTGCAAAAATTATTGAACTTGTAAAGCGTCCACACTGTTCCTGCTGCCTGCGTGTGTGTCCTCATATGTTCATTTGGGAGAGGGATGATAAAGGTGCTGAAATCTTGAATGAAATTCCAAGCATTTTTAGGGTTTAAGTGATCCAAACCCTGTTCTCAATGTTTCTAACGGGCTTCTCCTATTCAGAAAAGTAAATAAATGCAGTTTGAGTTGCCCATAGGCCAGAAGGCATTTTGGAAGAGCCGTGTAGCTCTCAAACAAACTTTGGACTCTAACACAGCAAAATTTTTCGGTACCTAAATGCAACTATGTGAAGCAAGTGCAAGGAAAGCGTGCAAGACAGAAAGGAACATGCCTTGACCTCTGTGCCGGGAGTGGCTGATGCGCACTGCAGCAGCAGCGATGCTTATGCTCTTGCAGCAGGTGATGTCCCCCATGCTGGCAGTGTCAGCTAACATAGCTTTAGCAGTGGTTTGCTGTGCACTGCATGGGATGTAACTGGCTCTCACAGGAGAGGAGAATAACTTCCATATGTCTTTATATTTATTTGGCTATGTACGATGAGAGGTAAAACTGACGATAAGTGAGCAATGGTTTCACCTTTCAAATACTTTCTGCATTTTCGAAGCATTTCGGCAGAATTTCATTTGTTTGCTTACTGGAGGACTTTATAAACCCGCTGGTGCACAAACAACACAAGATTAGAAGCACACCCCCATTCCTACACCAGCAATGTTTGTTCTGCTGAAAAAAGCCAGGCTGGTGCTGCTGGAGACCAGCTCCTTTCTCCTCCTACAGCCCATGCTGTTCTCATAGAGCAGCAGGACAAACCAACCTCTCCCTGCATCATCTTTGGCACCTCCTTGACCAGGCAGAGGGATGGGGCAGCTCAGCTGTGAGTCTGCTTGATCACTGGCTCCTGGGCTCTGTGGTGAAGACTGTCATGGGTACCAGTCAGTGCCAGTTTGCATGATGGAGATACTCTGTCCTTTAAAAAGTCCAGTGCTGTGCTTTTTAATGTTAGGTTACTTGGCAACTGCAACGTGCCAAGCAGCAGGGTTATGAGAATAAGCAGTAGCTTCCATGGAGGCAGCAGTGAGCGATTACCAGGAGCATGGTGGGGGCAGCACAAAACAAACATGCAGTAGATTTAGGAAGCTTTTTCACGTACTTTGGCTGGCCCAGCAAACAGCACATTAACAGTTTTATATCGTATGAACACAGTTGTGCGTGCTGGTGTCAGTGGTGAGCAGCACAGAAAGGGAGAGATGGCAACAAAAGGAGGGTCTTCGATGATACCAAGCTGCTTCTCAGTTATTTTCCCATGTTTTTCCCCTCCTCCACCATTTGCTCCCCTCACTCTGCCATCCGCAGGACCTTGCTGAGCAGTGCATTGAAAATGCCACCCAGCAGGTTCAAGGGAGAAGTCAGCATATCAAAGGGAGAGGAGGTTCTCCTCCCTCCCCAGGTCCCTCCAGTTCACAATGTTACGGTTATCCAAGTAAAAACTGCAGTGAAATCTGAGGCGTGGAGACTGTGTGCACACACCAAACCCCATCATTCCTCCAATCATTCCCTTGCCCATTCATCATGAGCTCTACAGGCAGGGAGCCAGACACGGTGGCACCACCACTTCTGCTTATATAGGCTCTAAATCAGTAAAGACATATTTCTCCTTTTGACTGGTCTCAGCCTGTGCTTTTGCTGGGATTTCCAGGAATATCTTTTATTGTTTAAAGCAGAGGTGTTGTATGAGACCCAATTATGACTCTCATTTCCTTAGTAAGACAGATGTACAGCTGGGATCAGGACTTCATGGTTTCTCTGGGGTATTTTCTCCTGCTAGTTCTGTACTGAGATGAGCTCAAAACTTAGGCTTAGCTGTTGTTTCTTCCATCTTGCTTAACAAGCCTTGCTTTGACCAGTGCTAATTCTTCTGGCTCCCACTTTTGTGCATATGGTCCTCCTTTCTTTTTGTGGGGGTGGGAGGGGGTGGCGTGGGGGGTAAAACCCACTTTCCAGCACATGCCAGGTCTGGAAAAGCACTTTGAGAAACACAAGTTGCTTGCCTTTGTAGATGTTACCTTGGTGCATAGGTTAATTTGCAGTTCAACAACCTCTGACCTGCAGCTGGATGCTCTCCTTAGACTCTGTTTCCCATGAGATATGACCCCAGACATAAGTTCATCAGAAGCCAAATTTCTGTTTGCTTTTTTCAGTGCTGAGGAAGATACATATTTTTCATGGAAACCTGGAGGTCAGAGGGTTGTTCCTAGAAGCTTGCTTTTAAGTTTATCTTCTCTTTCTTGGTACTTGCAATTTATGTTAAATTTAATATACAATTCTAACAGTACTTAGTCAATCACAGCCTAATCTAAATGTTTCCAATAGAAACAGTGATCACAGCCATAGTACTGGGCACTGGCAGCAGCGTGTATTTGCACCTGGTTGCAGTGAGGATCTACAGTGTAAACTATGTTTTTTCTCTGAGCTTTCATACCAGGGTGCTGCACTGACAAATTCAAACAGGCCTAAAAATAGACACCAAGAATGGCCTATGTACTTAAGGCTTTAATAACAGTGCTGACTTCAGCCCTGTCCAGCCACATTTAATAAACCAGCTCCTGAAATGTATTTCCACAATATACTATCAGGATACTGGTAGTGCGAGAGTTTATTTCAAACAAAAGCCTTCCGAATATGTGGAATGAATATATCACCTTCTGTTTGTCATGCTAAAATAGACAACTTTGCACAGAGCAGCTAGAATCCTGTTCCACCTCTCTGAAATTTTTCTTTCAACAAATATTCCCTCTGCTGTTTAATGGGTCTGCCACCATGGCACCCAAGTGATGCTTTATTTACCCCATATGCACACAGAGCAAAACCAACATCGATCCGAACAACTTCTGCCACTACAAAAAGCTTGTTTTATTGCTTTCTGTATAAACAGCAGATAGTATTGCCAAATAACTACAATCTTAACAAGGCAGATGTTTAGTGCTAGGCGTTGGTTCAGTATTCTTAAGTAGTTTTAATGTAGAATAAACTCAGCCAGCAGCAAGAAGAAATCAAGGCAGTGTTTTCCAAACTGAAATGATATTTATTGATATACTAAGTAAGTGTGAACAAATACTGACTTGTTCTTGGAGCTTCTCTCTCAGTCCAAAGAACTTTTTAAAATGAAAAAAACCAAACAGTAGTACATAACTCTTATGTTGGAAGCCAGAATTTTATGAGGTTTCGCTGACTTATTGGCTTGCTAGTAAACAGTGAAATATTTACATACTACTCTCCATAGGCCTGATTCTGCAGCCCATCTGTGCAGAATTTCATAGGTGTGAAGGGAACAGCTTACATGAGGGAATGCTTTCTCTGAGCATGCCTCTGCATAGGTATCTGATGTTTGTGTAATTAAGACTGCACCTACACACTGATCTGGATTTTAAACTCAGAACGCCACGTTACAAAATCTCCTGCAACCCTGAACTGACTCTCGCAGGCAAAACTCCATGCTGACCACCACAAATCTTGCCAATGCCAAGAGTTTATCATGGATGAATTCATACTTACTTAGGAATACATTTCTACAGAACGTGTTCTGCAACATCCATCCTAAATAGTGTTACCAGCTTTCAGAAAGTGAAGTTCAAACAAACGAACGAAAAAGCTAAAACCTTGCCCCAGAATCTACTAAGTTAATACATGTTAATTTGTTCTCAAATAAAAAACAAAAAAAAAATAATCAGTGCATGAGTTCTTATTTTACATTCTATTTACAGCTACATTTTTCAAGCAGAAGATCTGCTTTAGTGGCTAGTTATTGTCCTAGTGCTGGATTATCAGGTCTTTTAAAAAAGAAAAGCTTAATGGACTTCAGTCAACTTGAACTGAATGATTAACCACTGGAGACCCGGTCCCAGATGGGAATTATGAACAACATCGATGCGTGTTGCAGGGACTAGAAAGAGGATTCAATTGTACTATCGGGCTAAAACCACACACAGCATGAGACATCCTCTGCCATGACTGACCTGAGTCTCTGGGATGATGTCTGAGAGCCAGCAGGTCAGTGCTAGGACAATATTGTGTGACTGCTGCACCTGGTACTCACTGCGTGTATGCAACTTGGAGTAACAGCAAGTGTCAGCAACCGCGGGACAAGGCACCGCTCCCCACATGACCTATAGGAATTCTGTGATACTATTTAATGCAATTCATCTCTCTAATCAGGTGCAGCTGAAGGGGAGTGCATGGGTTTTGGCTTTGTCCCATCCTAAGGCACAAAGAGCAACAACAGGAAAAGATCAGTTTGGGACTGGATTTGCTTTGCCTTACCTCGATTTTTCAGGGGTGGCAGCGTAGGGTGAAGGTGTTTGTTACAGTAATCCTGGCCTGTGCAACATTCAATAGATCTTCTTTGGTGTGGAATAGGAGTGTCCTGCAACAATTTGGCAGAAAGCAAATTAATTATCTGTGTTGTAAACACACACCGTCATTCTGGCACTTGAGAAAGATGCACTTGCTAACTGGACCGCAGTCGGTTACCGATTTCTAGGACATGTGGAGTAAGGATTTCTGCCACAGAGCATTTCCAGCAACATTTCATCTAGGTAATTAAAAGATTAATTCACCCCTAATGTATTTCTGCTGGTGCCCTAGTGCTGCAGAAGGGACTGATTCACTCTGTTGGTGCACGACAGAACTGTGAAGGTCACATAAGTCCATCAGTTAGACTTACATTACAAAAATAAGTTAACGCGGGTATTCAAAACAATTTAGCCATAATAATACAGAAACTACTGTGTGGACTAATTTAGCTGCTGCTTCTGCTCTTTTGGGAAGCTGGGTAAAATACCTTCTATGGACCTTGACACTTAGACTGTTCCTGTACTTATGTAAAATAATTTAAGCAAATGTTAGGAAAGGCAAACACTTTAGAGCCACCTTGCTCCCTTGCCCATACCCCTTCCATTCCTGCAGTGAGATTTGCTCTCCATCAGGTGATCACTGTGCCTGAAGGGAATTTCTGGCACCAGAAATACTAAACCAAGGTGCAACTGCATGTAAGATATAAAGGTTGCTGCAGTCCATCAAATAACATCCTAACAAACTTTAGCTTCCATGGAGACTTCAGGAATTATGACTGCATTTCTCTAAATTCAAACTTCCCCTGAGAAGTGCAAAAACCAAAAACTTAAGTCATGGTTAGGAGCAGCTATAATATCACCATTCGGGGATATAAATGCACTCCCCTCAGCAATGAATGCGAAGTAACTATCCGCCAAATGAACAGAAGTGAAAAGTATGGGCATAATAATTGTAAAAGTTCACCGCACTTCAACTGAAAGCTACCAAAAGAAGCCAAGCGACACTGGCAGCAAATGCTTGCTTACCCGACACTGGAAGTCTGAGCCCTCTAATCCAAGACATCCCTTGGTAACTAAATGTCCACCGGACTCATCTTCCTCTATTATGGTGAAGCAGTAGCCATCAGTGCTGAGGGTTGGAAAGAAAGAATCAGGAGAAGGCTCTGAGGAGAAAAAAGTGCTGCTGAATATAGACTTAAACTTTGTTCCTTGCAAGGCAAATCTGCCATGAACAAACTGAGGCACTAATGCAGGCTGGAAGGCTCAGGCAGCCCAGAAAACCTCTCGCAATGCAGTCCAAGAGCCGACAGCACTGTGGACAAGCTCCTGCACACACAAGGGAGGCTCTGCCTGGGAGCTGACACACTTACCTTTCCAATATTTCACAGCTATGAACCCCACTAACAAACACGTCAATTCTCTGCCTAAGGTCATTCGTGTATCAAGACTTTGGAGATGTATATAAACACAAACATCAACGCTACAGCAGGTCTGCCTTGTGCGTTCAAACAAGGCGTGGATATTTGCACCAGGGTGGAGACCTGAAGAAAGTAACATTTTGAGACACTAAATGTAAAATATTATTAAGAGTGATTTGTGATTCCTGTTTTAACCATACCACAAACTGTGACGCTCTTGCCTATGAGTCCTTGAGTTATCATCAACCCTTTCATAACTGTTTACTTGGGTTATAAGGCTAAAGTGATCCATAATGCTTCCGTTTACAAGAACATGCACCAGGGAGGACAAGTATACTTACAGATGGCTAGATGGTGCTGGTGATAAATGTCCTTCCTCGATGAAGGTCAAATGCCTGAATACTATGGAACGAGGGGGAGGAGGGCACGAAAAGGGTACGTTTTACTGAGACTGCTGTATATTAATTTCTCAGCATGTCACGTGTGTAAGAAACACAAATTAGCTTCTTTGAAGGAAGATCATCCAAAACCAAAGAAAAACTCTTTAATATAAGACATTTAAGTCACATAAAAATAAAACATTCTGTTAATTTCTCCAGGAAAAGAACACTGGTTATGATTTGCAATGAGCATTTTTCAGAAGAGAAGAACCAAACTCAGTTAAAACAAGGAAATAAAAAGAAAAAAGGATTAGAAAATTTAAACATAGCAAAATTTCATATTATTTGCTCCTTGAATGAAAGAAAAGTCTGAGAGAGCAACAGCAGCAAAGGCAATGAAGATGTAAGAAACAAGAGGCACAGTTACACGTATAAGAGATTAACACAATTTGTAAGTATTAGCTACACGACAGAGAGATGCTGCATAGGATCATGTCAAACAGATGCTGTGGCATATTTTTATATTAGTGGTGCAGGGTCTAGCCACAGTAAGCTTATTACTTCAAATAATAATCTATCGTGGGCTACTGACTTTGGATTTGAAAAGTAAACAGTTGCATGTTACAAATTACTTTCCTGGAGAAGCAAGCGATGACTTCTACCCTTCTTTGACATTATGCATACAAGTAAGGCAAAGGAGACAGCAACCCCTCTGGGTACCAACCACCTTGATTTTATTCCTTAAGCTTAAAAGATAGGAACAATAGGATTGCCAAGACCAGAGACTTTAAGGAATCCATTAGAGTAGAATATTGTATTAGATTAGATTTTATTTGTTTGCATGGTGCCTTTGATCCAAAGTAATGAGTAAGTTTAACCCAGGGGACAGAGCAACAAACCAATAAATTGCAATCGAGTAAAACACAAAAATGAACTCCGTAGCTAACAGTTCCCAGCAAAAAACCCACACACAAACAAGGGAAAGCAGGGGAATGGAAATTGTTTGCAAATGGGAAAAAAGAAGCAGGAAAGTCACCCGTTTTATTTCCCTTTTTTTCTGACTTGCCATGGGACTCAGATTCTTAGCTCATTTCTGAGAATTAAATTCAGGCTCCTCAAGCATTTTAGTCCCTCTGAAAATTTTACTTCAAATTTAAAAAGATAAACATAATTAGATTGGATAGAGCAAAATTAAAAAGTTATAAAGTTCCAGCAATAAGGATAAATCACGTTCTTTACAGACAATGGTAATGAAGGAAAAGTGTGAGAATTAAAAATAGCAAAACTGAGCAAAATAAGCATTAGTACCACTTGTTTCTACCTCTAAGAAAAAAATAAAGACATTTTCATGCAACCTAAGAACTCATTATCTTACCGAAAATTTCTCAGGTGTGTGGGCAAGAGGTAGAAGTGACTCTTCTGAAGAGAAAGAAGTATCTCTACCTGCTTCCCCCCTCCTGCCCCCAACCTGTTCTCCAGGTTCACAGGATGTCAGAAGGACCACACACTGCAAGTAAAGGGCAGGGCATACTCCTGCCGGTTTATTGATGACCCTACCTCGTACCTGCCTATGGTAGAAATGAAACTGTTCCTACTATTAGAACAAGACAGAAATAAGTCAGGTAAGTCTGCATCGTCTCCGGGTTTATGTTTATTTTGGTGACTGCACAAATGGAAACGTATGTACATCATTGATACACGCAAAGCAAAACAAAAAATCTATTCTCTATTTCCAAGCAAAAATGTGTAGTACAGAATTATTATTTTCTTAAACTTTGTAATTTGAATTCTGTGTAATTTAATTCCGTGAATGGTGTGTAAAGAAGTAACTCAACCTGATGTTACTGAAAACATCCGGGTAAACATCCACTAAAGCATCATCTTATTAGAGTATGGTGCAGGAGAGAGATTAAATACATTTTGGGTGTGATCACTAATAAGCACAGATTTGGTATGTCACGTATTTGCCAAGAGTGAATTTTTACAGCCAAGTCAAATGCCAGGAAAACAGAGAGAGAGTTAATAGTGGAAACACTGACAGACACTGATGTAGAAGGTGTTGCTACAATTACAGATTACCAGAAAGAAAGAGGTGATCTTAGCTGAGACCTTTAACTAAATGTCAGAAGACAGGAACAGAGGCCAACAGCTTTGCAGCTGCTCACACAGATGTCCTCACTGGCCAACAGCCATTTCTCACAGAGGATGCGATACCTCAGCTACCAAAACTTGACTGCTGAAGATTTCCTGTCCTGCTCTGTGTGTGCATGATGCAGCCAGGGATGGCACTATATATAACTTGGAAAAGCAATGTCTTTCCCTCGTTCAGTGCCTATCACAAACAGATGGTTTAAATAACTTGATGAAAAGATCCCTTACCTTTGATTTTATTTGCAATTGAGTCCCTATGAGTATTATTATTATTGTCCACTCCTCCTTTTTATACTTCTGGTTTTGATACGGGAAGGAGCTACAGTATCTTTTCACCTCCATCCAAAGCAACGTGACAAGTTTCTGCACTGTTTTTAAAAATTCATCAAAAAATGTTAGATTACATTATGTAAAGAAACTGGGAAGTTCATATTCTTCTGTAAAGAGTGGCTGAAATAATCTAATTTGAAAATTGGCTGACTCCCAGTTTGCATCTAATTCATGTATGTACTTTGTCGCATCATTCACTTAAGGAAGATGAAGGCCAAATTTAGCAAAATACTGTCTTTGGACATCATCCATAAAACAAAAAGTCACTATGTATATGTGTTCAACACTGGCTAATTTTTCAGAAAAAAATAATATAGTTAGTGGCTGTCCATCAGGGAAGTAACGTAAAACCAAGTGAGAGGAGCATCACACAGTTGTTGAGCCAGATGTACCTTCAGATGTTTGCACAGCTACTCTGAAGGCAATGAGATACCTACAAGTGTAACAGAGCAAAGAGGCTGGCTTACAGCAGGCCACAGTTTCTGGCCATGCTAGTGTCCAAGATGGTGATGCTGGACCTACCATGCATGTTCTGCTGTGTATGGTACCTTTTGGCTCTCTGAGTGCTCAATGACCCTACACACGGAGAGAAAGGAGGGTACCCAACGCATCCTAGCAGAACATCTTCTCAGCTATCATACATAGGTCAATGAATTAATATTTTCTCTATAATACCTGCTCATACTATTCTCCCAGAACTAAGACATGGCCCACCAAATGTGTCTTGCATTCTCTTACTAAATCCCAAATCAGATCAAACAGTTCTTCCTGACATGCGGGGTCACAAGGCAGAAAACAAGCCGTAATGCCAACCTATGAGGGAAAGCCCTAGAAACTGTCTAGGCTTCATGCTGAGTGTATGAGATTTGACAGGTCTACAGACCTGACAGCAGAACGTGGAGTATGGCAATAGCACCAAGCACGGGTACTTCTGCATTTTCACCAGGGCTCTTTAGCGCCTTTCACTTATGTGCAAAATCCATCTCAGTAGATGTGAGAACTATCAAGAAGCAAATAGTCAAAATAAAGCTACTCATCTTCCTCTTTTCCCTTTTGCATTCATCCCTTTTATCTCCAAAATTTAAACAAAGACCAAATTTTTTCTTTTACTTGACCTCAAGATTACACTGCAGTTGAATCTGTATGATGTAGCTGCTTCTTTAATGCTGGGAGAGACTTAACATGGATATTTGCTGGTTTGGATTTTTTTTTTTTTTGTATAAATAAATTCAGTATCAAAGGGAAGTCTTAGGCATTCCAGCACTTTCTGCACACTGATGCCAAAGTACTCCCACATGCTAAAAAACTGAGAGTTAATGTAACATGTCTCAATACAGGGAGACTGGACTTGCATTACTATTTAGCTTAAGGTTTATATTGAATACCTAATGGGCGAGCCCTGAACAAAACTACAAATGAAGAATTTCTGGGGCACAGCTAAGAAGTGTGGGAGGGGGACTTTGTGTTTCAGTTTAAACACGATGTGAAGTCACCTGCTGAGCTGCGTATGAGACGTGGCCCTGGCAGGGGGGGCGAGGAAAGACTGGACCTTGCAAGAACTTGTCTCAGTTAACCTTTGGTTTTTTTGGTTTAATCATCAAAGGGGACTTAACTGCCTCTAGTACAGTCCTGTATAAAGGTTTACATTAAAAAATAAACATTAAAAAAACTGAAAGGCTGACTTCTAAGATCTCACCATGACTCCTTTATCAGAAAATGTTCAACTTTACCCTAAAAATTAAAGCTGCTTAAAAGAAAAGTGCCTTGGCCCACTGTTGAAATCTTCTTCCTTCTACATATCAAATTACAAAGAAAATTTAATCCTATCATCTGGAGAACAGGAGAAAGAAAATAGCATCGCTGAAGTGAATTATCACCTCTGGTAACACTGGAAAAGCAACTTCATTATTTTATTGCTTTAGATAACCAAAGCTACCTCGAGACACAGTTGGGCAGAAACACAATCAAGACCAGTAGGCAACACATCAGAAATTAAACTCTACCAGCCCAATCTTTAAAACTGTCAGCATTTATTTGTGAATAGAAAATAGAGTACAACAAGGCACCTAATCAGGCACTGCCTTTACTGCAATCCCATTACAGTCAAAGCCAATTAAATCTAACACTACTCTTTAAAATATGCAATTAATTTGGATTAGACACAACTGCCTGTGCATTCACCTTGTACAGGCAAAACTTGAAATAGAACAACAAAACAAGGTCCTGTTTGTGTTCAAAGCAGCTTTGAGCTTCTTTACTGAAAGCCTTTTATGAATCACACAGATGTTCAGAAAGAAGAATAAAGTTTCAACACGCTACAGGTTAACACACCCTTTACAAGCAGAGAGCATTGCGAACCTTCTGCAAAGATGTGAATTGTCAGGGCCCTGAGCACATTAATGAGCTTCAATTGCCCAGAGTGGTCCCACATGGGACCCTCCATCCAGGACCCTCCACCCATACACACCCCCTGCCCAAGGACTCCATTTAAGCTCAGGGCTGAGCATCAAGCCCCCTCTCCTCAAGTAATGGCACAGGACTGTCTGTCTCCAGCCTCCATCTCCTGCCTGGATTCAGACCACCACTAGCAACGTGAAGAGCCATCGAGAAGAGCTGTCTCTGCTTGTTGTGTTCAGGTATCGTTAGGGAAATGGGATCCTTCAGAGTGAGGATCAGCTCCTGCCTTGGCCCCTTTCACTGCTCCCTGACACTAACCCTCTCTTGATGAGATAACCCTATAATGAGTCTTCCACCATGTTCTCAGGGGTTGTCCCATTTTTTAAAGCACACTCTAACCTGAGCTACTGCTTTTCTGTTGATACAGAAAGCGATCTGCATTTTAAGCTGCAGTGTTATCCTTAGCTCCCTAAAGTATTATTTGACTTAAGCGGTGGAAGTATAAAGAAAGAGAAATTCTGTACAGGAACATAGCAGGCTGTTAGAGGATTTGATACAGATGTGGTTAAAGAATATAGACTTCTAAATTTCTAAAAATACAATTTAAATGGCCACCAGATGTCCTCCTTTTTATATAAACGTTCAGAATACTGGTACTATAGGCAGTATCTAGACTTGAATGGATAAATACCTGCGGTAGCAGACCAAAATCTTCAGGTGGGATGGCAGACTTCTTTTTATGAGAGATTTTTAATATTGATTGTGATAGGACTAGCCATTTTATTCTCAGAGTTTTAATTTAAACGCAGCTGGAAACACTTTCCCATTGAACTTTCAGAGCCCTCCCTGCTCCTGGGGACACAAAAGGCTACCCTGCTTCGGTGACAGTCTGGGTAGGGACAGTGCCTGAAGCTCTCCAAAGCCCGAGACCTGGCTATGGATGTGCTCAGTGAATTTCCCGAGTGTCAGGGCTCTGCCAGGCCCTCAGGTGCCCCAGCACACACTGGCTCATCCCTGCAGGGCTGACAGATCCCAGCTTTGCAGGTCCAAGCACAGCCCAAAGCTTAACAGACTTGATAGGGCTGATGAGAGGTTTGATTTTTTTTTTTTAAATACAACATTTAAAAGGCTTTTAATGGCTACATCTGAAGGAAGCAGATAATTAATGCAATAACTTTTAATCTGGAGCAGTTCATTTATTCTGCAATAGTGAGATCGATTCTGCCTGAACTTCAACATGGGGAAAATTGCTTTATAGTGAGGTTCAGTGAGAATTCCTGAATGCTTTAAAACTGTGCCAACACTTGTTTAAGCTAGGATGAAATATGAAAGTTACTGCCTGACTAGTAGGATGACCCCAAAACAGGGGAAACTAATAATCCCTGCTAAACTGGTTGGGTTTGGTCAAATCTTTTGAAACCTGGTCTCAACCCAGCCAGCTAATCAGAGGCCTAGTAACTAATCTTTTTGACCAGTAGATTTAGGACCTTCTTGTCTCTGTAGTGTCCCATTCAACTTTTCATAATCAATTCCAGCTTCGTAGCAGGCAATTCAAGAAGCAAATGATTACAGAGTAACAGTGAAGCAGATGTAGGGAAAAGGGTGTTGCGTCCTTTGTACCTCACTGCAGCTTTCACACCTAGGTGGAGGAGCCATAGCGATGATTACCATCCTGAAAAGGGTTATTGCTGACAAGCCATGAAGGCAAGGTACTTGATTTATTTTTTTTTGTTTTATATTAATCCAAATTCTACAGCAATTTTTCATTTACGCTGTTGCTCATTGGGCAAGTGGCAAGGTGGATACTGCTCAGTTGACAGCACAGGATAGGGAAGAGGAGTAGCTGTAATGCAAGTCTTTTGACTTTCCATTTTTCTGGACAGCAAAGTGATTAGCATTTGATGGTTAAATTCCAGTTTCAATTACTATTTTGATGTCTAAATTGGAAAAAATAATTCTACCACTCAAGTAAACATTCAAGCTTGAAATCTTCAGATTATGAAGACAAAAGGGGTTATAATTTTGTGGTTTATTACCACTTAACTGCCTATCCTTGGGCATTAACACCTAAAAACAAGTTTGGTATTTGATGCTGCAAGGGGGATTCTGAAGATAAATTCTTTAAAGTATCACAATGAGGAAAAATTAATAAATCCATTTTAATAGGCCATTTACTCATAGTACCTGGTAACATGAAAAATATTTAAGGTCAATGGTGCCTACGAAGCAATATGCAATAGCAGACCTACCCAGCTGGAGTATAAAACTTGTTCAATGGGTTCTTTGACATGGATCCCTTTGTGCTTCCTAATTCATGGATTTAAAAGTCATCTGCAACCTCCCTGTTACTGCGTGTGTGAGACAGCATGTGTGAATGCAGCGGCTTGTGCTGGGCAGGGACAGGAAAGGGCTGATTCATGCTGCAGGGGACCTGCAAATTGATATCTGGGTGGGTTTTTACAGCTTTTTAAACTTATTGCCACATGAGAGCAGTTGGGTCTAACTCCTGGCTAGAGCATGGGTTTGAAGGAAGAGGGCAGAAAGAGGAAATGGTATTTACAGCTGTCAGCAAAACTTACACTTGAGTGTGAAACTGCAAGCTGAGCAGAATTAAGTCAGGCTACAAGGCTCATAACCATACCAACATGTGAAACATGAAGAGCTCAGCCCTACTTTGCTGCAGCTAAAGCAAACTGTACATGCACCTCAAGCCAAGACAGAGGTGTTTGTATACTACCTTCATTCAACAGCAATAGTATGTGTCCAGCAAGAGCTGCTTTTGGGTGGGGGAACAGCAGCCTGGTCCCACCACAGGTACCCTCAGTCAACTCTGCTGTTCCAGGCAGTGTCAGTGCCAGTGCCACACAGACCAAAGCTGAGCCTTCAAGAGGACTGTGCTCAGCTGGATATGCCTCTCCCCTAGGTATGCAGAAGGACTTGAGGGAGCAGAATCCAATCATAGTACTCAAAACACAAAAACAAATAGAAGACTACAGCTAGTATAAGAAAATACGTAACACTTCAATCACTTTCCTTTTAGCATAAAAGCAAGAAAAAAAACAGTCTTGAGGACCTACAAAAGGCAGCTCAGCTATTGCAAGTACATACGCTGAGTAGTGTTCTTACAGATGGCATTCCATAGAGAGCAATTATGAATTTATAAGCATTTACTGATATTTCCATATATATCTCCATCAAGTCTCCTCTCATTAATTGCATGCACTTTTAAAAAAAATCTCCTACCTTGAGAATACTTCATATGTAATGAATTAATACAAGTATTATCTAAAACAGTAAAGATGCAAATACCCTAACATAAAAATATAAATATGTAGCTGATAGGCAAAACTTACATCTCATTTTTAGACACGAGGTGTAAACAACTCATTTACGTATTACTGCTTAAACAAAACTTGCAACACCCAACTTGGGACTGCTGAGCTTCCACAAATAGGTTTTCCCATGTTTTGCCACCAAATAAATCTCTCACAAACCTGCAGGTGCTGTTCACTGAGTCCTCAGGACAGTGGTGGTGGCACTGACAGGACAGCTTCTTCTGCGGAGGGGCAGGTGCTGTGCTCTCACCATCTTCTTTTCTGGTCTCCATGCTCAACTTGCCAGAGCTTCGCAAGGGCATGTTGTCTAGAAAATTTGCTATAAATATAAGGAGAGGGAAAAAGAAAAACAGTTCTAGGCTGGATTGCAAGACTTGGAATGAAGGCTTTAAAGTACTTTTACCCATCAAGATCTGAGAAAGTTACTTGAGCTGGGTGTTCACTGCAGAGTGGTTTTCTATAGAGCCTCTGAAACTGTCACCATGTTAGAAGCTCATTGGGCCTCAGTGGCATTAGATCTAAGGTGCTGACGTTCAGTTCTGCTGCTGCCAAAGACACATGTTGTTCTTTTCAGATTGCAGAGTACAGGTTTTTTCCTACTGCATTATGCAGGTAAAATCCTTGGTTACACTTTGCGCTTTCTTTGTCTTTATACTTGGCACATATCTACATCCACTGAACCCTATAAAAATGAGTGGGATTTATGGTACTCCAGGCAGAGCAGTACATGGGCATGCAATTTAACAAAGATTAAACAAAGTGATGTTATTTCAAGTTCAACAGCACTTTCTGTCACCGAATTGCATTAGTGGGAAAACAAGGAAAACCAGTCCATTTCTATAAAAAAATAATCTATAAACAAAGGAAAAGGCAAGAATGTATTTTAGAATGAACAATGCTGAAATATATGGAAGTGATGACTTCTAAAAATATCAGAGTACTGAATCTCTGGTTGGAGCTGGTGGAGTAGATCTAGAGATGTTGGTGATGGGCTAGGAGCTGTTTAAACAGCACCCTTCCCCCAGCTCTACTCATAAATATCAGCTTTCAGGGCCTGTGAATATTTTAAGCATCAAAGACAAAAATGAGATCAGCATGAAAAGCTTCAACTGGCAGTTTCTCACTTTCCTTTTGCTTCCCTGTAAGAAATCTTACTAAAGAGTCATTTACAAACAGCTGTCTCCAACAGACTAGTTGAAGAGCAGGCTTGAAATTCTTGATTTACTGTTAAGCCTTTAGAAACAATTGGCATTATTATTATTTTGATTGGCTCCTGAACTGCTGCTTTGGTGCTAATTAAAATCTTCCCCAAACCTCCATCATCAGGACTGATATATTGTGGAGCTGACAGAAAACTGAACCCTTTTCAGCTCCCTACAGGGAGATGGAGTGGACAAACAGGCAGAAGTGATGGGAACAAGTAGCTACACTTCAGGGCTTGGACGGTGAGCAACAATGGAGGCGAGAACAGGCTGAAGGGTCATGAAGAAGCGAAAGGCTGGAGGAACAGCAGGGTTGTTCAGCCAGCCCATGCCCTTAGGAGTAACAAAATCCAGCCTTGTGCTCCTGGGTGCGTGGCACCAGCCAGTGCCCTGAGCACAAGCATGCATGTCTTGCCTCCCAGCTGCACGCCCCTTCTCTCCTGGGCCAGCTCTGGCAGAAAAGCCCTGCAAATGGACAAGCACTGGCAGCAACTGGCAGACAGGCTTTATTTTTCTTCAGTGTAACAAGAAATGTGCAAGCTTGTCCCTAGCAAACTAGGGGAAAGCTGAAACGGGTTAGCTCTTCAGAAAGGTGGGGCTTTGCATGTAAGGACAGCTCATTTAAAAAGTGTTAGCTTATTGAACAATATTACCCTTCCAATCCTTGCACGTTCCTTGCATAAGTTATATTAACAATACTAAGGTGACACACATGGAAGACAGTCATTCACCATATCAGACTAATACAACTATGAAATACAAAATTCATATGGCTCGATCTTTGCTCAGTACCTATGTATTCTACCAGAGCTGACTGGATGTTTAATCAGCTCACCTCTTCTTAAAGTGAAACCAGAAAACTAGTTACAAAACATATACAAACTAGGGTTCTGTAACCCTTGTGCCCAGCTTCAAGATATTAATTGGATTCGTAACACAACTGGATGTTGATGTCCCAGACTGATTTTACTAACATGTGGCAAAATTAGAAATAAACTAATTAGTTCACTCAAGATGCACTGAATATCTGTGTACTCAAAAGGACAACTTAAGATGCAGCAGGTGCTAAAATAGAGAACAAAATGCACTGTTTCTTTATCATAATATAATTATGATACTTTAAAATGCAGCCTGTGTACATCTTATTATTAACAGATGTTTGCTCCCTAAGTCACAGGATTAGAGATTAAGTAAATTCTCTTTCAATCAGCAATTTTTGTCTGTATTACTTTGTTACCAACGAATGGGAAATATTCAGCTATTAATATTGCTGTCAAGGATTTGCAGAGTTCAAGCTCATGAGGCAACAAAGTGAACTTCAAGCTCATGAGGCAACTGAGTGAAAGTTTGCTCTGTGTATTGTTTCCATGACACTTCAAGTTATCTACAGTTTCAGCAGGGATCCTTCCTCAGCAAGGAGTCAAAAAATAAAAGTATTTTACACCTAGCACAAAAAGAAAGAAAGGTTTCATTACACATTTGAAAGTGCCTGAATGTTAAATTTAGACAACTAAATACCTTCATAATATATACAACTGCAGGGTCATTCCTTTTTTCAAAAAATGTATAAGGCAGTCATATTCCAATGAAATCTTTGCCCATCGTTCAGCAAGGATGTGATCATGAACAGCTTCTGCAGAACCTGACATAGCTTACATCCCTAGACCGGGTTGGTTGTAGTCATAGTTAAAATGGGACAGGTGGGAGATGCTGGATTAGAATCAGAAATCTGAAGTACCATCAAAGCATCACAGGTGGCTACTTAGATATGTACCTTAGTTTTTAAGAAAAATTAGGACAAATAGTCTAGCATTCAAATTTTTACTTTCCAAGAGCTTGAAACAGGGATGTAAACTAGGATTTTACTTTCAACTAATGCCCAGGGACAAAACTAGTGTAAAAGCATTGCAATTCTACATCAAATGAAATGAAATTAAAAGAGGTAGGAGTAAGATACTTTCAACCAGGCCCTTTCCTATCTTCTAAAAAAAACCCCCAATTCTTCTCACTCCATTCTCTTTTCTTTTCATGCCTTAAATTCCTGGCTGCTAGCTAATAAGTTGGGCAGATCTTTAGTCTCTAAAATTCAGATGTCCCACCCAGCAGATGACCGTGGAACACACAAGAACTCTTCTTTTTCCACTCGGAGTGGAGTTTTGACAAGCCCTTTTGACTTCTATGTCTGACTTTGGAGCAGACAGATTTTTCAGCAGTCCCTTCCCCAAAATGTAATATGTAGGAAAAAACCCAGAAGAGCTTTCAAGATTGGCAACAAGTTCCTCCTGATTTCAGGAGTAAAATTGCACAGTTTGGGATGGTGAACAGCCTACCCCTCTTGTATTTGCTGCTGTGCTGTAATTAGCACATGTTGGTCATGCAGCCCTGGCTCTGTCTAGGGTTTAGAAGCCCTTTGGGTTTTGAAATCTCTCCTGAGGAGCTATGTCCAAGTGCCCTGAAAGCAAGGGATTTCAGGCTATCTAAGTTTGTCTGCTTCTGTGCTGTAGCCTGCTCTCTTGCAGTGTGCTTGTGGCCAGCCTCCTGTCTCTGATGAACTGAGCACAGTTTGGGACAACTGCAGAAAAACAGGGATATCTGAAATATGGTTATAGTAGTCTGCTGAGAAACTTACCGACTGCATCAGGGAATTAATCAAAACAGTTGAAAGCCTGAAGGTTACCGTCAGCCTTGTATACCTCCTTCAAATTTAGTTGATTTTTTTTTTTTTCTCAGCTTACCCCTCCTTTTCCACTATAATTCACTAGCGTGTGCAAAGCACCTTCCACCATAAGCGCAGGCAGGTGGCCACCAGGGCTTTTATGTCTCTTTGGAGTACAGCTCCTGAGAATTTTTTTTCTGTAGGACTGGGACCACTCAGAATCGTGATGTGATGGCATCTGTTGTAATTCTCTACCTGAGAATGGGGCCTGTGTGCTCACAAGCAGCATGCTACTGTTTTTTCCAAATGCGTTTGTGTGTGTGTGTCTCCAAGCTTTGTTTCACCTGAGCTCCTTTACAGAAAGGCATGTCTACAAAGATTCTGAAGCCAGGAGAAGGAAAATAAAGTGCTGTAAAATGAAAGCATTATCCTTGATGACCATGAGAATGACTAATGTCTAGTTTAAACCCCTACTAACCTCCATGCCAACAAATGATTCTTCTTAGATATATTCTTCCATTTTGCTTCCCATCCCTCCTAGACTTCATGGTATTCTATAAGCACTAAACTTTCTCACTGAAATATGAACTTGCTCATGTGGCAAGCCCTTTCATGTTTTTTCAGGGTTTTTTGCTATCATTTTTTTTTAAATCAGAGAGAAGTGATCGCAGGACCCCACTCCACAATCACAGTCAAGTAACCATCAGGATGAATTATAGCTCGGTTTTAAATAATGCTGTTTAATGTTGGTTTGACAGGTCTGCAGACAGTGGTACCTCACAAAAGAAAAATTGCCTGTTTAAGCTTTTGCACTGACTTGTGTAGGTGCAAAACAAATTTGATCTAGAGAGCCCATCTCTTAGTGTACATTCAGTCCTCAAGGTCTCTGCCATGGCTGCCAATAAGCACTCCAGTCCCTGCCAACTGCAGCCACAGTTATGTGATTTGGACAGGAATTTCTCCACTAGAATCTGGGTAAAGCCCAATAACTCATTTCACACCGGCCCACAGCCACCAGCTGGTAATGACTTTTGGGCACTGCTCTGATTCAACAAGTCTGGTAATGCAGGAGGTGAAAAGCTCTGTATTCTATTACTCTGTATTCTGCAGTCCAAATATTAAGCCATCCTGTTCCCAGAGGATGAATAATTAGCAATGGTTATCTTAACAGTTTGATTTCTGTGCCACAGCTGTGTGATTTATGTACTGTATATGCCATGAAAAAGTAGATCTCCCATGACTTTGCATGGGTTTGTCAGGAGTAAAAGTCAGACTTGCTTCTTCCTGAAACAAATGCTAAGGGCCACAAACAAGTCTGTTCAGGCCAAAAAAAACCCCAAACCAACAAAAAAAACCCCAACAGTGTGCTGTGCTCACTCCTCTTTCTACATGTGGTATTTGAAGCCTCAGATTAATGCAGTACCATCCATTCACAACTTCCCAGGCCAGTAACAACAATGTGTGTCTAGCAACAACACCCACTGACGGAGGGCGATGCTTACTGCTTCAGAGAAGGTACACACCTAGGAAGCTTTGATCATCATGGAATGGCTGTTTCAACTGTTGCTTTGGACTGGAAATTAAGTATACTCATACAAAACTGTCAGAACAGTAATTAAAAAAAAAAAACAACAAACCCAAACCAAAACAAAAAACCCCACCCAAAGCTCGAAAGAAAATCACTCAATTTGATAAAGCCGTTGGATGGAAATTTTAAACCACAAGGTTACTTCATCTGTACCCTGCACTAGCCTACACAGTTAAGTATGCTTTTCCTCAAATCATACTTCTACTAAAATACGAAACTATCATGCAACACCCTGCTAGAGTTTCCTACGCTGTATCATAAACTACAGCCTGATGACTTCCCACCGGGCCAGGGTTATACCATTGACATGATTGTTTTAAGAGAAAGGGAAATAACTAACTGCTAACTCACTGTACTTTACAGTCATCAGATAAAAGAATTTCCATGGGATATTTTTTTGGCAAACAGTCAGCAATGAAAACACAGTGCAGTTCAAGAAGTTGAAATAAATTACACAACCCGATCTACTGTGTAAAATAGTCAAGAGGTAACAGTAAAACACTTTTTATTGGTGACAATCACATAACAGAGAAGGAAAAATGGATCATGACAGTTTCCCTTTGCTGGATATTCAAGGCTGCCATAAAACTCAAGGAAAGGTCAGATGCAGACAACTGCATATTTTTGATCCAAAACCACCATAAACAAAATCAAACCAAATAAAACCACCAGAAAAAATGAAAACAATATGCTTTCCTTTTCACAGTGTGTGACTATATTGCACTAGCGAGACCAAACTGAGGTTGGTATCAAATGGTGTTTGAAGATAGCTGTACCCTGATATACATCCACTGTGTGTATCTTATATATATATGTATACTAATACATATTAAAAAAATAGTATTTTTTTTAGGTATACTAAAAAAATTATAGCATTGTTGGGCTTATCAAGTATGATTTGCTTCACTTATGATCTGTGCCGGATTTCTTGTACATCAGAGTATGTAGAACCTACATATTGTTCCTTCTCATCTGTGTATTTCAAAATTGGGAGGTAGTTTTGCTTCCCTTCATTATGCAAACAAATAAGGCTTACAATCTCATGTAATTTTAAACAATCCATGCAGGTAACTTTCCTAAAAACTGTTTCTGTCCATATTCATAGAATTGTCGCTGAGTGCCAATACAGTTATCTATTTTTCAAAAATTGCTTTTGCATTTGGTTTGAAAAGGATAAGCAATCTAGTCCAAAAAGTCTGATTAAACCATCTTAATCACATATGACATTATGAGCTAAATTAAGTTCAGCATGGAATGTAACAACCTGTGACAAAGCCACTGAGACAAGACCCTTCAAATTAATACTCATACTGTACTACTCACAAGTTACAAATACAAAGGCTTCTTTGGTGCCATAGCCCATGGCAAAGGTGTAACCTGCTGTCCACCATTCCATTACAGTTTGACTGAGTGTTACGTTTTCCTGGTTTCCTCTCATTTCTGCTATCCACAGTTAATCTTTTGGCATGTTTTTCATTTGGAAGAAAACGAGAATTGGTTGGCACATTTTTCACGGCATGAGATAGCATAACAACAGAATAGAAAAAAAGCACAAAGAAAGACTTTAAAATTTCCAAAGGACAGCACATGTGAAGTATTTCAGCCTGGCAGCCTGGACTCAGTAAAGTCTACCCTACCCACTGTCATTCCCCAGCTCTGTTGAATCTCTCAGTTCAACTTTGCACAATCCTTTGGTTCCATCTATAAATCTTCCATGATGAAGAAAAGCTTTTAAAATATAAGTTTTTAACATTTGCAAAGATGAATAAAAAAGTATTTCACATAATTCTCATTCAGATAATGTATTTTCTTTGTTTTTAATCTCTTTTCAAGAGCCACATTTTACACAGCAAAGGTAAAATATGTTTGGGCTACCACTATTATTTTCTGAATTGTGTTTTCTTGTACAATTCAAAATGAATAAACATTTTGCAAACATCTGTATAAAAGCACTACTGTTTGATGCATGTATGAGGATAACAGGTAATAAAACTGGAACAGTGAGATACAGATGTTTCAGGAATACTAAGGTAGAGATCCAAGACATGATCTGAGAATGACTGACTCTTATAACTTCATATCCATAAGGATTTTGAGTCATAACAGAGTGTCACAAACCCACAAACCAACCAGAGGAGATGCAGGTGCAGCTAGAGCAGACTTCTTCTGATCTCCTCAGTGTTAGTATTTAAGGTACCACAAAATAATTAGAAAGGGATTTTTATTTCAAAGCCACGCTAGCCTAGCTCTGTGAGACAGCACGCAGAAATCTAAGCTTCCTATGGTGGTATTGGCTCATATATTATTTCATTTATCAAGCTGGTTCATATCGAGTGCCTACACTTATTTTGCAGGATAGCTTCGGATAGAAGATAAGCTACTGAGTATGTACAGTGTACAAAGGCACATTAAAGGATAGTCCCATGTCCTCATTGGACTTTCAATACTCCTTACCACAGGGGAAAAAATTATTTCAGTGAAATTGCTGAAGCAGTTTCTTTGAAAGAAGCTATTTTTATCTCTCATGACTTTAAGGTACCTGAACTTTTTCATCTCTTCCTCAACAGCATCTTGGGAAAATGTCCAGCTAAATGTAATCAATACTCATGAAAGTATGCCAGCTGCAAAACCCCATCTCCCAGCTATGATCATCACCTGATCAAAACAGGGAATGGAAGTTCAGATACAAAGATGTGAAACAAGCAGTCTGGATATTAGGCTACAAAGAGCAGAGTCTGCCACGCTCTTCATTTAGAACTTTTTTATGTAAAGAAGGATAGGGACATTGCTGTTAACATCCAAAGCTAGTTATTTCTGCTTTTAAGCTGCAAATCCTCACATACACTTGCAGTTCCAAGCAGCAAACACCGAATGCCACCACAAGATTATGCAAACATCTTTACAAGAAATCTTGAGAACCCTTCTGAACACTAGCAACAGGGGGGGGAAAAATCCAGGCAGGAAGCAATGCAATGTGATACCATTAGTACTAAACTATGCTTTGCTATCTGATCTTTAGGAAAGCATTAAAGATTGCAATGGGCAGATTGCAATGCTGTAGATTTCTACTCACTTATCATTTCAGATGATACTTAGATTGAGGCACTCAGACAATGGCATTTAAAAGTAACACCAATAGACAGCTTTGACCCTGTGGTGCTCTCAGATAAGTTTAATAAATCATTGTCACTCCTGTTCCCTTTTCCAATGAAAAGAAACACAAGAGCACCATGCCAGTAGTGAAGACAAAAATAGTGCCTGGAAGATAAAAATATCAGCTAGACATTCTCACCCCAACATCAAAGACTGCACCTGTATATTAAAATATAATTAGCATGTGCACATACCATGCTTGCAGAAGGCAGTGCCAACATTATTCAAAGGTGCCAGTGCCCTTCTAACTGACTTGGTTTGTCTGTTCATGAGTAGATGTGACACATCCCTAGCTCAGTCTAAAGAGCAACCTGCTTCATAAATCACTAACTTCTTTCTCAATCCTACTACACTGGAGTTGCTCCCTCTCACTTCTCACAAAAATAAATTAAACAATGTAGACATTCACAGAAACAAAACTGTCACACAGCTACCTTACGGCATAAGCATGCTATATTTTTAACAGCTTTGTTATAATGTTATGGCCATACGTATGTAACATTCTTTAAATTTATTATATTGATTAGTTTATCACAAATGCTTCGCAAATCATGGGGATGATGACACTTCCTAACAATTCCCCGCCCCACTTTTCCTCAAGCGCCCATCTATCTCCCAGAAGGCCAGATTATTTAGCATCTGAAAAAAACACCAGCATATGTTGATGACTTTTGATGGGTGGATGCCACTAGCATCCCTAAATCTCATGTGTTTACCACACACTCAGCAACTAACTGTTGCTGGATGAATTGCTCAAGGATATGCAAGAATTTTTCTTCCTGGAGGCAAATGCCACCCTGCCAGGTCACCAGGCCAAGCAATGTTTTAAGTAATTGAGCAAGTGACAGTATAAATTCTTGCCCTGTTCTGCTGCCAACGCTGGGACTGAACTGACTGCCACCACTGTTGGCTTCCCCACACATGCTGCATAAGGATTTGAACTACATGTGTAGAAATCACAAGTGATGAAGAAGATCTTTGTGTTCGCAAAGGAGGACTGAGGCACAAATCTTATCTTCTGCAAACACGGCTGAATGCAACACAAAGTGTCATTGACTTATTCACTTTGACAGAAAACAAATAAATCCATTTAAAGAGGGAGGAAAGCATCTCTATTGCAAACCAAAATTAATTGCATGCATGAAAAAACAACAATCAATTTTGACCGCAGACATAAGTGCTATGGTTTTCCTGAAGTGTTCGAGTAGCCTAAAGGCATTTCCCTGGCTGAACACTTCAGAGCATCTGCTGAGCTCACGTCTGGGTGGGCAAGAGGCTCACGCCACCTGTGCCCGATGACACCGCCGCCACACCATCAGCTGGTCCCTGCTGGCAGGCTGCCACGTTTGCCCACCCACTCGGGTCTCTGGAAGAGGAGGAACTAGCCGTCAGCCCCACAGGGTTTGCTTGCTTTGGTTTTTCCAATGTCATATGGATACATCTTCATAACTACAATTCATAAAGCACCCCAAAATCTAAGAGAGAAAAGCAAATGGCAAAGACCCTTAAAACTTGTATCCCACATGCTCTTCTACTTGACCAGAAATTTTCAAGAGCTGCATGGCCACCTTTCTCTCCTTAAACTTGCTCTACAGACTATGAAACAAGAAACAATTCTGGTCAAATATAAACCAGGTGGGTTTTTTTTTCAGCATCCAGCCATATCTGAACAGTGATGAAAAGTTTTAGGACATAAAGTACATGTGTTTCTATTGTTTGGCTATATTTCCAATTAACCGGTATTTAAAATGTATATAAAAGACGCTTCATTTTAATAAACATTGTTGATACACACAGGCGCTATATATAGCCAAAGTACCTTTGTAGTTAGACAGAATGGTGCCTATTGCTAAGGTTAAAACTGGTCCCAGCTCTGTAATTCATCTTCAAAATGCAAACCTGGCATCCAAATAGGTCTACTATTGCCAAAACATTTATTTTTAAATTAACTTCAAACCCACAGATTGAAATAAAAGCACATTTCAGGAGAAAAAGAGAAACACCCTTTTAAATTCATTGTCAGGCTGAACGTCAATTACCAGGTCTACTAAAAATCTTTTTTTTCCTCATTCTTCACCAAAAAAGGGAATAGGAGATCTTTTATCTGCTGCATTTTCTCTGTAAATCTATCACCTCTCTCCCTAAAACTAAACTAACTAAAGCACACCTAAACGTTTGCAGAAGACCCCTGACACCATACAAACTACCAACAGTCCAAGCAAAGGAATAGGAAACCTCCATGTCCGTCCCCCACCACAAGAACTGAAGCTTCAAACAGAAGACAGCGTCTGTCACCAGCAGCCAGCTCCCTCCTGCCCCGTGGGGCTGCCTCACATCTCACCAGCACACCAACGATGCTGCTTCGTTTTCAGTCATGCATTTCCCTCCTTGACCTTTCTGCAAAACCCACTGAAATACATTGGTTTGTTGTTGGGTTTTGTTTTAGTCTCTTTAGTGTTCTGCTCAAACTAGGCTTAAAAAAATAAATAAATAAAATAAAAACACAGAGGAAAGAAAAAAGTTCAAATGAAGAAAAAGGGGGAAAGGGGAAAAAAAGCACAAGTGTTTTGTGAGCTGAAAAGCAAAGCCTTCTACTTACACTGGGCTTCCGCAGGCTTGTACATCGCTGCCAGATTCCCTGAAGATGAGAGTCATGTGAGGAGGCACAGGGCGGCTCGGGGGGCTCTGCTAAGCAAACACAGTACCATACGCTGGGCTAATCCTGCACCTGTGCCATGTTATTCAGCAGTACAGAAATGTAGTCCAGACTGCCTCTGCCTAATACAGCTCAGCTGTTTTTCTCTGTACTCCCTTTGATTGTAAGCTGGCAAACAATATTATTTCAGCCAGGCGCAAAGCAATATTCAGGCTACATAGGATATGACAGTAGAAAGGTGGAAGAAAAAAAACCCCGAAAATCCTGGAATTACAAATAAAATAAAGATTCTGAGCAATACAGAATTTGTAACTATTTCCAGATGGTTGACAGCTGCTTCCAAGGTCAGTATGTGAAATGCACACTGGAGCTGGAGCCTTCTGCTCCCTACCTCCCTTTAAAGTGGGTTTACCTGTGATACGGGATACACCACAGCGGCCTGGATCTCATTTATCCAATGCAATACATGTTTTCCAATGAGTGCAACCACGAGATGGTTTAAATGGTTTTTAGGTTTCCTCTTGCTTACTTTATAGGTAAAACAAAAAATGCCAATGGAGAACAGACCATTGAAAGAGATGGCATAGAACCAGTAATTTCTGATACATTTTTTTTTCAGAGAAAGGACCACTAAAGAGGTCATGAATTACCTACCAGGATACATAGGTTTTATCATAGCCTGTCAGAGAAAAAGACAGGAAACTTGACAAAAGCTATATACAAAGAACAGCAAAATTTGGTCCCATAGTGGAAAGAGAGCAAGAATTTCACTCCAAGGTAGAGACAACAGTTTAGAGTAATTAATTATCCTGATATTTGTCTTACAAGTTGACTAATCACTGTTAAAAATTCCCTGTAACTGTGATCCAAACAGATATATAACAGAAGGATATTATTTTTTTTCTAAAAATCCACAGATTATTATTTTACATCCTTGAAATAACTTTGCTTGTAACTTAAATGCAAGGAAAGCTAACTGGCAATTGAAGTTTATTCCAGACAACAAGGTCATTTAATGTGTCACACCCACTTCATGTAACACACATCTATAATTTCCACCATGCTAGTATGTAACCGTTAGAGAGGACCTATAGCTACTGTTACTAATCAGCTTTTTATCTTTCTGCTATTGAGCTGTAAACATCAGCGACTGCAGTCAGCACATGCTCACAGCATTTTGTACTTAAAATGCTTTTCTCTAAAAAACGATACTTCAATTTCTGCTCTGTCATTACCTAATCTAATTCCACGTTTGGAAACTGGTAGTGAAGATATCTGCACATTCAGAACTATGTATCCAATTTCTTGCTGGAAGGTTTATTGCTGCTGTTGTTTACCAATGGGACCATTTCCAAAGATATAAGAGCTGTATTCCTAAGAGAAAATGCTCAAAACTAATCTGGAACTATGTGAATTTTCAACTGATTTTGTACAGAAGGGCTGACTCTTCAGGATGCTGAGTGAAACCAGTGTGATTCCTAGTGCAATAACCAAAGACAGGCATCTGGATACCTGATTTGATGTACAGAGGAAAAGGTAAGAAAGACAACTTTATACAACACCAAAATAAAATTTAAAAAAAAGTGTCCTCCAATTTCCTCTTTCAAAAAATTTGCATATTATTGTCTTTGCAAATACTTCCATTTTTTTGGAGCCTTACACAGGCTTTTTTAAAGCTACTTGATACTAGGCAGAGGAATGGTTGAATTTCTTCTCCTCCATACTATTTGGCCTGGTCCTGCTGCATCCTTGCTTTAGAGAGCTAGTGGTACACGGTAACAAGACTCTGCATGCTACATGAAAAAGATAGGTGCCATGCAATCTTCTGCAAATGCAATGTTGTAACATGGTCTGGCCAGAAACTGCTTGAACTGCATGGTGGTGCTCCTGGCAGCCTTCAAGTTCCTCCGCTTCAACTCTCAGAGAGCATCCTGCTTATTCTACATTGTGCATCTTGTAGTTCATTCATGGGGACATCCAATAAAAACATCTTCAGAGCTGGAAGCAGTGTTTTGAATTTGCTTTCTTTGTACAGAGTGGCCTTTGTGCCATAGGTGGTGTTACCCAGACTGTGCTCTGTACCAGCCTGCCATTCTCCAGCCAATGCAAAGCTCAAAACCTACTTTAAGACAATGTGAAAGCTCAGAAAAACAATGAAAAATGCAGAAGCTGAAGCATAAACAAGACTGATATAGGTTTCTTTAAGTAGGAACAGCTTTCATATGAAGTTCCTTTCACAATCGGTCACCCACCTAAATGTTTACATTTAATTAGCTTTTCAAAACAGTGGACTAGATGGCTGTGGAGACATAGGAATTAGGTACAGAGACTGCTTTGTATGTCACTAGCTAAATTTCACCTAAAGCCAGCAAAAGCTGGCTGCTGGATTGCCTATTTGAAACCAGAACGTTGTCCTGGCTGACATTCTTTAGGGGTGATATCCATCTCACAACACCTATATATGCATTTTCCAGTAAATACTCTTCTCGCAAGTTAAAAAATCTCAGGTAAAAGAGTAAATACTGACAAGCTGACAGAGATACAGAAGAATAATAGTGCTTGACACCATGAGGCACTGTTGCTCCCCATTTATTTAAATTTCATGGATAAACAAGCAACTTTTGTTCCCAAGGTAATAATAATATAGCATTTCTCATGGGTGGTAAGCCTACTTGTTTTTTCTTTCTTTCCCCTCTCTCTGCCTGAAGCATGCACTTCACCCTATTATAAAGGAAAGCCTACCACTCTCCATTCAGGAACAAAGCCAAAGGACTTGTCAGAAAAATATATATAAAGAAAAAATCTTACTTTTATTAATACATTAAAATGTCATAAAAAAGCCCTAGGACAAAATACGGTAATTGCCAGCTGCCTAATTATTTTCTCATCCTCTTTCAGCCCTCAACACAATGCCTCTGTTAGGCTGCCTGCCAGTGATGTTTGGAACATCAAAAATATCCCCAATTTCTGCAGAGATTTCACATTGCGGAATGTGCTCTGATGGGCAAAACTGAAGCAAATATAAGGAAACGTATATTACTTACTTCAAATTACGAGGGAAGTGAGATTGCTGCGTGCTGTCAACTCACCCTCAAGTTTGTATCCATATTCATAGAAGAACAGTTCAATGATAGGAGGTTAGAGGTGGCTGAAGACGAATTTCAGTTCCCAATTAACACTACTGAGCCATGAAAGCCTTGTCTACCAGGCGCCATCACATACAAACTACCCTCCCACTGCACAGGGCCCTTGCTCTCTGCAGAGTTCAGTGTCTCCTGACTTGCTCAACAGTGTAAGCAGAGGGATCATTAGTTATGACTGGTAGAGTCTAGGAGATAATGTTGACTCTTATTTCGGGAACTATTAAGCTATAAACACTGCTCTGAAAACCATTTATCTACATTTTAAGATAAACAGAGAAGCTAGTCAATTAAGCAGATTGCAAGAAATAAGCTACAGATGCCAAAGCAAGTGACTTAAATTCCGAAAAGGAAAATCTGTGCATTTAAGAAGCACAATTTTATATCACAAAATTACTGACATGGAAGTTTGTAAGCAGCATAGCTTAACCATGCCGTGATGTCTGATACAGAAATACAAATCAAAGTGTAATTACAAAATAGTTAATTCCAAGTAATGTAAATTACATTCACTTACAGTTTGCAAGTTACTACTGCAGATACCCGTTATGAAGTGTAAAGTTAGGAAGTGGCAATCCCTGTACAGCAGTATTTACGTTTTATCTCCACATCGCTACAATCTGAAAATGAGAAGCTATCCCAGACCTTGTCGAATGAGATAAATGCCAAAGCTGTCATGCCTGAATCTGCACTTGCTAAGGAGAACATTCTTACTGAGATAAGCAACAGAGTATGAAATTATTTTCTCGAATCTTGCCAACCAACCAAATTTTTTAACTGAATACTTTTCATCTATTTGGACACATCTCTATGAGATCTTTAAGACAGCAGTTAAAAGAATTAGGAAAAAAAACCCAACCCCAAACCACTACAAAGCATACCCACAAAACATTTTCCAGTATCCTTTAAAAAGATGTAAAATAAAAGGCATTCTAAGCATCAAGAAAAAGATGGGATTTTTTTTTTTTTTTTTTTTTTTTTTTTTGTGTCACAAAAATTAAAAACCTGATCCTTCCTTACACTTCCAGATGCCAGAGCTTTTCAAACCAGCTCTGAGGTCAGACAGGGGAACATGCAGGTGCACCACACGTCAGCAGCTGAAAGCTTGCAAGGTTGTGCCGGAATCCGATCCACTCCCCCACACACACACACATTCCTGCAGGCATTATAAATGCTCCCTGAAGGAATATTACCCTAATGCAGACTAATTTTCCGCCAACAGCCCCAGCCTCATTAAACCTCTTCTTTATCAGCATTGTTCAAAGCAGTTTTTCTGGTAATATTGAACTCCCTTATGCCCATCTAAATAGAAAAGAAACTCCTTTTATGTTCTCTCCAGTATCATTTCTCCTATTCAGGTCCACTGGCACTACACAATAGATTCAATAAAAATATTCAGTTTCGTCATATGGTAATAATGTCCTAAAGACTATGACACAGGTTAACAGAGAGCGAGGTTCTATTCCCATAAATAAATATAAAGAGACCACTTTCCAAAGACTTGATAGATTTTTTATGGGTGACTCACCTCAGCAAGCCGGCAAGCCCAAGTGAATTAACAGGATAGTATTCCTAAAGCAGGTGTTTTCCTGGACCTGCAATTCTTCGCATTCCTAAAATGGCCTTGTACCTTTCCCTAGACAAATCCTTTTGCCTTCAGTGGGATCACACAGACCCTGTTCTCCTAACATCAGTAGCCATTGCCATTAAAATTGTTTAAAAATTTGAATGTGCTTTCACCTAGCTTTATTGTGGAGCCAAAAAAAGAGCTAACCTGCGAGCCGAGCACCCTGCAAAGCAGCACAAAAGTGAGGTTATGGCATGCAGAAACCGAAAGTGGATCCTCTTCCCAAAGTGACAACTACCCCTGTGGCCTTGTCCCAGATTCTTCACAATGCACCTTGCTCATTTGCAAATCACTGATATGAACAACAATATTCTTTTAAAAGCATTTCTGGTTTGTGGATGAAAATCTTTATTACAGGACTGGCACAAGAATACTATCTGCAGGCATTCCTTCCTCTCCTGCTCCATCCAGATTGTCCGGAACAGCCTGAAACTCTAAATACAGCACATGATGACAAAATACAGAAAGGAGATGCAGTCAGAGGACATCTGCCTAGCCTAACCACACACTCTAATAACAACCCTGAAATGAGAAAAACAATTGGACCAGAAGTTCCTTGTTCTAAGGAAAACAGCAGACCAAACAGTGCTGTATCTTTGCCTGCGATACAAACACCCAAAAGGGATTACCAGGAATAAGGACGGGGGGGGGGGGGGGGGGGGGGAAATGCTGGCAAAAGCACTGGGAGAAGGCAAGCTATGCACCCACAGTCTTTGGCCAGTTCAATTCCAGCTGGTAGAGATTTCTGAAAGACATATAAATAAATAATTATTTATATATTACATATATAAAAATACATACTCTATCTAAACACTAAATCATATAAGTAAATAAATAACCCATGAGGGCTCCAAACCAGGGGAACAAAGAGTTCGTGACACTGAACAAATCGTTGTGAAAATGAAATTATTTGAAAATTCAAAAAACTGCTACTGCTTAAAATGATGATGCCAGTACAAGCAATGTAAGTGTGAAAGCTATGGCTCTCATAGCCACTTTTCACACGTGCACAATGAACACAAGGCCATGGTATAACATTTTGATCACATGCATCTAACTATAAAGTTAAGGGACTTCTTAAATGAAAATTGCTGTTTATGAACAGACTTCTAAAACAAGGCAAAGCAACAGCCTGATGCAAGGCACCAGCCGCTCTCCCCTCTGGGCAGCTCATTTACCGACCCCACTGCAGGAAGACACAACATGTAATGCTATGTAGCGCACGCGCTCTGATGATCATGCGGTGCCAAGCACAGCAAGAATGACGGCGTAAGCCCTCTTTACCATGCTGAAAAGAAAAAAGTACCATATTTTGCACCATTTATAAACAAAAATAAAACAATGTTTCCCCATTCTTCAAACCACTTTCTCTTTCCCATTTTCCCTCAGCCTGCTTTCCTCCATAATGTTGTAAGCATTTAATTTCTTTTTCTCAGTCCTTCTTCTTCTTTTTTTTTTTTTTTTTTTTTTTTTTTTTACATTTATTCCTTTCTTCATGGAGTTTTCTCTTAAATAAATCAAGTAAGTTGCTTTCCAAAAATTAATTGTCCTCCTGCTTATATTCCCCTGGACTGCCTCTCTCTCTCTTTGTTGCCTTTCTTTTATTCTCTTCTATAACCTGCTCCTCCTTCCAGCCCCACGCTCCTCCCACTTCCCAATGATGCTCTGACAAACTTACTGATATTTCCCCCCCCTTCTCTCTGACTTATGTTCTGCTCACTTCCTGAATGATTTATGTCAGTATCATCTGACCCTGACTCCTTCCTTTGCCCTCGTGCACCTGCCCCACTTTCACATCCCTTTAAAAGCCCATACAATATGGACTCCCAATCCCGAACCAGGCACTGCTTGCTCCCAGCTGGTATGCACCTGTACACCCCGCACACATGCAATGTGACACACTCAGTCTCTACAGGAAGGCAACCTCTGCATGTCCTCCCCGCTGGTCCTCACGCTTCCCTAGGAAGGAAAGCCCTTCTCCCTTCCCAGGTATCCCCCTGGGAAGCACCCCAAAATGACTGCTGCAGATGGCAGCAAGGGCAAGAGGAGCACTGCTGGCCCTGAGGAGACAGAAAAGCAAATTGGAGACAGGCAACAGCCCTCTG